>NC_069504.1:991751711-992081294 GCF_027579735.1 Bombina bombina
AGCGGATGTATCTTCCAAGACAAAATTGCTTAATATCCCTTTCAAGGGTAAAACCCTTTTTGGGCCAGAATTGAAAGAGATTATCTCAGACATCACTGGGGGTAAGGGCCATGCCCTCCCACAAGATAGGCCTTTCAAGGCCAAGAATAAGTCTAATTTTCGTTCCTTTCGCAATTTCAGGAACGGACCGGCCTCCAACTCTGCAGCCTCTAGACAAGAGGGTAATGCTTCGCAAACCAAACCAGCTTGGTAACCGATGCAAGGCTGGAACAAGGGTAAGCAGGCCAAGAAGCCTGCTGCTGCTACCAAAACAGCATGAAGGAGTAGCCCCCGATCCGGGACCGGATCTAGTAGGGGGCAGACTCTCTCTCTTCGCTCAGGCTTGGGCAAGAGATGTTCAGGATCCCTGGGCACTAGAAATAGTTTCTCAGGGTTATCTTCTGGAATTCAAGGAACTACCCCCAAGGGGAAGGTTCCACAGGTCTCACTTATCTTCAAACCAAATAAAGAGACAGGCATTCTTACATTGTGTAGAAGACCTGTTAAAAATGGGAGTGATACACCCAGTTCCAACTGTGGAACAAGGACTGGGGTTTTACTCAAATCTGTTTGTAGTTCCCAAAAAAGAGGGAACTTTCAGACCAATTCTGGATTTAAAGATTCTAAACAAATTTCTCAGAGTGCCATCGTTCAAAATGGAAACTATTCGAACGATTTTGCCTACAATCCAGGAGGGTCAATTTATGACTACCGTGGATTTAAAGGATGCGTATCTACATATTCCTATCCACAAAGATCATCATCAGTTCCTAAGGTTCGCCTTTCTGGACAAACATTACCAGTTTGTGGCTCTCCCATTCGGGCTAGCCACTGCTCCAAGGATTTTCACAAAGGTACTCGGGTCCCTTCTAGCGGTTCTAAGACCAAGGGGCATTGCAGTGGCACCTTACTTGGACGACATTCTGATACAAGCGTCGTCTCTTTCAAAGGCAAAGGCTCACACAGACATCGTTCTGGCCTTTCTCAGATCTCACGGATGGAAGGTGAACATAGAAAAAAGTTCCCTGTCTCCGTCGACAAGCGTTCCCTTCTTGGGGACAATAATAGATTCTTTAGAAATGAAGATTTTCCTGACAGATGTCAGAAAGTCAAAACTTCTAAACGCTTGTCAAGTTCTTCACTCTGTTCCACAACCTTCCATAGCTCAGTGCATGGAAGTAGTAGGGTTGTTGGTTGCAGCAATGGACATAGTTCCTTTTGCGCGAATTCATCTAAGACCATTACAACTGTGCATGCTGAAACAGTGGAATGGGGACTATACAGACTTGTCTCCAGTGATTCAAGTAGATCAGAAGACCAGAGACTCACTCCGTTGGTGGCTAACCCAGGATCACCTGTCCCAGGGAATGAGCTTCCGCAGACCAGAGTGGGTCATCGTCACGACCGACGCCAGTCTAGTGGGCTGGGGCGCGGTCTGGGACTCCCTGAAAGCTCAGGGTCTATGGTCTCGGGAAGAGTCTCTTCTCCCGATAAACATTCTGGAACTGAGAGCGATATTCAATACTCTCAGGACTTGGCCTCAACTAGCAAAGGCCAGATTCATAAGATTCCAATCAGACAACATGACGACTGTTGCTTACATCAACCATCAGGGGGGAACAAGGAGTTCCCTGGCGATGAGAGAAGTGACCAAAATCATAAAATGGGCGGAGGATCACTCCTGCCACCTATCTGCGATCCACATCCCAGAAGTGGAAAACTGGGAGGCGGATTATCTGAGTCGTCAGACATTCCATCCGGGGGAGTGGGAACTCCACCCGGAGATATTTGCCCAGTTGACTCAATTATGGGGCATTCCAGACATGGATCTGATGGCGTCTCGTCAGAACTTCAAGGTTCCTTGCTACGGGTCCAGATCCAGGGATCCCAAGGCGACTCTAGTGGATGCATTAGTAGCGCCTTGGGCCTTCAACCTAGCTTATGTGTTTCCACCGTTTCCTCTCATTCCCAGGCTGGTAGCCAGGATCAAACAGGAGAGGGCCTCTGTGATCTTGATAGCTCCTGCGTGGCCACGCAGGACTTGGTATGCAGACCTGGTGAATATGTCATCGACTCCACCATGGAAGCTACCTTTGAGACAGGATCTTCTTGTACAGGGTCCATTCGAACATCCAAATCTAGTTTCCCTCCAGCTGACGGCTTGGAAATTGAACGCTTGATTTTATCTAAGCGTGGGTTTTCGGATTCTGTGATAGATACTCTGGTACAAGCCAGAAAACCTGTAACTAGAAAAATTTACCATAAAATATGGAAAAGATATATCTGTTGGTGTGAATCCAAGGGATTCTCATGGAGTAAGATCAAAATTCCTAGGATCCTTTCTTTTCTTCAAGAAGGTTTGGATAAGGGATTATCAGCGAGTTCTCTAAAGGGACAGATTTCTGCTTTATCTGTCTTGTTACACAAACGACTGGCAGCTGTGCCAGATGTTTAAGCTTTTATTCAGGCTTTGGTCAGGATCAAGCCTGTTTACAGACCTTTGACTCCTCCCTGGAGTCTGAATTTAGTTCTTTCAGTTCTTCAAGGGGTTCCGTTTGAACCTCTACATTCCATAGATATCAAGATGTTATCTTGGAAAGTTCTGTTTTTGGTTGCTATTTCTTCTGCTAGAAGAGTTTCTGAGTTATCTGCTCTGCAGTGTAATCCGCCCTATCTGGTGTTCTATTCAGATAAGGTTGTTTTGCGTACTAAACCTGGTTTCCTTCCAAAGGTTGTTTCCAACAAGAATATTAACCAGGAAATAGTTGTGCCTTCTTTGTGTCCGAATCCAGTTTCAAAGAAGGAACGTTTGTTACACAATTTAGATGTAGTTCGTGCTTTAAAGTTCTATTTAGAAGCAACAAAGGATTTCAGATAAACTTCTTCTCTGTTTGTTGTTTATTCTGGCAAGAGGAGAGGTCAAAAAGCTACTGCTACCTCTCTTTCCTTTTGGCTGAAAAGCATCATCCGATTGGCTTATGAGACTGCCGGACGGCAGCCTCCCGAACGCATCACAGCTCACTCTACTAGGGCTGTGGCTTCCACATGGGCCTTCAAGAATGAGGCTTCTGTTGATCAGATATGTAAGGCAGCGACTTGGTCTACCCTGCACACTTTTGCCAAATTCTACAAAATTGATACTTTTGCTTCTTCGGAGGCTATTTTTGGGAGAAAGGTTTTGCAAGCCGTGGTGCCTTCCGTTTAGGTAACCTGATTGGCTCCCTCCCTTCATCTGTGTCCTAAAGCTTTGGTATTGGTTCCCACAAGTTATGGATGACGCCGTGGACCGGACACACCAATGTTGGAGAAAACAGAATTTATGCTTACCTGATAAATTACTTTCTCCAACGGTGTGTCCGGTCCACGGCCCGCCCTGGTTTTTTAATCAGGTTTGATGAATTTCTTTCTTTAACTACAGTCACCACGGCACCCTATGGTTTCTCCTGTTTTTCTCCTGTCCGTCGGTCGAATGACTGGGGTGGGCGGAGCCTAGGAGGGACTATATGGACAGCTTTTGCTGTGCTCTTTGCCATTTCCTGTTGGGGAAGAGAATATTCCCACAAGTTATGGATGACGCCGTGGACCGGACACACCGTTGGAGAAAGTAATTTATCAGGTAAGCATAAATTCTGTTTTTCTTTGCATAAATGTTTTTTAGATGATCCATTTATATAGCCTATACAGCTGCTTTTTTTTTTTTTTTTTTTAATGTATATGTTTGCTTATTTTTAAATAAAATTGCGCTGCTTTTCAGACTCCTAACTAACTCCAAAGTTTTAGAAGTATACTGATGTATACCTACTCACAGCTTGCTCCTGTTTGTGTAAAGAGTCTTTTCATATGAAGGGGGAGGGGGATGTCTGCTTTTTTTGCTATAGAACCACTTGCAGTGGTTGTTACAGCTAATCTTTTGAACAGTGCTAAACTGGGAGCTTCTAAGTAAGTTTTTATAACAGTTTTATACTGTTTTTTTAGATCAGTATCTGTGCATATTCTTTTTTTATAGTAGTGTATATTGGTGTATACTGTCCCTTTAATAAAAACAATTCATGCATTGCTGCTAACAGAGGACTTCAGAAAACAAATGGTCCATGTTTTCATAGCAGAAAAGAGAAGTGGTTAAAGTTGCTTAGTTTTGGAGATTTTTATGTAACACATTTCTTTGTTTATTAATGACTGGCAGCAATTTTCAAATGGTAGTAGATGTTAATTTAGGTTAAATATGTGTTTGGAAGACTTAGGCAATTTTTTTTAAAATCGCTGCATAGCTAAAACAAGGCAGTCGTACAGGCAGCTATACAGTTGTATTTCAGATGACTCTAGTATGAATCAATCTTTTACAAAAGCACAATGTTATGGAGTGTTATATACTGATGTGAAGTTACTGCAAACAATTAGAAAAACAGTTTTTCAAATGACTTTCCCAATAATTTTCATTTATAGGTCTCATTACTGGTATTCCAATATATCAGAAAACCATTTTATTTTTACACCATTTTAGACAATTTCTTGAGACATGGCATGATAACCTAGCGCAGCAAAGGGTGTAATTAGCGCAGCAATGGGCAGCATTTTTAAATATATATGTAAATGCTTATATACAGTACATATAGATTTATGTGTATATATACACATATTAACACATAAATATATATGTATATACGCATATACATACATACATAAATACACACACACACACACACACACACACACACACATATATATATATATATATATATATATATATATATATATATATATATATATATATATATATATATATATATATATATATATATATATATATATATATACATACATATACATATATACTGGGAACACAGAGTTCCCATAGACCGCAATGTAAAGGCACTTTTCAATGCCTTTTTTTTTTCTAACACCCCACTCCAACCACTTTTAACCCCATATAACTGTTTTATGCAGTCATTTTATAAAAAAAAATGAAGATGCTACTTTCTGTATTTTTAATAAAATATATTAAACTGTAATTTGGTGGACATTTATAAAATTAACCAGAGATCTACCTGGATCCTGGAAGAAATATTTAAGGTTTCATGTCCCTTTAACACTGCACAAAACCTGAAAACGATACATACAATATACCCTTTAAACAGTTATAAACAACTCAAGTCAAATCACCTGCATTTTCACGTTATGGAAGATAAAACGTGCCGGGCACAAACAAACAATGTCCTGAATTGATAATGTATACATTTTCATTATAATTGGTGGTATCTTCTTATATGCAATTCTTGCTTTCTTTTCATTCTTAGGTTGTTATAAGTGCAGAAAAGAAACTGTTCGGTGAATGGATAAAAGTGCCATGTGTAGATAACATTGGGAGCTGCACTTACGATAATATCTGCGACTTCCTAGATTTATTGGTTCCTCCAGGACAGGAATGTCCTGAACCTCTGCATTCCTATGGACTCCCCTGCCATTGTCCATTCAGATCAGTAAGTACTTTTATTTACTGGTTTACCAGAGGGATTTTATTTACTTTGGAATTTGGCCATGTGTATCCAGGTTTGTATTTTACTGCTTATGGATTTGATATTTATTTAGTTTCACATATTCTTTATTAAAGTGCCATACAACATTTTGAGTTATATGTATATTACAAAAGTGTCAACTGAGGTAAGACAGTGTGTAAAAAAAAAAAAAAAAAAAAAAGCTTATAAGTATTTTAATAACATTTCCAAAAAATCTTCAAAATTACTTACACTTTAGTGTTGCCAAATGTAGCCTGCTTCACCCCACCTTATCAGTGTCCTACTCGAAACTTTGTGGTCTCATATAATAAAGTGTGCATATGAGGATAATTACTTATGCAAGCAAGGGGGGGGGTTGAGGAGGGACAGCAGGTACTGCTATTGTTTGTTGCCAAGAGGCTTGCTCATTTCCAAGGGGATAGTATCACATGCTTTGTAAAAGCTTTAGCATTATACTGTGCACTGCTTTAGTCAGGTGTCATGTAACTCTGCCCCCTACCGTGCACGTGCAAGAGTGCATTCTGCAGAAGCTATGGCCTGGATAGCACCTTCCATATATGGAAATATCAAAGGCGGAGATTGCTGCAAACAAAACTATGCCTGAATTAAAGGGATTAATACAGAAACCGCTTTGCAGTTACGCTTTGGCTGCATTATATATTTAGAAGCTTATGTTAGTTCATACTGTTTTATGTCCCTTTAAAATACCGTACTTTTCCAGATATCGAATTACACCTTCTAATTTTTGTTAAAAAGATGCCTAAGAGCACCCAATCTAAATTTCTAATCTCTGATTTCAGAGAGAAAAAACACAACCCAAATATATAATCAGGTTCCTCACTTGCATCTTAGGTATACAATAAATGCATATATTAGCAATGAGGCTATGTAACCTGGTATAGGACAATTGTTAGTATTGTGTAAAGTTCATTTTTAAGGCTCTTTACCGCAAGCTTATTTTGTTGGTTGACAGTGAGTTCCGTTTATTTTTTTAAATGGTATAATTGCATCTCTCACAACTCCTATTTCTGTTTTACACAAATTGATCTATCTATAAAGGTAAAACAGTATTTTCATTAAAGACATTTTGTAACAACACTGGGAATCAAATGTGAAAATATTTTATTTTATGATAAAGGTTGCATAATCTGATATTGAAACAGGAAATGCATTTTTCTGCACAGTTTATCCTCAGGGATTAATTGTTTATTACCTCCACAAGCATAAAAACATAGTTTTATTCAAAGGTGAAACTCCAATTTTAAAAGTAATATTTTTAAAATAATCTAATTTCAGATGCAACAAAGGCAATTTTAATGTGCCTTTATCTACAGATTGTTTTAGTTTCTGTTTATGTGGAAAACTTCCTTCCTTTCCTAAGATATGGAGCATCCATGTCATTAAATTACTAGTGGAAATATCACTCCTGGCCAGCAGGAGGAGGCAAAGAGCACCACAGCAAAGCTGTTAAATGTCACTCCCCTACCCATAATCGCCAGTCATTCTCTTTGCCTTTGTCAATGGAGGAGGTGAAGTTTGGTGTCTGAAGAAATTAATTCCTTTTTCAGGTACTTTTCCCCTGCAAGCAAGGATTTGGGTTTAGCCGAGTCCACGTCAATCTCAGTAGAGTAGTGGTGGCTTTTAAGCAGTTAGGAAGTTGTGAGGTAGTCCTTGCTTTGTTTCCAAGCACATTGCTGCCCATGGTACAGAAAGCCAGAGATGGTTACTCTGTTCTTTCTTTTTCTACAGGTCTCTGTAAGGAGTATGTGTCCTTTCACGCCTTGTGAGCTGTCTTCCTGCCGGACAGCTAGACTGCAGGTAAGTGCATTTGTCTTCTAGTTCTTGGAGACTTGCACTTCAGAAGAATATTTCATATGGAGTAGATGGGGACATTTTTAAAATCCTTTATACAGGATTCTCTTTGGCAGTGGGCAGGCACATTATGTATGTTGAGACTAGGGGTTAATCTTCCCTTTATTGGGACGTTTTTCCTCTTTGGGCTAATTTTGTCGAAATAC
The DNA here is from genome assembly GCF_027579735.1 of Bombina bombina. Taxonomy (NCBI): domain Eukaryota; kingdom Metazoa; phylum Chordata; class Amphibia; order Anura; family Bombinatoridae; genus Bombina; species Bombina bombina. Next base: position 991,759,282 of record NC_069504.1, read on the forward strand.
TATATTGGTATTTGTGTGGGGCTTATGTTTTATACAGGGATTTATGTATAAATTTAAAATTTGGCAGTTGGTTTTCTTTGCTTGCTTAGCTAGAACAGGCTAACTGACAGACTGCTTGAGCGTTTGTGTAAATTTAGCTCCGGTGTTGTAGGCAGAGGGAAACACGCGCCTTTTACTTGCTGCATAGTTTTCTGTCTCTGTCGGTCCTGTGACTTCTCTCTGCAGTTGGATATTCAGAGTGGAGCGGCATCATTGAATTTCAGTCTCTTCAGTGTCAATCTACTATACAATCGTTTTAGAGACTTCTGGGAGCCAAATTGTGTATCAGTGTTACGGTAAGGTACCTCAGCCTGTCTGAGGTGTAGGGAGCCTGATTGGTTTATTATTTTAAAGAATCTTTGCACAACGTTAAGCGGCTGGGGTATTAAAAAATTCTTAAAGTTACAGTGTTCAGGCACCATCTTTTCAACAAGCAAACTCTCATACAGAGATCTTGTTGTCTTTTCTACGTTCCCACGGATGGAAAGTAAATCTGGAAAAGAGTTCCCTTGTTCCAGATACAAGGGTGGTTTTCTTAGGGACCATCATAGATTCCTTATCTATGAAAATTTTTCTGACAGAGGTCAGAAAGTCCACAATTCTCTCCTCTTGCCTCTCTTTCGGTCTACTGTTCGGCCATCAGTGGCTCAATGCATGGAGGTAATTGGTCTGATGGTCGCTTCCATGGACATCATTCCCTTTGCTCGATTCCATTTGAGAACTCTGCAATTATGCATGCTCAGACAATGGAACGGAGACCATTCAGATCTGCCTCAGAGGATAGATCTAGACCAGTCGACAAGAGACTCTCTTCCGTGGTGGCTTTCTCAGGAGCATCTGTCTTAGGGCACATGCCTCCGGAGACCTTCCTGGGTGATTGTGGCCACGGATACCAGCCTGCTAGGCTGGGGAGCAGTCTGGGACTATGGATTCTGGAGGAGTCTTCTCTCCTCATAAACATCTTGGAATTGAGAGTGATTTACAATGTTTCAGTCGGACATCACCTCAGTGGCTTACATCAACCACCAGGAAGGATCTCAGAGTTCCTTAGCCATGAAGGAGGTGGCACGGATTATTCAGTGGGCGGAAGCTCACAATTGTTGTCTATCTGCCATCCACATTCCTGGAGTGGACAACTGGGAAGCGGATTTCCTGAACATTTCATCCCGGAGAGTGGGCTCTCCATCCAGAGGTGTTCTCCAGGTTAACCCTCAAATGGGGGGTGCTGGAGTTGGATCTGATGGCGTCTCGGCAGAACGCCAAGCTTTCAAGGTATGGTTCAAGGTCAAGAGATCCTAGGGCTGCTCTGATAGATGTTCTGACGGTTCCTTGGGATTTCGGTCTAGCATACCTGTTTCGTCCGTTTGCGTTCCTTCATCAAGTTTTTGTTTGTATCAAACATGAGAGAGCATCAGTAATTCTAATAGCTCCTGCATGGCTTTGCAGGATCTGGTATGCAGACCTAGTGAAGATGTCATCTTGGCTACCTTGGAGGTTCTAACTCAGGGTCCATTCCTCCAACCAAATCTCGTTTCTCTGAAGCTGACTGCTTGGAGATTGAACGCTTAGTTCTGTCTAAGCATGGATTGAGACCATAATCCAGGTTCGCAAGCCTTTTACTCGAAGAATTTACCATAAGGTATGGCGTAAATACCTTTTATTGGTGTGAAACTAAGGGCTACTCTTGGAGTAGGGTCAGGATTCCTAGAATTTTGGTTTTTCTTCAGGAAGGTCTGGAGAAAGGGTTGTCAGTCAGTTCTCTGAAAGGTCAGATTTCTGCATTATCTATTGTTACACAAGCGTCTGGCAGATGTGCCAGATGTTCAATCTTTTTGTCAGGCCCTGGTCAGAATCAGGCCTGTGTTTAAACCTGTTGCTCCTCCTTGGAGCCTTAATCGTGTTCTTAAAGTTTTGCAGCAGGCTCCGTTTGAGCCAATGCATTCCATAGATATTAAGTTGCTATCTTGGAAGGTTTTGTTTCTTATTGCTATCTCTTCTGCTCAGAGAATCTCGCAACTCTCGGCTTTGCAGTGTGATTCGCCTTACCTTATCTTTCATGTGGATAAGGCGGTTCTTCGTACTAAATTGGGGTTTCTTCCTAAAGTGGTTTGGATAGAAATATTAATCAGGAAATTGTTGTTCTTTCTCTCTGTCCCAATCCTTCTTCTCATAAAGAACGTCTGTTGCACAACTTGGACGTTGTGCGTGCTCTAAAATTCTACCTACAGACGACTAAGGATTTTTGCCAGTCTTCCGCCCTGTTTAATTGTTTTTCAGGAAAGCTTAAGGGCCAGAAGGCTACTGCTACTTTTCTTTCCCTCTGGTTGAGAAGTATAATTTGTTTTGCTTATGAGACTGCTGGTCAGCAGCCTCCTGAGAGAATTACAGCTCATTCCACTAGGGCTGTCTCCTCTTCTTGGGCTTTCAAAAATTAAGCTTCTGTGGAACAGATTTGCAAGGCTGCAACTTGGTCCTCTCTGCATACTTTTTCCAAATTTTATACTTTGCCTCGGCTGAGGCCTCTTTTGGGAGAAATGTTCTTTAAAGGGACAGTCAAGTCCAAAAAAACCCTCATGTTTTAAAGACGGCATGTAATTTTAAACAACTTGCCAATTTACTTTTATCACCAATTTTGTTCTCTTGGTATTCTTAGTTGAAAGCTAAACCTAGGAGGTTCATATGCTAATTTCGGAGACCTTGAAGGCCGCCTCTAATCTAAAGGCATTTTGATAGTTTTTCACCACTAGAGGGCATTAGTTCACATTTTTCATATAGATAACATTGAGCTAATCCACGTGAATTTACCATGGAGATAGCTCTGATTGGCTAAAATGCAAGTCTGTCAAAAGAACTGAAATAAGGGGGCAGTGTGCTGAGGCTTAGATACAAGGTAATTACAGAGGCAAAACATGTATAATTATAACTGTGTTGGTTATGCAAAACTGGGGAATTGGTAATTAAGGGATTATCTATCTTTTAAAACAACAAAAATTCTGGTGTTGACTGTCCTTTTAAGTGATGGTGCCTTCTGTTTAGGTCTGACTGTCTTGTTCTTCCTCCCTGTTCTTTCTGTGTCCTCTAGCTTGGGTATTGGTTCCCACTAGTAATTAAATGATATTGTGGACTCTCCATCTCTTAGGAAAGAAAACAAAATTTATGCTTATCTCATAAATTTCTTTCCGGATATGGAGAGTCCACGACCCCACCCTTTATTAAGACAGTTATTTTTTACTAAACCTCAGGCACCTCTACACCTTTGTGTTATTCCTTTTCCATTTCCCTTCGGTCGAATGACTGGGGATAATGGGTAGGGGAGTGACACTTAACAGTTTTGCTGTGATGCTCTTTGCCTCCTCCTGCTGGCCAGGAGTGATATTCCCACTAGTAATTGAATGACGTCATGGACTCTCCATATCCCGGAAAGAAAGAAATTTTATCAAGTTAGCATAAATTTTGTTTTTCAGTGACATAAAGTGCCCTTTTTTTTGTAGGGATCCTACTCACTGCCAGAAACCACTTTCACAATACCAAATGTTTCTCTCCCATCCTGGCTCGCAAATGGCAATTATCGAGTGACTGTAATTCTGGAGGCTGGAGAAAAAGAAATGGGATGTGCCAAATTCACCTTTTCTCTGGCTGCGTCCTTCAGTTGGTGGTTGTGAAAAACTCATCACATGACTAAAAGAAACGGAAAAGGGAGACAGATAATTCTTTAAACAGATTAACCCCCAAAACTGAATAACACGAAATGGTACTCTTAATGCCGATTTATTTATATTGCTTTTTAGTATACAGACGTTTGCACTTGTCATGTGCAGATAGAGAAACAAACTAACGCTCGACTTGCCTGACCATCATATGTTGAAGCCTTTCTGAACAAAAAGCATAACATTTATTTTTAATGGTTTTTTTGCATCTACTATTTTTTTTATTTTTTTTTAACTAATACCCTTACAGCTGATAGCCAGTTTTAAAATTGTATTTGTACTTATAAAAGCAAGGTTATGTTTTGTGTAGTTTCCTATAAAGATTAAACTAATTGAGCTTGGCAATCAGGAATTTACCTTCTGACAGTGTTTTACAGACCTGAGAAAAACAATCGCTAATCGCAAGGAGTACAAATTTGTGAAAGAAGAGTATTATACTGTTGAATAAATGTATTTAGTAAAGTCTTACTCACATTGTACATTTTTCATTTAAAACTGTTAATTTCTAATTTAATAATGTACAAGAGCAATTAACTGAATAAAATTTTAACCTAACTTGTTTTGTGCTAATCTAATGCTTTCTAATAATCTGAGTATTTTATATACATATTTATTTTATATTTGGGTTATTGAGTTTGTTTCTTTTGTAGTACATTAACAGTGATTGCCAGGGACATTAAAGGGACAGTCAACACCAGAATTTTTGTTGTTTTAAAAGATAGATAATCCCTTTATTACCCATCCCCTAGTTTTGCATAACCAACACAGTTATATTAATACACGTTTTACCTCTGTAATTATCTTGTATCTAAGCCTCTGCAGACTGCCCAACTTATTTCAGTTCTTTTGACAGACTTGCATTTTAGCCAATCAGTGCTCACTCTTAGGTAACTTCACGTGCATGAGCTCCATGTTATCTATATGAAACACATGAACTAACGCCCTCTAGTGGTGAGAAATTGTCAAAATGCTTTCAGATTAGAGGCGGCTTTCAAGGTTGATAAAAGTAAATTGGAAAGTTGTTTAAAATTACATGCCCTATTTAAATCATGAAAGTTTTTTTTTTTTACTTGACTGTCCCTTAAAGGGACACTGAATCCAAATTTTTTCTTTTGTGATTAAGGGAGAGCATGCAATTTTAAGCAACTTTCTAATGTACTACTATTATCATTTTTTCTTCGTTGTCTTGCTATCTTTATTTGAAAAAGAAGGCATCTAAACTTTTTCTATTGGTTCAGACTCTAGACAGCACTTTTTTATTGGTGGATGAATTTATCCACCAATCAGCAAGAACAACCCAGGTTGTTCACCAAAAATGGGCCGGCATCTAAACTTACATTCTTGCATTTCAAATAAAGATACCAAGAGAATGAAGAAAATTTGATAATAGGAGTAAATTAGAAATTTGCTTAAAATTTCATGCTCTATCTGAATCACGAAAGAAAAAATTTGGTTTCAGTGACCCTTTAAACCCAGTTTTTTCAAGATTTAGATAGCGCATATGATGCTAAAAAAACTTTCCAATTTCATTGAATTTGCTTAATTTTCTTGGTATCCTTGTGGAAGGAGCAGTAATGCACTACTGGGAGCTAGCTTAACACATAAGGTGAGCCAATGACAAAATACATATATGTGCAGCCTCCGATCTCCAGCTTGTTCCCAGTAGTGCATTGCTGATCCTGAGCCTACCTAGGTATGATTTACAATAAATGATACCAAGAGAACAAAGAAAACTAGATTATATAAGTAAATTAGAAAGTGATTTAAAAAAAGTAAATTTATGCTTACCTGATAAATTAATTTCTTCTATGGTACGACGAGTCCACGGCTTCATCCTTTACTTGTGGGATATTATCCTCCTGCTAACAGGAAGTGGCAAAGAGCACCACAGCAGAGCTGTATATATATATATATATATATATATATATATATATATATATATATATATATATATATATATATATATATATATATATAGCTCCACCCCCCAGTCATTCGACCGAAGGTACAGGAAGAAAAAGGAGAAACTACAAGGTGCAGAGGTGACTGAAGTTTAAAATAAAAAAAATATAATCTGTCTTAAAATGACAGGGCGGGCCGTGGACTCGTCGTACCATAGAAGAAATTAATTTATCAGGTAAGCATAAATTTACTTTTCTTCTATAAGGTACGACGAGTCCACGGATTCATCCTTTACTTGTGGGATACAATACCAAAGCTACAGGACACGGATGGACGGGAGGGACAAGACAGATGGTTAAACAGAAGGCACTGCTGCTTGAAGAACTTTTCTCCCAAAAATAGCCTCCGAAGAAGCAAAAGTATCAAATTTGTAAAATTTGGAAAAGGTATGAAGCGAAGACCAAGTCGCAGCCTTACAAATCTATTCAACAGAAGCATAATTTTTAAAAGCCCATGTGGAAGCCACCGCTCTAGTAGAGTGAGCTGTAATCCTTTCAGGAGGTTGCTGTCCAGCAGTCTCGTATGCCAAACGGATGATGCTTTTCAGCCAAAAAGAAAGAGAGGTAGCCGTAGCTTTTTGACCTCTACGTTTTCCAGAATAGATAACAAACAAAGAAGATGTTTGACGGAAATCTTTGGTTGCTTGCAAGTAAAACTTCAAAGCATGAACCACGTCCAAGTTGTGCAACAGACACTCCTTCTTAGAGGAAGGATTAGGACACAGAGAAGGAACAACAATTTCCTGATTGATATTCCTATTAGTAACAACCTTAGGAAGGAATCCAGGTTGGGTACGCAAAACCACCTTATCAGCATGGAAAACAAGATAAGGCGAGTCGCATTGCAATGTAGATAGTTCAGAAACTCTTCGAGCCGAAGAGATAGCAACTAAAAACAGAACTTTCCAAGATAGAAGCTTAATATCTATGGAATCAAACGGAACCCCTTGAAGAACTTTAAGAACTAAATTCAAACTCCATGGCGGAGCAACAGGTTTAAACACAGGCTTGATTCTAACTAAAGCCTGACAGAACGACTGAACGTCTGGAACATCTGCCAGACGCTTGTGCAGTAGAATTGATAAAGCAGATATCTGTCCCTTTAAGGAACTAGCTGATAGCCCCTTCTCCAATCCTTCTTGGAGAAAAGACAAAATCCTAGGAATCCTGATCTTACTCCATGAGTAGCCTTTGGATTCGCACCAATAAAGATATTTATGCCATATCTTATGATAAATTTTCCTAGTGACAGGCTTTCGAGCCTGAATCAAGGTATCTATGACCGACTCAGAGAAACCCTGCTTGGATAAAATCAAGCGTTCAATCTCCAAGCAGTCAGCCGCAGAGAAACTAGATTTGGATGCTGGAACGGACCTTGAATCAGAAGGTCCTGTCTCAGTGGCAGAGTCCATGGTGGAAGAGATGACATGTCCACCAGGTCTGCATACCAAGTCCTGCGTGGCCACGCAGGTGCTATCAAAATTACAGAAGCTCTCTCCTGTTTGATTCTGGCAATCAAACGAGGAAGGAGAGGAAATGATGGAAACACATAAGCCAGGTTGAACGACCAGGGTACTGCTAGAGCATCTATCAGTACTTCCTGAGGATCCCTTGACCTGGACCCGTAACAAGGAAGTTTGGCGTTCTGACGAGACGCCATCAGATCCAATTCTGGTGTGCCCCATTGCTGAATCAATTGTGCAAACACCTCCGGATGGAGTTCCCACTCCCCCGGATGAAAAGTCTGACGACTTAGAAAATCCGCTTCCCAGTTCTCCACTCCTGGGATATAGATTGCTGATAGATGGCAAGAGTGAGTCTCTGCCCATCAAATTATTTTGGTAACCTCTATCATCGCTAGAGAACTCTTTGTTCCCCCCTGATGATTGATATATGCTACAGTCGTGATATTGTCCGACTGGAATCTTATGAATCTGGCCGAAGCCAGCTGAGGCCACGCCTGAAGCGCGTTGAATATCGCTCTCAGTTCTAGAATATTTATCAGGAGGAGAGCCTCCTCCTGAGTCCACAAACCCTGTGCTTTCAGGGAATTCCAGACTGCATCCCAGCCCAATAGGCTGGCGTCAGTCGTCACTATGACCCATGCTGGCCTGCGGAAACACATTCCCTGGGACAGATGATCCTGTGACAACCACCAAAGAAGAGAGTCTCTGGTCTCTTGATCCAGATTTATCTGAGGAGATAAATCTGCATAATCCCCATTCCACTGTTTGAGCATTCATAGTTGCAGTGGTCTGAGATGCAAGTGAGCAAACGGAACTATGTCCATTGCCACTACCATTAGTCCGATTACCTCCATACACTAAGCCATTGACGGCCGAGGAATGGAATGAAGAGTTCGGCAGGTGGTTAGAAAAATCGTCAGAAAATTTTTCATGTCCACCGAATCTATCAGAGTTCCCAGGAATGGAACTCTTGTGAGAGGGATAAGTGAACTCTTTTTTACGTTCACCTTCCACCCGTGAGATCTTAGAAAAGCCAACACGATGTCCGTGTGAGACTTGGCTAGTTGGTAAGTCGACGCCTGAATTAAGATATCGTCCAGATAAGGCGCCACAGCTATGCCCCGCGGCCTTAGAACCGCCAGAAGGGACCCTAGCACCTTTGTGAAAATTCTGGGAGCTGTGGCCAACCCGAAGGGAAGAGCCACAAACTGGTAATGCTTGTCCAGAAAGGCAAACCTGAGGAACTGGTGATGATCTTTGTGGATAGGGATGTGTAGATACGCATCTTTTAAGTCCACGGTGGTCATATATTGACCCTCCTGGATCATTGGTAAAATAGTCCAAATGGTCTCCATCTTGAAGGATGGGACTCTGAGGAATTTGTTTAGGATCTTGAGATCTAAAATTGGTCTGAAGGTTCCCTCTTTTTTGGGAACCACAAACAGATTGGCGTAGAACCCCTGCCCCTGTTCTGTTTTCGGAACTGGGCAGATCACTCCCATAGTATATAGGTCTTCTACACAGCGTAAGAACGCCTCTCTTTTTGTCTGGTTTACAGACAATTGAGAAGGATGGAATCTCCCCCTTGGAGGAGAATCTTTGAAATCTAGAAGATACCCCTGGGTTACGATTTCTAAAGCCCAGGAGTCCTGAACATCTCTTGCCCAAGCAAAGAGAGAAAGTCTGCCCCCTACTAGATCCGGTCCTGGATCGGGGGCTACCCCTTCATGCTGTCTTGGTGGCAGCAGCGGGCTTCTTGGCCTGTTTACCCTTGTTCCAAGTCTGGTTAGGTCTCCAGACTGACTTGGATTGAGCAAAATTCCCCTCTTGCTTTGCAGCAGGGGAAGAAGTAGAGGGACCACCTTTTGAAGTTTCGAAAGGAACGAAAATTATTTTGTTTGGTCCTCATCTTATTTGTCTTATCCAGAGGAAGGGCATGGCCTTTCCCTCCAGTGATGTCTGAAATGATCTCTTTCAGTTCAGGCCCGAATAGGGTCTTACCCTTGAAAGGGATGGCTAAAAGCTTAGATTTTGATGACACATCAGCAGACCAGGACTTAAGCCATAACGCTCTATGCGCTAAAATGGAAAAACCTGAATTCTTTGCTGCTAATTTAGCCAGTTGAAAAGCGGCATCTGTAATGAAAGAATTAGCTAGCTTGAGAGCCCTAATTCTATCCAGAATATCATCTAATGGGGTCTCAACCTGAAGAGCCTCCTCCAGAGACTCCACCACCCCTAGAATTGAATAAAAGGAACGGTAAACACAAATAATAAAAGTTGTGCATGGAAATTAATTAAAGGGACAGTAAAATCAACATTAAATTTAAATGGATTGGATAGATTGGATTAAACACCGAATTTTAAACATCTTTCAAATTTACTTCTATTATCAATTTTGCTTACTTTCCTTTGTATAATGTGTTAAAAAATAGTCCTAGGTCTTTAGTCATCTGGCACCAGATGTTTATAGCAATGTTATACATAGTTACCATAGAATGCTAAAGACACATGCGATCTTGTATACCCTTATCACAGTGGTGTATTTTGGCCTAGGCAAACAAGGAACTTGTCTAGGGAGGCATATTTGGGGGGGGGGGGGCGGCACACTTTTTGAGTCTCACTACACACACACTCACTACACCCACACATATATGCACACTGCACTACACACACACGTTGAACATTTACTTTGAAAATGCCGTGAGAAAAAAAAGTCACAATACACTCTCACCAAAAAATATTATGGCCTTAAACCTGGGGGAGGCAGCAGAATTTTGAGTGCCTAGGGCAGCACAAAAACTAAATACGCCACTGCCTTATCAGCATATTTATTAAACCAAGGATACCAAGAAAAAAAGAGAACATTTTATCATAGAATTATATTGGAAAGTTGTTTAAAATTGCATGATCTGTCTGACTTATGGATGTTTAATTTTTTTCATAAGGTGGTGAGAGTCCACGAACCATTCCTTATGGGATTCAACTCTTGGCCGCTACAGGGAGGCAAAGATAACCAACATTTCATAAGCTTTGAATCCCTCTCACCGCTATGGTATTCCAGTCTTAATCTTTGCCTCACAGGAGGAAGGTGAAGAATAGAGGTGCTCCAGATTCTTAGTTGAAAAGGGTTCGCAGACCTAAGTGAGACTGTATTCCCCTTCACACAGCCAGGAACAGAAGAGAGGAGGGTATGGAGTACTGGGCAGTGACAGAATAACAGCCTCTGGGAGTTAGCACAAGCCTCCAAAAAGTTTATGGCAGCGACCAATTATAAAATTTAAACTTTATTTCCAAATTTTAATAAGCAGTTCATAAATCTGACTCACAGTGTTGTTAGCCAGACCAGCAAGCAATGATGTCAGCTTACATCATTGCTTGCTGGTCTGGCTAACAACACTGTGAGCAAGATTCATGAATTTCTTTTTAAACTTTTGAATTATAGTTTGGTTCTTCCTTTTGGTCACTACCATAAACTTTTTGGAATCTTTCTACTTTCTAATCTTCACCAGAGTAGCAGTGACCTTATGATTTACTCCATGATTCCTTCCAATGGATTGGAGTTGTGGAATCACATTATTGAGTGACGTATCTCCAATGAGGTTGGGAATGTTAAGAAAACGCAGGGATTTGTGGATCAAGGAAGCTTCACAGTTTGTAGCTGGGGGAGGAGAGAATGGAATCAGCTGCAAGTACAAGCTGCTAGATTGTAAGTCCCCACCGCAAATTGGTACGGTAACTTAGCTCCACCACACTATGTGAGTCCTCGTTTGCTGCACACATCATATGGGGTAAGAGCTGAAAATAATAATAGGTTTTCTATTTGCCCTCTTGTATGACTTACTATTGTTGGCAACTACTAAACTCTTTTGAATATTAGCCACAAGCCTGCCACAGATGTCACAGAGACTTGTCCCTTAACCTCTAACTATTGGGTCAGCTTACCACAGGTGTTATGGTTACTTGTCCCGTAGCCTCCTCCAGTTGAGTTGTTGTTGTACTCCTGTCAAAAATACTCTGCTACTGCCTGCACAGTACTGGATGGGTTCTCTGCTGCAAGCAGTTTTATTTCTGCAACTACAAATCTCAGCTGAATGGGTGCTTCTCAGGTATTAATAGGTGCACCTCCATGTACACCATAGCCAGGGGACATATACAATACACACAGACAATTATTACTGTCAATGCCTATTACATAAAGTAAATTGTGGGACATATAGCATTTGACATTTCTGATAGGACCACTGTGTTTGACCATTTGTATATATTTTTTTATATGGGGTCACAAGTATATGTGCTCTGTTTTTAAACTCATACGGCTAGATTACGAGTTTGGAGTTAGGTTTAAAAAAGCAGCGTTGGCCAGACTTGGAAATACCGCAAATCCACTTACGTCAATTGCGTATCCTCTTTTATCAATGGAACTTGCATAGCGTCGGTATTACGAGTCTGCTAAAAAGTGAGCGGTAGACCCTCCACTGTCAAGACTGGTACCGCATTTTAAAGTCAGTAGTTAAGAGTTTTACACTACAACGCCGTAGCATAAAACTCTTAACTAAAGTGCTAAAAAGTACACTAACACCCATAAACTACCTATTAACCCCTAAACCGAGGCCCCCACACATCGCAAACACTTAAAAAATATAAAATAACCCCTAATCTGCCGGACCGGACATTGCCGCCACTATAATAAATATATTAACACCTAAGCTGCCGCACTCCAGCCTCACAAACACTAGTTAAATTTTATTAACCTCTAATCTGCCGACCCTAACATCGCCGACACCTACCTACATTTATTAACCCCTAATCTGCTGCCCCCAACGTCGCCGCCACTATATTAAAGTTATTAACCCCTAAATCTAAGTCTAACCCTAACCCCCCTAACTTAAATAGAATTTAAATAAATATAAATAAAATAACTATCATTAACTAAATTATTTCTATTTAAAACTAAATACTTATAAAATAAACCCTAAGCTAGCTACAATATAACTAATAGTTTTATTATACAGGCAGGTTTGTATTTATTTTAACTAGGTAGAATAGTTATTAAATAGTTATTAACTATTTCATAACTACCTAGCTAAAATAAAGACAAAAGTACCTGTAAAATAAAACCTAACCTAAGTTACAATTACACCTAACACTACCACTATAATTAAATTAATTCCCTAAATTAAATAAATTAATTTACCAAAAAAACCAAACACTAAATTACAGAAAATAATAAAAAAAATTACAAGATTTTTAAACTAATCGCACCTAATCTAATCCCCCTAACAAGATAAAAAAGCCCCCCCAAAATAAAAAAGCCCTACCCTACACTAAATTACAAATAGCCCTTAAAAGGGCCTTTTGCGGGGCATTGCCCCAAAGTAATCTGCTCTTTTACCTGTAAAATTTTTACAAATCCCCCCCCACATTAAAACCCACCACCTACACAACCAACCCTACTCTAAAACCCACCCAATACCCCCTTAATAAAACCTAACACTAACCCCCTGAAGATCGACCTACCGGGAGACGTCTTCATCCAACCGGGCAGAAGTGGTCCTCCAGACGGTCAGAAGTCTTCATCCAAGACGGGCAGAAGTGGTCCTCCAGACGGGCAGAAGTCTTCATCCAGACGGCATCTTCTATCTTCATCCATCCAGCGCGGAGTGGGTCCATCTTCAAGACATCCTACGCGGAGCATCCTCTTCTTCCGACGGCTACGACTGAATGAAGTTTCCTTTAAAGGGACACTGAACCCAATTTTCTTTCTTTTGTGATTCAGATAGAGCATGCAATTTTAAGCAACTTTCTAATTTACTCCTATTATCAATTTTTCTTCGTTCGCTTGCTTTCTTTATTTGAAAAAGAAGGCATCTAAGCTTTTTTTTATGGTTCAGTACTCAGGACAGCACTGTTTTATTGGTTGATGAATGTATCCACCAATCAGCAAGAACAACCCAGGTTGTTCACCAAAAATGGGCCGGCATCTAAACTTACATTCTTGCCTTTCAAATAAAGATACCAAGAGAATTAAGAAAATCTGATAATAGGAGTAAATTAGAAAGTTGCTTAAAATTTCATGCTCTATCTGAATCACGAAAGAAAAAATTTAGGTTCAGTGTCCCTTTAAATGACCTCATCCAAGATGGGGTCCCTTCAATTCCGATTGGCTGATAGAATTCTATCAACCAATCGGAATTAAGGTAGAAAAAATCCTATTGGCTGATGCAATCAGCCAATAGGATTGAGCTTGCATTCTATTGGCTGATTGGAACAGCCAATAGAATGCCAGCTCAATCCTATTGGCTGATTGCATCAGCCAATAGGATTGAACTTCAATCCTATTGGCTGATTGCATCGTCGTAATGAGACCCGTTACTACTGTCCAGACTGCGCCTCTAAACCAGGGCTATGCATGCCAGAATGCTTCCGTATTTATCATGCTATGGAAACATACTAGCTGCATACCCTCACAACCCCAGGAGGCTCTGAAATGCAGATACATGTCACTGGTTGAGGCTTACGCCTGACCAGCCCAGTGCCCTGGTTGAGGCTGACGCCTGACCAGCACAGTGCCCTGGTTGAGGTTTATGTCTGACCAGCACAGTGCCCTGGTTGAGGCTTACGCCTGACTAGACCAGTGATTGAGTTGCCCCTAGCAAAAGGTACGTATGAAGGGAGATATGAAAGGTGTGTGCTGGCCAGTAGTAGGGGTTGTGTTTCTGTGAGTGAATAAAGATACCAAAGGTGTGTGTATGGTCAGTAGTAGGGATGAAAGTCTTAATGTATGTAGGGGTGGGTGCTTCTGTGAGTGAATCAGACATGAAAGGTGTGTGAATGGTCAGTAGCAAGGGTTGAAGCCTTGACGTGGTGTTACTGCTCACATGGGTATCCATGTGCTAATTCAACCAGTGTGAGTGCCTGTCATGCAAAAGAGTGTTATATTTTTAAACATAAAATAAAATCATTTAGAATTAGGTTAGTTTCAGGCAAGCTAGAATCTCTAAGAGAATAAAGATTTACTAGTATTAAACCACAGCTGCTGAGATTAATAAATGTGGTGTTGTTGCTAAGAAGTGTGAGGTAAACAAATAAATCACCTAAGGCTCGCTTCCATTGAGTCGTAATTCAGTTTGCGTGCACTCGCAAACCGTTTAAATATGCTGTTGAAAGCAATTTCGTTTATCGACTGTTTCCAATGGCGCGTTATACCTCAATATCGGCAGCTGGACTTCGGCTGCCGAAAAAATCTTCGCGTCCTATAGAAAGTAATAGAAGCCCTTAATCGATAAATTATACCAGGTTTCCAATGAAAGCGCAAACCGTTAATATACTGTCGGAGGCTGTCGATACATTGAGAAATATTACACCCAGCTCAACTAGGTGTAAAAGAGGAAAATTGTGCTTTTTGAGACCTATTTTCTATTGAAATTATAAAACTTGCAAATAATGCAAGTGTTTTAATGTAGAAATAAATTGTTATAAGTAATATTTATTGTTGTCTCATGTATAGAAATAGTTGATCTTATATTCTAATAGAAATATCAGTATATATTTAAATATAATAATATATGCAAGAACATATCTACAGAATGCAAACTAGACCTATGCCTAGGGCAGCAATACATATTTTTATGAAGTGGTAAATATAATTATATTAAAAAATAGTATTTGATTATTAAAATATGGATAAGTGTATCTTTATTTCTCTTGTAAGGTGTATCCAGTCCACGGATCATCCATTACTTGTGGGATACGTCCGTGCTCCTTACCGGTGATCACCTCTCAAGAAAAAACATAATTTATGCTTACCTGATAAATTTATTTCTCTTGTGGTGTATCCAGTCCACGGATCATCCATTACTTGTGGGATATTCTCCTGCCCAACAGGAAGTTGCAAGAGGATCACCCACAGCAGAGCTGCTATATAGCTCCTCCCCTAACTGCCATATCCAGTCATTCTCTTGCAACTTTCAACAAGCATGGAGGTAGTAAGAGGAAAGTGGTGTAACGTAGTTTGTTTTTTTACTTCAATCAAAAGTTTGTTATTTTAAATGGTACCGGAGTTGTACTATTTTGTCCCAGGCAGAAAATAGAAGAAGAATCTGCCTGTGATTTCTATGATCTTAGTAGGTTGTAACTAAGATCCATTGCTGTTCTCACACATGACTGAAGAGAGAGGTAACTTCAGCGGGGGAATGGCGTGCAGGTTATCCTGCTATGAGGTATGTGCAGTTAAATTTTTTTCTAGAAGATGTGTATGCTAGAAAATGCTGCCGATACCAGATTTATGTAAGGTAAGCCTGAATACAGTGATTTAATAGCGACTGGTATCATGCTTACTTTCTGAGGTAATACTCTTATAGATTTGCAATATAAAACGTTTGCTGGCATGTTTAAACGTTTTTATATATACTTTGGTGATAAAACTTTATTGGGGCCTAGTTTTTTTCCACATGGCTGGCTTAAATTTGCCTAGAAACAGTTTCCTGAGGCTTTCCACTGTGTTACTATGAGTGGGAGGGGCCTAATTTAGCGCTCTTTTGCGCAGTAACTTTTACAGACTGAGACATCCAGCTTCCTCCAGGAGTCCCCTGAATGCTATAGGACCTCTCTCAAGGGCTCTTAGGCTTTCCAAAATCGTTTGTTGGGGAAGGTAGGCCCACAGCAAGGCTGTGGCAGTTTGGTGTGCTGTTAAAAAAAGTCTATATCGTTTTTTTTATTCGTTTTTTGAACTAAGGGGTTAATCATCCATTTGCAAGTGGGTGCAATGCTCTGTTAGCTTATTATATACACTGTAAAAATTGTTTCTCTTAAAGGCACAGTACCGTTTTTATTTTTTGCTTGTTAACTTGATTTAAAGTGTTTTCCAAGCTTGCTGGACTCATTGCTAGTCTGTTTAAACATGTCTGACATAGAGGAAACTCCTTGTTCATTATGTTTAGAAGCCATTGTGGAACCCCCTCTTAGAATGTGTACCAAATGTACTGATTTCACTTTAAGCAATAAAGATCATATTCTGTCTTTAAAAAATTTATCACCAGAGGAATCTGACGAGGGGGAAGTTATGCCGACTAACTCGCCCCACGTGTCAGACCCTTTGACTCCCGCTCAAGGGACTCACGCTCTAATGGCGCCAAGTACATCTAGTGCGCCCATAGCGTTTACTTTACAAGACATGGCGGCGGTCATGGATAATACACTGTCAGCGGTATTATCCAGACTACCTGGGTTTAGAAGAAAGCGAGATAGCTCTGGAGTTAGAAGAAATACAGAGCATAGTGACGCTTTAAGAGCTATGTCTGATACTCCCTCACAATATACAGAAGCTGAGGAAGGAGAGCTTCTTTCTGTGGGTGATGTTTCTGACTCAGGGAAAAAGATTCAACCTGATTCTGATATGTCTACATTTAAATTTAAGCTTGAACACCTCCGCATGCTGCTCAGGGACGTTTTAGCTGCTCTGAATGACTGTGATACAATTGCAGTGCCAGAAAAATTGTGTAGATTGGACAAATACTATGCAGTGCCGGTGTGCACTGATGTCTTTCCAATACCTAAAAGGTTTACAGAAATTATTACTAAGGAATGGGATAGACCAGGTGTGCCGTTCTCTCCCCCTCCTATTTTTAAGAAAATGTTTCCAATAGATGCCACCACACGGGACTTATGGCAGACAGTCCCTAAGGTGGAGGGAGCAGTTTCTACCCTAGCTAAGCGTACTACTAACCCTGTCGAGGACAGTTGTGCTTTCTCAGATCCAATGGATAAAAAGTTAGAGGGTTACCTTAAGAAAATGTTTATTCAACAAGGTATTATTCTACAGCCCCTTGCATGCTTTGCCCCAGTCACTGCTGCTGCGGCTTTCTGGTTTGAGTCTCTGGAAGAGGCTTTACAGGTAGCGACTCCATTGGATGACATACTTGACAAGCTTAGAGCACTTAAGCTAGCCAATTCTTTTGTTTCTGATGCCATTGTTCATTTGACTAAACTAACGGCTAAGAATTCTGGTTTTGCTATTCAAGCGCGCAGGGCGCTATGGCTTAAATCATGGTCAGCTGACGTTACTTCAAAGTCTAAGCTGCTTAACATTCCCTTCAAGGGGCAAACCCTATTCGGGCCTGGTTTGAAGGAGATCATTTCTGATATCACTGGAGGAAAAGGTCATGCCCTTCCTCAGGATAGGTCCAAATCAAGGGCCAAACAGTCTAATTTTCGTGCCTTTCGAAACTTCAAGGCAAGTGCGGCATCAACTTCCTCTAATGCAATACAAGAGGGAACTTTTGCCCAGTCCAAGTCGGTCTGGAGACCTAACCAGACCTGGAACAAAGGGAAGCAGGCCAAAAAGCCTGCTGCTGCCCCTAAGACAGTAAGTATCAGCCCCCTATCCGGTAACGGATCTAGTAGGGGGCAGACTTTCGCTCTTCGCCCAGGCTTGGGCAAGAGATGTCCAGGATCCCTGGGCGTTGGAAATTGTATCCCAGGGGTATCTTCTGGACTTCAAAGCTTCTCCTCCAAAAGGGAGATTTCACCTTTCACAATTATCTACAAACCAGATAAAGAGAGAGGAATGTTTACACTGTGTTCAAGACCTCCTAGTTATGGTAGTGATCCACCCAGTTCCAAAGGAGGAACAGGGACAAGGATTCTATTCAAATCTGTTTGTGGTTCCCAAAAAAGAGGGAACCTTCAGACCAATCTTAGATCTCAAGATCTTAAACAAATTTCTCAGGGTTCCATCATTCAAGATGGAGACTATTCGTATCATCCTGCCTATGATCCAGGAGGGTCAATACATGACTACAGTGGATTTAAAGGATGCGTATCTTCACATTCCGATACACAAAGATCATCATCAGTTTCTCAGGTTTGCTTTCCTAGACAGTCATTACCAGTTTGTAGCTCTTCCATTTGGGTTAGCTACAGCCCCAAGAATCTTTACGAAGGTTCTGGGGTCACTTCTGGCGGTCCTAAGGCCGCAGGGCATAACAGTGGCCCCTTATTTAGACGACATTCTGATACAGGCGTCAAATTTCAAAATTGCCAAGTCTCATACGGACATAGTTCTGGCATTTCTGAGGTCGCATGGATGGAAAGTGAACGAAGAAAAGCGTTCTCTATCCCCTCTCACAAGAGTATCCTTTCTGGGAACTCTAATAGATTCTGTAGAAATGAGGATTTACCTGACAGAGACCAGGTTATCAAAACTTCTAAATTCCTGCCATGTTCTTTATTCCACTCCTCGCCCTTCCGTGGCTCAGTGTATGGAAGTAATCGGCTTAATGGTAGCGGCAATGGACATAGTGCTGTTCGCCCGCCTATATCTCAGACCGCTGCAACTCTGCATGCTCAGCGAGTGGAATGGGGATTACACAGATTTGTCCCCTCTACTAAATCTGGATCAAGAGACCAGGGATTCTCTTCTTTGGTGGCTATCTCGGGTCCATCTGTCCAAAGGTATGACCTTTCGCAGGCCAGATTGGACAATTGTAACGACAGATGCCAGCCTTCTAGGCTGGGGGGCAGTCTGGAACTCCCTGAAGGCTCAGGGATCGTGGACTCAGGAGGAGACACTCCTTCCGATAAACATTCTGGAACTAAGAGCGATATTCAATGCTCTTCAGGCTTGGCCTCAGCTAGCGACAATGAGGTTCATAAGATTTCAGTCGGACAACATCACGATTGTGGCTTACATCAACCATCAAGGGGGAACAAGGAATTCCCTAGCGATGTTAGAAGTCTCAAAGATAATTCGCTGGGCAGAGATTCACTCTTGCCACCTATCAGCTATCCATATCCCAGGTGTAGAGAACTGGGAAGCGGATTTTCTAAGTTGACAGACTTTTCACCTGGGGGAGTGGGACTCCATCCGGAGGTGTTTGCACAATTGATTCATCGTTGGAGCAAACCAAAACTGGATCTCATGGCGTCTCGCCAGAACGCCAAACTTCCTTGTTACGGATCCAGGTCCAGGGACCCTAAGGCAACGCTGATAGATGCTCTAGCAGCGCCTTGGTCCTTCAACCTGGCTTATGTGTTTCCACCGTTTCCTCTGCTCCCTCGTCTGATTGCCAAAATCAAGCAGGAGAGAGCATTGGTGATCTTGATAGCGCCTGCGTGGCAACGCAGGACTTGGTATGCAGATCTGGTGGACATGTCATCCTTTCAACCATGGACTCTGCCGCTGAGACAGGACATTCTACTTCAAGGTCCTTTCAACCATCCAAATCTAATTTCTCTGAGGCTGACTGCCTGGAGATTGAACGCTTGATTTTATCAAAGCATGGTTTCTCCGAGTCAGTCATTGACACCTTAATTCAGGCTCGAAAGCCTGTCACCAGGAAAATCTATCATAAGATAGGGGACAGATTTCTGCTCTGTCTATTCTTTTGCACAAGCGTCTGGCGGATGTTCCAGACGTTCAGGCATTTTGTCAGGCTTTAGTTAGAATCAAGCCTGTGTTTAAACCTGTTGCTCCACCTTGGAGCTTAAATTTGGTTCTTAAAGTTCTTTTTTTGGTAGCTATTTCCTTGGCTCGTAGAGTTTCCGAGTTATCTGCCTTACAATGTGATTCTCCTTATCTGATCTTCCATGCAGATAAGGTAGTTCTGCGTACCAAACCTGGGTTTTTACCTAAGGTGGTATCTAATAAGAATATCAATCAGGAGATTGTTGTTCCATCATTGTGTCCTAATCTTTCTTCAAAGAAGGAACGTCTATTACACAATCTTGACGTGGTTCGTGCTTTAAAGTATTATTTACAAGCTACTTTTCGTCAAACATCTGCTTTGTTTGTTGTCTACTCTGGACAGAGGAGAGGCCAAAAGGCTTCGGCAACTTCTCTTTCTTTTTGGCTAAGGAGTATAATACGCTTAGCTTATGAGACTGCTGGCCAGCAGCCTCCTGAAAGGATTACAGCTCGTTGTACTAGAGCTGTGGCTTCCACATGGGCCTTTAAAAATTAGGCTTCTGTTGAACAGATTTGCAAGGCGGCGACTTGGTCTTCGCTTCATACCTTTTCAAAATTCTATAAATTTGATACTTTTGCTTCTTCGGAGGCTATTTTTGGGAGAAAGGTTTTACAGGCAGTGGTACCGTCCATTTAAGTTCCTGCCTTGTCCCTCCCTTCATCCGTCTACTTTAGCTTTGGTATTGGTATCCCACAAGTAATGGATGATCCGTGGACTGGATACACCTTACAAGAGAAAACATAATTTATGCTTACCTGATAAATTTATTTCTCTTGTGGTGTATCCAGTCCACGGCCCGCCCTTTCATTTTAAGGCAGGTATTTTTTAATTTTAAACTACAGTCACCACTGCACCCTATGGTTTCTCCTTTCTCTGCTTGTCTTCGGTCGAATGACTGGATATGGCAGTTAGGGGAAGAGCTATATAGCAGCTCTGCTGTGGGTGATCCTCTTGCAACTTCCTGTTCGGAAGGAGAATATCCCACAAGTAATGGATGATCCGTGGACTGGATACACCACAAGAGAAATAAATTTATCAGGTAAGCATAAATTATGTTTTTTCTTGAGAGGTGATCACCGGTAAGGAGCACGGACGTTAAACGTAAATTCTATAGCGTAAGGTCGGGTTACCTTAGCAACTAATTGATTTTCAAGAAATCCGACATCAGATGGAAGCGTTAACACAACGTTAACTTACAGCTACACGAAAAGAGCGACTGCACGCTATCCGCAAAATATTTCAATGGAAACCTGGTACTAAAATGGAGCCGTAAATTACTTTTAGCTGTCGGCTGCTTCGGTAGCTTACGGCTCCATTTTTAACGACTCAATGGAAGCGAGCCCCTAGATGGTAATCTGCAACCCTCATTAACCACTTAGTAGATAATATAATGGTTGAGAAAGTGAAAGAAACTCTAATGCTGCCACCTGTGATGTTAACACTAAAACAGAGCCCCTTTACTTCAGAAACCAATAAGACATAGAACGTTGCAAGGAATTAATAAGGGTAATATATTACAAGAATTCTCTACCAACAAAAGATAATAGGTAAAAGTCTGAGACTGGAAGTAACAACTATTATCATGAGAAGCAGTGATAGCTTGAGGTATATTACTGTAATCCTGTAGCAAGTCATAAAAAAGACAGATGCGCCACATGGCCCAATATTGTATGTTCAGCGGGGTAGATATATTCTAGTGGTGTCAATATTAACTCACAATCTAGGGAGCACTTCAGTTAGTGCAGCAGGAGCAGTCTGGGATCAATCACAGTCACCCAGCAGACCGACCTCTAGGGCAAAATAGTATGGTTCTGTAGTGGAGATACAAGCAAAAACAAAAGTGCCTATATGACCTAGTACTGTTTGAACCAGAGGATGGTGTTCTGTATATTTGAAAATATACTCACAATTTGTATAGCATCTTCATTGATGCTAATCAGGCAGGAAGGGATCAATGCAGTCACCCAACAGACTATGGCAGGTTTTCACAGCAGGCAGAGCCGCAGAGCTCTCAAGAATCAGGTTAGGTCCAAATGATACACAATAGCAAGTGTTTAAATAAAAAGTTGGTACTTTACTAGATAAAACCAATAAGCCTGAGGAAACAGTCTGAGACTGAGAAACGCGTCGCTTGTTTTTATTGGTTTTATCTAGTAAAGTACCAACTTTTTATTTAAACACTTGCTATTGTGTATCATTTGGACCTAACCTGATTCTTGAGAGCTCTGCGGCTCTGCCTGCTGTGAAAACCTGCCATAGTCTGTTGGGTGACTGCATTGATCCCTTCCTGCCTGATTAGCATCAATGAAGATGCTATACAAATTGTGAGTATATTTTCAAATATACAGAACACCATCCTCTGGTTCAAACAGTACTAGGCCATATAGGCACTTTTGTTTTTGCTTGTATCTCCACTACAGAACCATACTATTTTGCCCTAGAGGTCGGTCTGCTGGGTGACTGTGATTGATCCCAGACTGCTCCTGCTGCACTAACTGAAGTGCTCCCTAGATTGTGAGTTAATATTGACACCACTAGAATATATCTACCCCGCTGAACATACAATATTGGGCCATGTGGCGCATCTGTCTTTTTTATGTTTTGTAGATCATCTTCTTGGGATCCCGGCCGGATTCTTTACAGATTGCTGCCTCTATAATATCTGTTCTCCACACAGTGACTTTCTACTAAGTAACCTGAACTGTTACAATTAATATCAAGTGTCGCTCACTTGTTGAATAGAGTGTCACACGATTTGTTGTGGCATTATAAATCTTTATTTATTATTTAATCCTTTTTTTTTTTTTTTTTTTTTCTTCTCCTTTATTGTATTTGACATTTGATTATTTTGATCTGATTGCTAGAAAATTGTATACTAGAGTATTATACCTTATAGTATTACATCTTACCATTGTTACAATTGTAATTTAGGGCGCCCCCTACTCTTATAGAATAACTGTAGCAAGTCCCCATATATATTAATTGCTTTAGTACCTTGAAATGAATAAGAGCAGGGAGGCAGTTCAAGCTTTGGTAGTCAGGTAAGCAATGACGGTGACCAGTCTCAGTAGTGGAGCGGTGGGAGGAATTACAGAGTCGGTAAGATCCGTGAAGCTGGCGTGTGACGTCACTGCGGAGTAATCCTAGATCTGGCTGAGAGTGAAATGGAGATCCGGCTGAGAGTGGAATGAAGATCCAGCTGCTGAGTCTCAGGTTGGAAATAAAGCAGCGTTTAGGTCATCCAAAATAAAGAAGTGAGACAACAGAATAAAAGTCACTGTAAGGTAGTTCAGATAACGAATAGCAAGTATCCTAGGTAATGTGAGAAATTCACAAGGCTTAGTGAGAAGTTTACCAGTTCAATACCAAGCAAAGTAGTAAGGGCTGCTGGGAAATTTATAGGAATCTGAATTGAGTGTAGAGAGGATTTAAAGGTACAGCATGACATATACATACAAGCAAGGAAAAGGCAGGTTGCTAAGTGATACCCTGACAGTTAGTCAATTAATGAGGTAGATAAAACTGTTTAATTGCATAAAGTGCAAGTGTTTCAAGGTAGTCATGTCTGCAGTTTAACAGCTGTAGCCACCTGGGAATTAGAAATACAGTATACAAGGTAACAGTTTTGGAAAGTACACCCCTTGAAGCATATAATGAGAGGCTGCATGTATTGCTAGCACAAATTTGGAGTGTGTAAGACATATATGAACATGTCACTTTGCTTAGAAAAAAATATTTTCTAAGCAAAACACCATATTCCATGAATATTTGCACACTCCACTTTTGTGCTAGAAGTACATATAGCCCCTCATTTGATGCGTCAGGGGGTGTACTTTCTACAAATGTGTACTTTATGTACCCTTATTTAACTTCCCAGGTGGCTAGAGCTATTTATGTGCAGATATGGCAACCTTGAAAATCTTATTTAAAAATTGTCTTTAAAAATTTAGGGGCGATGTCTGCAGATTAACAGCTGTAGCCACCTGGGAATATAAGATACAGTATACAAGGTACACAGTTTTGGAAAGTACACCCCTTGGCGCATCAAATGAGGGGCTGCATGAATTGCTAGCACACATTTTGAGTGCATAAGACATACAGCCCCTCATTTGATGCGTCAGGGGGTGTACTTTCTACAAAGGTGTACTTTATGTACCTTAATTTAACTTCCCAGGTAGCTAGAGCTGTTTAACTGCATATATGGCAACCTTGAAAATCTAATTTAAAAATTGTCTTTAATCATTTGGGGTGATGTCTATAATTAGACAGCTGTAGCCACCTGGGAATTTAAGATACAGTATACAAGGTGCACAGTTTTGGAAAGTACACCCCTTGGCTCATCAAATGAGAGGCTGCATGTATTGCTAGCTCAAATTTGGAGTGTGTAAGATATAAATGAACATTCCGCTTTGTTTAATTTTTTTAATTTTTTTTTACAAATGTGATATTCGCTTATTTGTTGCACACTTCAGATATGTGATACAAATACAAATAAGACCTCATTTGATGCAGCTGGGGGTGTAGTTTCTAAAAATATATAGTTTTATTGTCATATCTTAATTTCCCAGGCAGCTAAAGCTGTTTAGTTGCTGGCAACAATACATTAAATTTAAAGATGCTATTTGTTAAGGTTTATCAAATTGACACGTCGGCAATAAAACAGTAGAAAAACACAGTAAAATGTTCTCAATTTCTGCTTATTTTAGACAGGTTACCTACTGCAAATATTTAGAAAAATAAAATTACAAACTAATTTTTATTGATTGTGGAGTACAAAAATACACTTTTTTCATATTTTATGCTTTATTTTTAAAACCTGTTGAGACATACACATATAATAATGGTATATTTGGAATCTGCTAGGTCTGCTGAAAAAACCCCAATATATAGTTTGTATAGTTTATTCACACAAACTTTACTTCTAAAAGTGTTTAAACATGAACTGCAACAAAAATCTCAACACTAGCTTAGCACGCAGGTGGGAAATGGCTTAGCAGCCAAAGGGTTAATACATGTGCACACGGATAAAATAGCAACTCGCAAGATAGACAAAATTAAAACAGCTTAACACACAGTGTGTTCATATAAGTGGTAAAACTTATCCCAGATGCAGTGGTTCAACAAGCGGTAGTCCCAATAACTCCAGCAGTCCTGGGCTAATGTTGGCAAAGCCTGGTCTGGGCGGATGGTATAAAGTCGTCACCTGTGTCCGCTGAGTTCCGCTAATGGATAAACTGAACTGGCTAAGGTATACAAGTAATCCTACATCAGACGTTGAACAGAAACAAACAAATCTCTCGACCCTAGTGGGTAGGTTCCCTACTGCAGACAAGGAACCACGGCAGTTTTACTGGGTCAGAAAGGGGAAGTTCTCTATGTGTTTCGTCTCGATCAACGGGACTTTCAAAAGAGTTGAGAGTTAAGGTATTGCCGTGCTCCATATGTATGGTGTGAACCATACACACCCACTTAAAGGACCAGTAATGACAGTTATTGATGGGAGGCAATCAATAACGATTATGAAGGGCATAGCAACAATACGTATCTCCATGAATAACAAAACAATGTGTATGTTTATATTGTGAGATGTTTTTTGTAAATCCACACATTGTTTTGTTATTCATGGAGATACGTATTGTTGCTATGCCCTTCATAATCGTTATTGATTGCCTCCCATCAATAACTGTCATTACTGGTCCTTTAAGTGGGTGTGTGTGGTTCACAACATACATATGGAGCACAGGAACACCTTAACTCTCCACTCTTGAGAAAGTCCTGTCGATTGGGATGAAATGCATAGAGAATCTCGCCTTTCTGATCCAGTGAGGCCACCGTGGTTCCTTGTCTGCAGTAGGGAACCTACCGGCTAGGGCCGAGGGATTTGTTTGTTTCTGTTCATCGTCTGATGAAGGATTACTGGTAAACCTTAGCCAGCTCAGTTTATCCATTAGCGGAACTCAGCGGACACCGGTGACGACTTTATAACATCTGCCCAGACCGGGCTTTGCTGACATTAGCCCAGGACTGCTGGAGTTATTGGGGCTACCACTTGTTGAACCACTGCATCTGGGATAAGTTTTATCATTTATATGAACACACTGTGTGTTATGCTGTTTTAATTTTGTCTATCTTGTGAGTTGCTATTTTATCCGTGTGTGCATGTATTAAAGAACCTTATACTCTGCATTTGAGTTTGGGCTCTTCTCCTTTTGTATTGTTAGATTTTCATTTTATGGGGTTTGTGGAACCACCCTAATAAGAGGAGCAGTCGGACTAATCATCTTTATATGCATATTGGGCAGTGAGTATTGGACTGCACTGGCTCTACCTATACATATCACCATCTTAACACATACATATATTTTGGGACTGTGTGATTTGGTATATCACTTGTTTTCAATTGTGTTATATTGCTTAGATCTCTGTAGAGATCAGATATATTAATAATTTTATACTTTTTTCTTTCTAGTAGTTTATATATCCCTGGTTAGCGCTACTTGATGTATACTTCTACACTTCTCTTGTGTGATTATAGACCTAAAGGATGTGTATCTTTATATTCCTATTCACAGGGACCATCACAGATTCCTGAGATTTGCCTTTCTGGACAAACATTTCCAGTTCTTGGCCCTTCCATTTGGTCTAGCCATGGCTCCCAGAATTTTTTCAAAGGTACTGGGTTTTTTTTTGGCAGTCATCCATTCTCGTGGAATTGCTGTGGCACCCTACCTGGACAACATATTGGTTCAGGCGCCATCTTTTCAACTAGCAAAATCTCACACAGAGATATTGTTGTCTTTTCTTCATTCCCACGGATGGAATGCAAATCTGGAAAACAGCTCCCTTTCCCCTGCTACAAGAGTAGTGTTCTTAGGGACCATAATAGATTCTCTATTGATGAAGATTTTTCTGACAGAGATCAGGAAAAACAAAATCATTTCCTCTTGCCTCTCTCTTCAGGCTTCTGCTCATCCTTCAGTGGCTTAATGTATGGGAGGTAATCGGTCTGATGGTGGCTTCCATGGACATCATTCCTTTTGCTCAATTCCATTTGAGAGCTCTCAAGTTGCACATGCTCAGATAAGGGAATGGCAATCATGCGGATATATCTCAGAGAATAGAGTTAGATCAGTCGTCAAGGGATTCTCTCCCGTGGTGGATTTCTCAGGAACATCTGTCTCAGGGCACATGCTTTCAGAGACCTTTTTGGGTGATCGTGACCTCGGATGCCAGCCTGTCTGAAACTCGCTAAAAGCTCAGGGCCTTTGGACTTGGGAGGAGTCTGCTCTTCCCATCAACATCTTGGAGTTGAGGGCGATTTACAATGCTCTTTTGGCTTGGCCTCAGTTGTCCTCAGCCCAGTTTATCAGGTTCCAGTCACACAACATAACCTCTGTGGCTTACATCAATCACCAGGGAGGAACTCTGACTTCCTTAGCCATGAAGGAGGTTACTCGGTTTCTTCAGTGGGCAGAGAACCACAATTGCTGTCTATCTGCCATCCACATTCCAGGAGTAGGCAACTGGGAAGCGGATTTTCTGAGCAGACAGACTTTTCATCCCAGGGAGTGGGAACTCCATCTGGAGATGTTTTCCAGCTTAGTCCATAAATGGGGGGTGCCAGAGTTAGATCTAATGGGGTCCCGTCAGAACGCCAAGCTTCCAAGTTACGGTTCAAGGTCAAGAGATCTGCAGGCCATTCTGATAGATGCTCTGGCGGTTCCTTGGGTTTTCAAGTTGGCATACCTGTTTCCTCCATTTGTTCTCCTTCCATGAGTCATTGCTCATATCAAACAGGAGAGGGCGTCGTTGATTCTAATAGCCCCTGTGTGGCCTCGCAGGATCTGGTTTGCAGACCTAGTGGAGATGTCATCTCTCCCACCTTGGAGACTACCTCTGAGGAAGGACCCCCTGATTCAGGTACCATTCCTTCATCCAAATCTTGTTTCTCTGAAACTGACTACTCTGAGATTGAACGCTTAAATGTGTCTAAGCATGGTTTTTCTGAGTCGGTCATTAAAACCATGATTCAGGCTTGCAAGCCTTTTACTAGAAAGATTTACCATAAGATATGGAGTAAATATCTTTATTAGTGTGAATCCAAGGGCTACTCTTTGAGTAGAATTAGAATTTTATCTTTTCTTCAGGAAGCCCTGGAGAAGGGATTGTCAGTCAGTACCCTGCTTTATCAGTTTTACTACATAAACGTTTGGCAGATGTGCCAGATGTGCAATCTTTTTCTCAGGCCTTGGTCAAAATCAGGCCTGTCTTTAGGTCTGTTGCTCCTCCTTGGAGCCTTAACCTTGTTCTTAAAGTTTTACAGCTTGCTCATTTGAGACGTTGCATTCCATTGACATTAAGTTGTTATCTTGGAAGGTTTTGTTTCTTGTTGCTATCTCTTCTGCTCAAAGAGTCTCAGAACTCTCAGCTCTGCAGTGTGATTCCCCTTATATTATTTTTCATGTCAATAAGGTGGTTCTTTGTTCTATGTTAGGTTTCCTTCCTAAGGTTGTTTCTAATAGAAATATCAATCAGAAAATTGTTGTTCCCTCTCTGTGGGAGAGGGAACAACAATCACACTTTTATTAATAACAAAGAAATAATAAAAAGTCCACAAGTCAAATAACAAGCCAGGAGTCAAAGGCAGAGCTGGTAATCAGACGAGCCGAGTCAGGAGCCAAAGCGAGTAGTCAGACGAGCCGAGTCAGGAACCAGGAGGGACGTCAGACAGCCAGGTAATACACAGGAACTCACAAACAGGTCTGAGACAACACAAGGGCAAAGCATACTCAACAGAGGCCCTTTAAATAATAAGTGATGACATCACAATACTGAGACTGCAACCTGTCTCACACGGATGATGTACACCAGTCTGGCCATAAGAGGGCATGCAGGAAATGAGCAGTATCAGACACTCTGCACCAGATTCAGTAAGAGGTAAGTAAAATGGCTGCCAGCAGCACATGGCAAACAAAGCAGGGAAAAAACCCTGACACTTCTTCCAAAGAACGTTTGTTACACAATTTGGATGTTGTAATTCTCTTAAATTCTACTTACAGGCGACTAAGGATTTTCGCCAGTGCTCTTCCCTCTTTGTTTGTTTCTCTGGGAAATGTAAAGGTCAGAAAGCTACTGCTACTACTCTTTCTTTTTGGTTACAAAGTATAATTCGTTTGGCTTATGAGACTGCTGGACAGCAGCCTCCTGAGAGAATTACGGCTTATTCCACAAGAGCTGTTTCCTTTTCTTAGGCTTTCAAAAATTAAGCTTCTGTGGAACAAATTTGCAAGGCTGCAACTTGGTCTTATCTACATACTTTTTTCAAAATTTTACAAATTTGATACTTTTGCCTCGGCTGAATCTTCTTTTGGGAGAAAGGTTCTTCAAGCAGTGGTGTCTTCTGTTTAGGACTGCCTGTCTTATCCCTCCCTATTTATCCATGTCCTCTAGCTTGGGTATTGGTTCCCGACAGTAATTGCTCAAGCCATGGACTCACCATATCTTAAAAAAGAAAAACAAAATTTATGCTTACCTGATAAATGTATTTCTTTCCGGATATGGTGATTCCATGGTCCCACACCTTATTTTAAGACAGTTGTTCTTTTGACTATAACCTTAGGCACCTCTACACCTTGTGTAATTTCTTTTTCTCCATTTCCCTTCGGGCGAGTGACTGGGGGTTGTGGGTAAGGGAGTGATACTTAACAGTTTAACTGTGGTGCACTTTGCCTCCTCCTGCCCTCCTGCTGGCCAGGAGTGATATTCCCAACAGTAATTACTCAAGCCGTGGACTCACCATATACGGAAATAAATAAATTTATCAGGTAAGCATACATTTTGTTTTTTTTATCTTCAAAGATGTTGGACAGCAATGGGGGCCCCCTCCTATGCCAACCTCTTTATGGGGTGGTGGGAGCTGTCCCACATCTTTGGAGATGAGAACATCTATAAAGAAAACATTGTATTTTACCGCCGCTTCATTGATGACCTGATCCTAATTTGGCAAGGTAGCATCGAAGAGCTAGAGGACTTCATATGTAGGATCAACATCAATGATCTAGGTTTAAAATTTACCTATGAAACAAACTCCAAAGATATCATTTTCTTGGATTTGATACTGAGTGGGACACTAGGCAGCAAAATAAAAAATAATCTTTACAAAAACCAATATCGAGCAATTCCTTGCTTCATGCCAAGAGCTGCCATCCGAGACATGTACCCTACGCTATTGCGAAAGGGCAACTAATGGGATAAAAGGAATTGCTCCGATACTGGCGACTGTAATATCCAGATGCAAGATATACGAGAGCGTCTGAAACAGAGGGGGTATTAAGAAAAAGATTGTTAAGAGAACTAATAGAGAAGTAACATCCATAGATCATCCCTACTTATTGATAATAATTATTGCCCACAGAACCAGCATACAGGAGTAACATTGGTAACATACTATAGTACTCAGTATAAGGATATTTTTCAAATGACACTTCGATATGCTTGTTGCTGATGATAGGATTGATAAATTATGTCCAAGCAGTAATCAGGTGTTCCTACTGTAGAAACAAGACATTAGGTAATTACCTTTCCCTTACTGTATTGAAAAAAATAGCAACACAAGGTAGTGCCTGGCTTAGTTGCATTGTGAATATCTTACTACCTCAGGTGGATTTCAATCCACAGTGACTTATAATATAAATGTTTGCCTCAATTGCACCTCTGTTTGTTATATATTGCATTGCATGCACCAAATGTGGAAGCAATATGTAGGCCTCACGACATACGATATCAGGTCCAGAGTCAGGGAACATCTATCAACTATCCGTATAGGGAAAGCTACCACTCCCCTCGTACAGCACTTCTCACTATGCCATAATAAAGATTTGACTTATTTCTCATGGCAACCTATCGATATGATATCTCGTCCAAAACGTGGTGGAGGCAGGGACACTCTTTTGCATAAAAGAGAGATGCTATGGATCTTTAAATTGGAGACTAGGGTTCCTTTGGGACTCAATTCTGAATTTGACCTGATAAATTATTGGGAATAATTCTGATAAAGGCCAACATTTTGTGTAGCATTAGTACTATCTATTTTTGAGTCCTTAGATCCTGTGTCAGTCACACACTTTCTATCTCATAATTCCCTTTTGTAACCACATTTGTATTTGCATTTGTATTTATATTTATACTCTTAACTGCAATTGTATCCATGTTTCTCTCTCTTGTTTCTAAATTATTGTCATCATCTTTATCATCTTTTGATCACACTTCTTGTTTATGTATGGCTCTATGAAGGTTATATGTGCCTTTGAATAAGATGTTTTCCAGCATAATAATCAATATGCTATTATTTTTATTACCAATATTGCTATCTTTAATACTGTTTTATGTAAGGTTAATGCAGCATACAACAATTAATGGATTAGGTATATGTCTACTAAGGGGTGTACTCTGTGTATGTTGATTTTAATTGGCTCCTTGTTTTTAGCCAATAACGTACTAATTTGTGTATATATACTTCACCTGTGACTGGCTACCTACAGCTATGATTACAGCATATTATTTGTGCTGTTGCTCTTTTATTCTGTTTTTGACTGCTTATCTATTGCCTGTTTGAGCACAGCACCCTGCACTAAGTTCTGAATTTAACGGAAGGATTCAAGATACTCAAGCACCACATTGTGGACTACTGTGGGTTCTATGACCGTGTACTCTAACGCATGGTCTCCTCCTGGGAGGATTGAACCGCCTATAGGATTGCAAGAATCAGACACAGCGTGGCACCTGATAGTCAGGTTTTAATGCCATAGGAGGAACACGGTCTGTCACTGCATCGCACCACCCACTTTGATCTATCACGCCTACTGGATGCGGACACAGGATTCAGTCAGTGTGTTTTGAGCTGTGGAGTGCCGAAAGAAGGAAGGTACCTGCAACTGGGCCAGTGGTAAGTGATTGCTTTTCTGATTATTTAAGTGACGATTACTACCCGGTTATATCGACCTTATGCGGAGCTAAGTTTTATGCCACTATCGATGACTGCTTACTGACACATACTACAGACGCTACTTTTATTATGAAGTTGCGCTTTCTTGTATCTCGGTGGGTTGGATTGGTATAAGCCTCCTTTCCATGTGAGCCGGGACTATCAATTTGACTTCAGTGATATCTCTTATACTTCGTATTGCATTTGTGTGGGAATATATGCCCATTCAGCCAAAATGTGTGAACCTGTCAATCTATTCACTGCTTCTTCCTGTTTTTCATTCATTTGCTAAAGCCTGCCTGCATCATAAAAAGCAGCATCCGAAAAAGCTAAAGAAAATAATGCGCAATTATTTTCGTTATCGTTTCAGTTTTACTTTCGGATGGTTGCGTTCTGGGTATGCAAAGGAAGTAACAAAAATGCCAATGTTGTTATTCTCTTTCATTCTTCCGAAAACAAATGCACATTCCTAAGAACCTATTCTTCTATGTGAAATATTCATTTTTCATGTCGGGTTAGCACACTTGAGAAAACGCGATCGAGTTTGCATGACTTGTTTTATGTTACTTTTTCCCCCCACTTTTCCTGCTCCATTGAAGTCTATAGGGGAATAAATTTTTTTTACCTTCAACTTGTAATACGCACACTACCTGACACACGCAAAAAGCTTACTTCTAGTGGAGTTAATGCGTGAGCACAAACTACCGCTCCATTCGTAATCTAGCCCATAGTCAGGTGCATGATTAAACAATTAAACAAACAGATGTTAATGATCATCAATTTAATATCTAGGTTTAAACAGAATCAATAAAGGGAATGTAAACCCAATTTTTTTCCTTTATGATTCAGATAGGGCATGCAATTTTAAGCAACTTTCTAACTTACTCCTATTATCAATTTTCTTCGTTCTCTTGGTATCTTTATTTGAAAAAGCAGGAATGTAAGCTTAAGAGCCGGTCCATTTTTGGTTCAGCACGTTGGGTAGCGCCTGGTGATTGGTGACTACATTTAATCACCAATCAGCAAGAGCTACCTAGGTACTGAACCAAAAATGGGCCAGCTCTTAAGATAAACATTCCTGCTTTTCAAATCAAGATACAGAGAGAATGAAAAAAAAATTATAATAGGAGTAAATTAGAAAGTTGCTTAAAAATACATGCTCTATCTGAATCATGAAAGAAATTTTTTTGGATTTACTATCCCTTTAACTGAAACAGAAAAAATTGTGTAGGAGAAATAAAACCAAGTGAGGAACAGTGAAACTCTGCTAAGGTGGAGTTGCTAAAAACAGTTTAATGTCAAGTCATACAGCGTGGAAAGACTGAACACAACAAAAAGACACAAGGTCGTTATACTGCACCAGCAAGGTCTCAATCTTTCAAGGCAGATAGGGGTTTCCAGATGTGTTATACAAGCTCTACTGAAGAAGCACATAGAAACGGGCAAGATTGAGTACCGTACACGCAGTAGGCCAAGGAAACTTGGTACAACAGATTAAAGATACATCATGCTTACTTGCCTTCACAATCGGAAGATGTTAAGCAGTGCCATCAGTTTAGAATTGGCAGAAACCAGTGGGACCCTAGTACACCTATCTACTGCCTGGAGAAGTCTCGTCAGACGTGGTCTTCATGGAAGACTTATGGCCAAAAAGCCATACCTCAGATATGGAAACAAGGCTAAGCAACTCAACTATGCATGAAAACACAGGAACTGGAGTGCAGAAAAATGGCAGCAGGTGCTTTGGACTGATGATTTAAAATTTGAAATATTTGTCTGTAGCAGAAGGCAGTTTGTTCGCTGAAGGGCTGGAGAGCAGTACAAGAATAAGTATCTGCAGGCAACAGTGAAGCATGGAGGAGGTTACTTGCAAGTTTTTGGCTGCCTTTCTGCAAACTGAGTTGTGGATTTGGTCAGAATAAATGGTCTCCTCATGGCTGAGAAGTACAGGCCAGATACTTATCTATCATTCAGTACCATCAGGGTGGCATCTGATTGGCCCCAAATTTATTATGCAGTATTACATGCACCCCAAACAGAAAGCCAAAGTCATTAAAAACTATCTTCAGCATAAGAAGAACATACAGTCCACAATGTGATGGTATGGCCCCCACAGAGCCCTGATCTCAACATCATTGAGTCTATCTGGGATTGCATGAAGAGACAGAAACAACTGAGGCTGCCTAAATCCACAGAACTGTGGTTAGTTCTCCAAGATGTATGGAACAACCTACCTGACAAGTTCCTTAAAAAAAACTTTGTGCAAGTGTACCTAAAAGAATTGATGCTGCTTTGAAGCCAAAAGGGTTGTCACACCAAATATTAATTTGATTTCAATTTTTCTTCTGTTCACTCACTTTGCATTTTGTTAAAGTGAATGTCAATTTTTCTAGTGCTGAAGCCTCCTAATACTTGAATACATCTGTACTTAAACCGCTACCTTTTAAAAAAAAAAAAAAAAAAAAAAAAAAAAATATTATATATATATATATATATATATTTTTTTTTTTTTTGAACAGCTTTATTGTTTATAAAAATGAAGGTACAAGAAAGTGGAGACGCAGCTCCGGTTCACCATTTACAATCACAGCTGTAAATTTTAAGGATGGTATTGAGATGCAAATTGCATATCGGCAAGGGGGGTAGTAGTTCCTCCTAAATATTCATTCAGGTTGTTTTGTGACTACGGTTGTGTTCTGAGGGTCTATGAATGAGTCCAGTTGTGGGTCGCAAGAATCTGGGAGCAAACTTGCTAATAGATCATTTTAACATAACCATCCATTTAAAGGGTTACTAAATGTTTATTTACAAAAGGGTTACTATATGTTTATTTACAAACAGCGATAAATCAATGGTCCCGGTCCGCCGGCGCCCTAGACGATGGTGTTCTAGATATCAAGATATGTTGGATCCCATTACCAGTAGGTTGTGTGTTTATGTTATATGTTTGGTATTTTATTTGGCCATTGTTATTCAATCAGGCCCCTTGTGTTTGTGTTGGATGTAAGTGGTCCAAAGTTGTGAGAACTCCGCATAGGAGTCCATTTTGTCGTATTTAAGAAAGGAGTACTCTTCTAACTCTATGATTTCTGAAACCTTTTTAATCCACATGTTCACAGACGGGACTTCTCTACTCCTCCAATTTTTAGCTATCAGGACTTTAACCCCATTAATCATGATTCTAAACAAGTGAATGTACGGTTTATATTTGATTATAGAAGGGGGTTTGTGTAAAAGCCATATCAAGGGGTCAAGTGGTAGTTATATTTCTAATATGAATTCTGTTTCAGAGATAACGTTCCTCCAAAGGTTCTGGATACTATTGCACCACCACCACCACATATGGGCAATGTCACTATTGACATGGCCGCAGCGCCAACATTTATTGCTTTGGGTACGAAAAAGGCAGTGCAGTTTTTTCGGAGTGAGGTACCACCTGTGTAAAAGTTTAAAGTTGACCTCTAGTATAGAGGATGAGATTGAGGACTTTTTCGTAGCTTGGAATATTGATCTACCCATTTCAGGCAGTATAATGACTCTGAGGTCTCTTTCCCAGCTCTCTAGATAAGGAGGTATATGTCCCGGGGGTGTATGAGTTAGGATCTTGTATATAGTGGACAGTGTATGTCTTGGGGGGGGGGGTTTGGGTGCACAGGGATTCAAAAGTGGTCAGTGGTCTGACCAAGTTCCCATGACCCGGGTGTGTGGTAATGAAGTGGGTTGTCTGTCTATAAGTGAACCAGTCGGTAAAGCAGTCAAGTCCTTTTGTCACTAATTCATTTTGTGAGAGTAGGGATTCATTGTTGGTTAGTGCGTGTGCTGTAAGGTCTCTATTCAGAGTATTTGTGGTAGTTTGCGTGGTGAAGGGTCTCACCGTAAATTCCCCGTTTTCTATCAGGGATGTCAGGGGCGAGGGTATCGATGAGATATAGTGTGTTGTATTTATCGTGTGTTCCCAAACCCGATAGGTTTCCTAAATCATTGGGTTATCTGTTCTGAGTGATTTGAATAGGTGAGGGCTGCTCCAACACAGCCTTCCCAGATGTGGCTTACCCATTATCAGATGTTCTAGTGGGACCCATCTTTTATGGTTAAAATGAATATTCCAATCCACCAGACGCTGCAAGAAGATGGCCTGGCGGTAGGCGGCAAGGCTTGGAACTCCCATTCCCCCTTGTGTTTTGGAGGTTTGCATGGTGTGTTTATTTATTCTGGTCGGTCTTCGACGCCAAATGAAGTCGCTAAATGCTTTCTGAAGGGATGAGAGATAGGATTTGGGGAGGGGAATTGGTAAGGTCTGGAGGAGATATAAAACACGTGGTCATATGTTCATTTTAATAGTGTCGATGCGGCCCAGCCATGATAATTTTTTGGATCCCATGATGAGAGATCTCGTATTATGTCGCGTTTGATGGGTGTGTAGTTGAGACGAAATAAATCATCCTTTAAGGGAGTCAGGTGTATTCCCAAATATTTCAATGAATGAGTGCACCAGGTGAATGGGGAAACCTCTTGTGTGGCCTCTAGTGACGAGCCTGTCAGATTAATATTTAATATTTCAGATTTGGACATGTTGACTACAAAGTTGGACAGGGATTTAAAGGTGTTAAATTCGTTTAATAGGTGAGGTATTGAGTGTTCGGGATCAGTGAGTGTAAGAAGCATATCGTCCGCAAATAGAGACAGTATGTACTTATGATCTGTGATAGTAATTCCCGTTATCAGGGGGTTCTGTCTAATCTTAACTGCCAATGTTTCAATGACACAGGCGAAAAGGAGTGGGGATAAGGGACACCCCTGGCACGTCCCGTTTTTGATCTGGAATGGGGAGGAAAGAGATCCGTTAACTGATATTCTGGCGGTGGGGTGGGAGTATAAAGAGAAGATCCTTGTGAGGATCTTTATGCCTAGACCCATGTGGGTCAATGTGGCTCGCATGAAATCCCAGGCAACACGGTCAAAGGCCTTCTCCGCGTCTGTGGATAAAAGAACAGAGGGAATGCTTTTAAATTTGGCATAATGAATCAAATTTAAGGCCCTGACCGTGTTGTCCCTCGACTCTCTTCCAGGTACGAAGCCAACCTGTTCGAGGTGGATCAAGTCAGGAAGGATTTGGTTTAGTCTGTGCGCTAGTATACATGCATATATTTTGATATCGGTATTCAATAGCGATATGGGGCGATAATTGTTGGGTAGGTCATGAAATTTGTTAGGTTTAGGGATTAGTGTTATGTGGGCTTCTAGTGCGGTAGCAGGAAATGACTTGCTCTCGTCTATGGATTGGAAGTATTGTACCATGTGTGGGTTTAGAATATCTTGAACGGTAGTGTAATATTTATGGCTTAAGCCATCCGGGCCAGGCGCTTTCCCTGTTGGCAAGTGTTTCATAGCTAATTGGAGTTCAGCTAGGGAAATGGGATTTTCTAAATGTTCCTTCTGTGATTCGGTAATATGTGGTAATTGAAGTCTGTTAAGGTATTCCTCTATCAGTTGTGGCCTGGTTGCATTTAGGTTTGGGTTTCTGGGGTTAGTGGGGTGTATATTATATAACTTTTGGATTTTTTTTTTTTAAAAGTGTTGGATATGTCTCGGGTGGAAAATTGGGGGGTGCCCTTTTTGTCCTTAATCTGCATAATGTATTTTTGGTGTGTTTTCTGCTTGAGATACCTAGCAAGTAGTCTGCCTGATTTGTTTCTTCCTTCATAATATTTTTGTTGAGAGTATAGAGCTTGTCTTTTATGTGATTTGTCAAGATGCGAGGCTAGTGTTTGTCTGTGTCTTGTAATTTCATCAAGTAGATTTTTGTCGGTCGGGGTTTTCTTGTGTAGGGTTTCCAAATGTTGTATTTGTAAGATTAGAGAGGTTGTGAGCTCTCTTTTTGCTTTATTTAATTGTGCTTTAATGGCCATTAGTTCTCCCCTAATAACACTCTTGTGTGCTTCCCATAGGGTATGCATTTTTATCTCGGGTTGAGAATTATGGTCAAAGTACTCCGTGAGGGAAGTCGCCAATTTAGTAGTCACCCCAGGTTCTGTCAGTAGGTGTTTGTCAAGTCTCCAAACAAAATCTCTTATGGGTTTAGAGGGTCAGGTCATTGCACATATCATGGAGGCATTGTCAGACCATGTGATTGGGGAGATTGTGGCTGAGTTAAACAATGATAAGCCTCCAACATCTGCAAACACATAGTCTATTCTGGTGTAAATCTCGTGTGGGTATGAATAATAGGTATAATCTCTAATCTGTGGATGCAGAGTTCTCCAGACATCCTGAGCCACAATTTCTCAAGGTGTGATTTAACTTTTGAGATCTGTGAAAATGGTGTGGAAGAGTGTTGAGATGAACAATCTAGACTAGGGTTTAGTGCTACATTTAGGTCCCCGCACATTATGAGTGTTCCCTTTTGGTGATCTAAGATTAGATTTTTTATTTTTTTCATAAAGGAATGTTGTGCCGTGTTAGGGGCATATACTGATACCAAGGTTATAGGTCTCTCATAGAGGAGGCCAGTTAGGATGAGGTATCTGCCCTCTCTATCTCTGATCGTTTGTATTGATGTAAAGGGGACATTTTTCCTAATTAAGATTCCCATCCTGTGTTTTTTATTACGACAGTGTGATGCCCAAAAGCACGTGCCAAACGTACGTGTAAAGGTGGTGGGTTATTTTCCTTTACGGAAGTGAGTCTCCTACAGGAAGACAAGGTCTGCCCCATATCCATGGAAATCTTTAGAGGCTACCGACCTCTTGCAGGGTATATTCAGGCCTTTTGCATTAACTGAGTATATATTTATGTCATTACTAGCATGGGATTGTGTTCTATGATTAGCCATTATCTATATTTTGGATGTAAGATGGAAATCGTGTGATTAATAAAGTTTCTATTTGTACTGTGGTTGTGTCCTGGGCGCAGGACGGACCGGGAGCATTCATACATAGCCTAAACAACTGACCATGCAAGTTTGAGTTAACTTCAAAAAACATACACAAAACATGAATATAAAGAACATGTAACAAGAAAACAAAAAAATTGAGAAAAACCAACATTAACAGTCGTTGGATAAAGGGGGTAGCATATCTCAACTGCCACTAAGCTCCTCAAATAGAACATTGTGGGTTTATAAATTATTAGCATTAATTAAACTCTTTTTGCAATTAATTATTTTAGGAGATATGTCACTGTACTGAATTCGCCAATAATGTAGGAGGGGTTAAGGATGTAACCTCACCCATGGGGTTTGCTTCTACTCGCAAGTTGAACTAGAGTACAATGCTTTTGTCAATACTCCTATTTCACGTGTCTTAAGGTTCTTGCACCTTATCGATATAAAGGAAGGGTCTCGTTATATGAACGTAATTCGCTTTAGTGAGAGGTGGGAGGGCCAGCCCTCCAAAGCGGCTATTTTAACTTTAAGTGGTATTCGTGTGTTTGTTTATTCTTGGAAGTGTGTGTCAAGTACAGGAGCTACATTTAACCTACTCCAGCTAGTTGATTATTAGGAGTGACATACTTGGGTACACATCAAACACCACGGTGTATCAACTCCATCCATTAGAGGGGGGTATATGAAATATCTTGCATTACAAACAAAAAAAGGAAAAAAACCAAAAACATATTGACCTTGATAACATCAAATCTCCCGACTCCCACCTCCCAACCATCTAATTCATATCTCGTGCGTTGTGTCTGCTTAACGGGACACCCACATTCCATAAAAATATAAAATCTTTAAAAGCATTAAACAAGCACCAAACAGGGATAAGCGACGGGAGGGAAGGAAAACACCACATAAACAATGACATTTACAATTCCCACCAACCCCAAAACTCAGCCAGTCCAGCATGGGACCCAAGACTCAGTTCCCAATGGATCAGGTAACATTATTGCAATATACTTATCAGTTCCAAGAAGGAAGACCCATCTCGTTCTTCATCTGACATTCTGCATGGTGTTCGGGTACCCACTATGGTGAGCGGGTATGTGAAATTAGGGCACTGTTAGATTAATTTTTTTCTTCTTATTAGCTTGGATCCATTGTGATCTTTGTGGTTTGGGATCTATGTGGTCGCTTGAGAAGGGTGGGTCTAGATCTTTGGAACTTGGTCGAGGGAAGGGGATATTTAAACCCTTTGAGAAAGCTTCCAGGTCATCAACCTCTTTGTAGATGTGTGTCCTACCTTCTTGCTGTACTATAAGGCTGAAGGGGAATCCCCATCTGTATCTCACTCGCTTTTCTTGTAGAACTTGGTTGATGAAACGTATTCCTCTTCTTCTTTCGATTGTTGAGGGACTAATGTCTTGAAAAATGTGAATACTGTAGGTCTGGAACTTAATCTCTCTTTGCTGTCTTACTTGTTTCCATATTGCCTCCTTCTCTGAATAACTTGCAAATTTGATGATAATATCCCTTGGTGGGTTAGGGGGCTTTGGCATGGGTCACAGTGCTCTGTGTGCGCGTTCCATGGAGGATTCAGTAAGTTTGAGGGAAGGAACAATATACTCAAAAAGTTGTAGCAAGTAAGAGGTGAGGGAGTCCTGTGTCGCTTCCTCAGGGACCCCTCTTATCCTCAAATTGCTCCTGCGACTTCTATTATCAAGGTCTTCTACTTTGAGTTGAAGTGCTTGTAATGTGATGTCCTGTCTCACTATTTGGTGGTTGGAGCTAGACACCATAGTGTTTAGGGTGTCCTGACCCTCTTCCAAGCATTCTATCCTTGCCCCAAGTTCATTAATGTTCTTTTTTTAGGGAGGACATCTCTGTTTTAATAAATGATTTTAAATCTGCTAGGCCAGACTTGGAGGGCAGCTGTGAGATGGTTCTCTGTATTAAATTAAGTTGTTGTGACTGTGGTATAGGGTCCTGCTCCTGTGACAAAGGTGCATCTGCTAGCTGCAGGTCTTTAACTGTATCAAGAGTGTCAGTCTCCTGTTTGTGAAAGAAGGAGGACATTGTGGCAGTAGTTGTGGTGGATGATTTCTTATCCGCTTTGGGTTTCTGCCTAGTTACCATTGGGATATTAAGGTTACCCTTTCCTCCACAGCTAAAATTGTATTCACCGGTATTTATCAGCTTATAAGTCCCTTAAACAGTGTGACACCTGTATATCAATACTGAATAGTTTAATTCCCCACCTCTACTAAAAACTTGGATCTGTATTAAATCTGGACCGGGGAGAGTTGCTTAGGCCTACAGGCCTCAGTTACAGGCTTGGTATATATCGGGTTGTGATTATATGCACAACTGTTCTGGTGAGGTTACCTTGATGTCGGTCTTGAATGTCTTTTAGAAGCCTGATGTTTGTGGGTCGATCAGCTCTCCTTGTGGGCTACGTTCAGTAACAAACAGCCAGGAGTACATATGCGTATCGTCTCACTTGACCGATGAGGAAATGCCACGTGGAAGTCGTGATGGCGTGCGGTTATTTGCGGCGCCTTGCCCAATTTTTTGACCTTGGCTCCGGTGTTCACTGCTCCAATCCACCGGCAAAGTAGCTCGTCGTCGTCGAGGTATGAGTAGGTCTGGGGTACAAGCAGTCCTCTTGTGAGTCAAAGCACAGTTAGCTGGGCTAGTTCAGACGTGGCATTGCGCTGTTAGAATTCGGCGCCTCCCCACCAAGTGAAGTTTTAAAATGTGGCAGCAGTCTGGTTTGGTCTCCTATCGATCAGGCAGATGGCATGAGAGTTTTAAACTTGTGGTTGCCCTTCAGAACTCCATAATGGAGCTAGTGTGTGAGAGTATGTTACGGAGCTATGTTAAAGTGCAGCCATGTTCTTGCACGGCTCCGCTCCGCCCAATTTATTATATATTTTTAATACTAACTTGGGTCCGTTTTGAGATCACACTCCTCCTATCCTGCACTTCCGTGGTATACAGAGGATGACATATAGAGCGGTCCTGAAGTGCGCACCCGTGGAGCTCTTTGTATGTGTATGCAACCTTTCCACTTAATATGCGCATGCGTTCAAAATCAATGTAATTACTATGCACAAGCTTTAACATTTTAGATACTTACACTGCGCATGCGTTACCCTGCGTTAGCATATACTAACCCTGCGCATCCAATTGATTCCTATAAAGTATGCGCGTCACGTGAACGCGCATCATTTAGAACCAGCAGAATATATTCTAACGCATGCGCAGAAGAAGCGCATGACGTTTAAAAATAGGGGTTGAACGCCCGGGGGGAAAAAAGGATTGGCAATCGTAGTTGTCAATCATTCTCTAAAAGTGGGACAAAATTGTGGGCAGAGGAAGCGCCGTAGAAAATAGAAGATAAAAAAATATTTATAACATTTTAAAAAGAAAATAAGGAAAAACAATGAATGAAAGTGCCCCTAAATTGTATTGATTGATAATATGGCTTAAACGTATATAGCTGAGTTTACATTCACTTTAATTGATAAAAAATAAAATATTGACATCTCTATTTCTTTACAGCATTTTTTTTGCACAGTGTGTGTCACACCGCAATGCTCTAGCCGTTGCTAGGGGCACGGCATCTCCTTCCCTGCTCGTTGCCAGGGGCAGTGTCGGCTCAGATGTGTGCGTCGCTGACGTCATCGCCGCACGCTCCTGATGCCGGTCAGACCTCAGTGGCGCGAATCCTGCTCCTATTTAAACTTGCCACAAACAATCTGTCACTGCCCAAGTATAGGTGTTACTTTGTGTACTCCTGGGTGTGACAGATCTTCTTTCTAAGTGCCTAAATACCGTTACTGAACCTGCCTGCCTGACTACTCTCCTACCTTAACACTTAAACTGCTGGATTGATTACTGTTGCTGAACCTGCCTGTCTGACTACTCTACCTGCCTTAACCCTTAACTGCTGGATTTATTACTATTGCTGAATCTGCCTGTCTGACTACTCTACCTGCCTTAACCCTCAATCTTCTGGACTGCTTTACTGTTGCCAAACCCTGCCTGCCTGACCATTCTAGTGGTTCATCCTTGGACTGCCATGCTGTTGCCGCTGGGGACTGTCCTGCCTGTGGTGAGTGCCGCCTTCCTCATCTCTTTCTCTGCTCTGGGATATTCCCTATCATTCTGGCTCAACGCCGGGATAACAAGACTACTGTCCGAGTTTGGTCTGATAGAGGAGTATCCCACATGCGATACAGTGTGTGTGTGAATATATGTGTCATCACTCACTCTCAGTTCACTCTGCCTTATATCAGACTTATTTTCCTACTCCCTTACCTTCTATGTCCATTCCCTCTCCTTTAGATTGTAAGCTTGAGAGCCTCTCTACCTTTTATATATATATATATATATATATATATATATATATATATATATATATATATATATATATATATATATATATATACATACACACACACACACATATATATATAAATAAATATATATATATATATATATATATATATATATATATATATATATAATCATACCACCCAACTGTCCCAATTTTCGCGGGACAGTCCCAATTTTCGGGGTCTGTCCCCCTGTCCTGGGTTGCTAGCCATCTGTCCCGATTTGCCCCAGGCATTACAAAAAAAAAAAAAAAATATTATTATTTTTTTTTTTTTAATTATGTTGGGCCCATACTCAGAAGCAGCTGGCTTTGCTCTGACAGGGTTAGATACCTGTTAGATTCCCTGTGGAAAAGGAATGGTGTGTGGGTTAAGCAGGAGTAAGAAGGCTGTATACACTCTGACCACGGGTAATGGTGACCTCTCTAACCTACCTCTGGTAATGATGATATCTAACCCCTGGTGATAATACTAGCATGCCTTCAGTTTTATACAATGAGCAGTGCTAATACCAGTGTAGCGAACAGTGGCAGCCGCAGACTGCCAGCTAATGTGCTTGCCAACCTCAGGACCCCATACAATGAATTACAGATACCCATATATGATGTAGTGTTTGTGTCTATCTGTATCCATAACTGTGTGTGTGTATCT
The DNA here is from genome assembly GCF_027579735.1 of Bombina bombina. Classification (NCBI taxonomy): domain Eukaryota; kingdom Metazoa; phylum Chordata; class Amphibia; order Anura; family Bombinatoridae; genus Bombina; species Bombina bombina. Next base: position 991,802,830 of record NC_069504.1, read on the forward strand.
GTATGTATAAGTTTATGCTATGTAGTGTGTGTGTGTCTGCATGTATAAATGTAAGCTATGTAGTGTGTGTATGTGTATCTGCATGTATAAGTGTGTATCTGCATGTATAAGTGTATGCTATGTAGTGTGTGTCTGCATGTATAAGTGTATTATATGTAGTGTCTGTGTATCTGCATGTTTAATTGTATGCTGCATGTATAAGTGTATGCTATGTAATGTGTGTGTATCTGCATGTGTAAGTGTATGCTATATAGTGTGCTACTTTGCTGACTTTAAAGGCCAGACTCTAGAATATTAATGGGGAATGCAGAGAGCAGTTTTAAAGAATGTTTTATTAAATGTCCAATTAAGATAAAAATATTTAGCAATGTCTTTGCAAAGGCTTATTAAATACATAGCTCACATAGCCATACCAGTGGTTTGAGCTTGTGTTTGATTTGCTGCCTGTGTCTTAAAATATATGACTTTATGTTGAAATATTTTTTATTTGGTTATTTGGTTACAACAGCAATAAAACAATACAATAATCTTCCCTTTGCCCTCTTTGTACATAAGGGTTCTTATTAAGGTCGTTACAATATGAGACTTAATCAGATTGCAGGTTACATAGATCTCATAACATTGTGACTTCATGAATCCAACAGCCCACTTAAAGGGACACTCAATCAAAATTAAACTTTCATTATTCAGATAGGGCATGCCATTTTAAACAACTTTCCAATTTACTTCCATTAACTAAATGTGCGCAGTCTTTTTATATTTAAACTTTTAGAGTCACCAGTTCCTACTGAGCATGTGCAAGAATAAGTGTGTATGCATTTGTGAATGGCTGATGGCTGTCACATGGTACATGTATGCATTTGTGATTGGCTGATGGCTTTCACATGGTACAGGGGGAGTGGAAAAAGACATAACTTTTAAAATTGTCAGAAATAAAATCTACTACTCATTTGAAGTTCAGACTAAGTGCTATTGCATTGTCTTGTTATCTTGCATTTGTTGATTATGCAAATCTACTGTGTTGACTGGTCCTTTAAGTCTCTCTCCCCCATGTACTTATAGCTTAACTATCTTCACTACCCCCACCCAAACCCATCCGCTCCCTACCAGGAGGTGCCATTATTATACTATTAAACCTAGTAAACTTCTCGTGGTGACTATGACCAATTGCCTCCTCTACTCCCTCATATACAGGTAAATCACTTAGTCAAGACACAGGTTTCTTTACTTTAATCTGATAAATTATTTTCTCCTTACAATCCCTCTTAGTTAACCCCCAGACCTTAGTACCCAATAGAACTAGTGATGTGCAGTTCATGAACGAATCGTTCATTTGAACTGGTTCTTTTTACTGAACTGTATGAATCGGTTCACCAGACTGAACTGATTCGTTTGTAACAGTTCAGTTCCTGAGTCAGCTCAGACACTGAGACTCACTCTAGGATCATACTACATGCTGTTGAATCAGTGTACTGCATCAGTGTACTGTGTACTGTTAACTCAGTGATTCATTAGCAACTGTGTTATAACTCTGGTTCTGCTATGAATCACTCAGTTGCTAATGAATCACTGAGTTAACAGTACACAGTACACTGATTCAACAGCACAGCACTCATATATATGATCCTAGGCTAGAGTGAGCATTGCAAATTAACCCTAAGGACCCCCTGTTAACCCTGTAAACAATGTCCATTTTCCACCCCTTTCACAGCTCTAATTAACCGGGATCTAATAGCACTAGCTCGAAGGGGGCACCCTGCAGGGTCACAGTAATGCGGTGGTATTCAGGGGTTCAAAGGGTTAACCTTGTAGTTATTTGGGAATCTGCCACAAGGATTCAATGGTTTATTAAGAGAACACCGTATCGTTATAGTTAACGTAATTGGGACACTTTAATTCTGGGTTGTTGCTTTTCTATGACATGGGCAGTTTAGAATGAGCGGGTTAATATGGCTGGGAGCGCACAGGATCAATGCAGCTAGAATAGGGGAGACGGAATAGCCCTGCTATACTTCACCTCCAATTAGAACGCGCGTCTATTTACAACATAATATATCCATCATTGTTATGCTCCCAGCCATATTAACCCGCTCATTCTAAACTGCCCATGTCATAGAAAAGCAACAACCCAGAATTAAAGTGTCCCAATTACATTAACTATAACGATACGGTGTTCTCTTAATAAACTATCGATTCCTTCTGGCAGATTCCCAAATAACTACAAGGTTAACCCTTTGAACCCCTGAATACCACCGCATTACTGTGACCCTGCATGGTGCCCCCTTCGAGCTGGTGCTATTAGATCCCGGTTAATTAGAGTAGGTGAACTGATAAATCGGTTCATGAACCGAACTTCACATCACTAAATAGAACCAAGTCTTGTGGAACTGTTCTGTCTGCCCTTGAAATATATGACTTTATTTAGAATTTTATTTATATTACCTTGGTCTTATGATTTTTTAAGCCCCGCCCACCACATTCAAATTTTTTGCGGGGGGGGGGGGTGTCCCTCTTTTGAATTTTGAAATGTTGGGAGGTATGATATATATATATATATATATTATATATATATATATATATATATATATATATATATATATATATACACACACACTCTTTTGAATTTTGAAATGTTGGGAGGTATGAGATATATATATATATATATTATATATATATATATATATATATATATATATATATATATACACACACACTCTTTTGAATTTTGAAATGTTGGGAGGTATGAGATATATATATATATATATATATATATATATATATATATATATATATATATATATATATATATATATGTTGCAACCTGTCTCTGAATAACCCGGACAGTTCAGGTTTTCATTTGTGTGTCCGTGCATTTGCAACATACTGCACAAGCCTACAGCTATTTCTCTTTTGCTTGTGTGTCTTGTGTGGAAGTGTGTCTGAGTGTAGGGGTGTGAAAGAGTTTGTATTTATGTGTGTGTGAGGGAAAGAGAGAGTGTGTGTGTGTGAGAGAGAATTTGTTTAAGTTTTTTTGTTAGTGTGTGATAGAGTGTGTGTGAGAGTGTTAGTGTCTAAGTGTTTAAAGGGACATGAAACTCACATTTTTTATTTTATGATTCAGATAGGGCATATATTTGTAAATGACTTTCCAATTTTCTTCTATTATCAATTTTACTTCATTCTCCGGGTATCCTAGTTATAATTGAAGAAGCAGCAATGCACTAATGGGAGCGAACTGAACACATCATAAGCCAATCACAAGTGGCATATATGTGCAGGCACCAATCAGCAGCTTTCTCCTAAGCCTACGTAACCTAGGTATGCTTTTCAGCAAAGGATATCAAGAGAACAAAGCAAATAAGATAAAATAAGTAAAATATAAAATTGTTTAAAATGTTATGCTTTTTTTTTTTTTTTTTAAACAAATTGTGTTTAAATTCCCTAGGACTACTACACGTGGAATAATTTAAAATATACATATACATTTGCATAGTTTAAATGAAACTTACTTTATTGCTGTAAATATAATCAACCTCGTGCAGCTATTTTTATAAATAAAACAAAAGGTCGCAGGGCTTAGGGTAGCACATGTCCAGGGTCTCTCAATACCCAGAAGCACGCAAGAATGCCTCGGCCACTGATAAGCCTATTGGGCCTAGCCTATTTTTAAATACAAAAGTAGCAAGAACTAGATAAAGGCTGTGTGAATATTGCAAGTTACATTTAACATATAACATGAGAAACATGAATATTGTAAATGAAGCCGTTCTCACAGTGAATTTGAAGTTATTTCCTGCAACATTAAAATACACACACATTGCAATATGAATAATAGCAAAAACACGTATATGCATTTATATTTGATCGATGTACTTTTGCACACATCGAATAATATAACACAGTATTGCTAACCAATAAAGTTTAAACATTCAAAAAAAAAAAAAAGGCAACAGCTGGTTACTAGGGGAACTGTCAGCTGACCTGTGACTCACGTGATGGTGTTTTCTGCTGAAGATTATGTAGAGAACCTGTCAGTAGGAAGTAGCAGGATCGGCATTACAGCTGCTGGACAGTGAGTGGATTTATGTGGGTTTTGAGAAAGGGAGTGAGCGTGGAGGGATATTTGGTACTATTCTGTGAATATGGCTGAGGGTTGGTTAATGATAATGTATTTTACTAATGTGGATCATTATTTGGGTTTACTGTCATTCATCATTTTAAGAATAATTGAAGCGGTTATGCACACAGTGTAATATATGATACCTCACAGAACCCACATTAGAAAGTATCCTTTATCATTTTTAGGGGTGCTTAATGTTGGTAAAGCGTAAACAAGAATTGTATGCGTTATGGAGTATCTTTGTTAGGATAGACTTGGGTAATCATTCCCTAAATGCATTAAAGGGACATATAATGAATATGGTCATAAGGAGGAGGTTGCATCGTGTGTCTAGGGATGATACAGAAGGTAGGGGATGTTCTGTACCTAATAGGGCAACATTTTTGAGGTAGCATTAGGGTGGTAAGAATGGTACTGTGCATCCTGTATCGGACTGTAACAAGAAGATGTGGAATCTGTTGGCACTCTCCAAATAACTGATAATGATGATAATAATAATTTAAATAAGGTGTGTATTATCTATTCTTTATGTAATGGGATTGAGGATTTATGGGTAAAATATTTGCTATTGTTAATATTTTTTTAAATCTTCAACATTGTTTTAGTTTGGTTTACTATTAGATGCTAATATTTACTATTACTATTCAGCTGCCGATTTGGTTAATTCCGAGAGCAAGCGCTGAAAAAAGCGCTTTGAGTCCCACTGGGAGAAAGGCACTATATAAATACTAGTTGTTGTTATATTATTATTATTATTATTATTATTATTATTATTATTATTATTATTATTATTACTAATTAAAGCATACTGTTTTCAGTGTGTGTTAAAGGGACATGATACCCAAATGTTAAATCATATGAAAGCAATGCAGCATAGCTGTAAAAAGCTGAAACCTCTCTATCTGAAAAAGGAAGATATTTTTTTCTCGCAATTTCCTTAGTCAAAATTAAACGTTCATGATTCAGATAGAGCATGCAATTTTAAGCAACTTTCTAATTTACTCCTATTATCAATTTTTCTTTGTTCTCTTGCTATCTTTATTTGAAAAATAATGCATTTAAGCTTTTTTTTTTTTGGTTCAGACCTCTGGACAGCAGTTTTTTTTATTGGTGGGTGAATTTATCCACCAATCAGCAAGAACAACCCAGGTTGTTCACCAAAAATGGGCCGGCATCTAAACTTACATTCTTGCATTTCAAATAAAGATACCAAGAGAATGAAGGAAATTTGATAATAGGCGTAAATTAGAAAGTAGCTTAAAATGTCATGCTCTATCTGAATCACAAAATAAAAAAAACTTGGGTTCAGTGTCCTTTTAAGAGCCGGCCCATTTTTGGTTTAGAACCTAGGCTGCACTTCCTAATTTTGGCTAAATGTAGCCACCAATCCACAAGCGCTAGCCAGGATACTAAAACTAAAAATGGGCCGGCTCCTTAGCCTACATTCCTACTTTTTAAAATAAAGAAACCAAGAGAATGGAAAAAAAAAATAGAAAGTTGCTTAAAATTGCATGCTCTATCTGAATCATGAAATTTTAATTTTGACTTTAGTCGAACACTTACTATTGTGAGCTGAAGACTTTTTAAGGTAAAATATCTTCCTTTTTTACATAGAGATGTTCAGGTGATATTTTCTAGTCAGCTTTTTACAGTTATTCTGCATCACTTTCAAGAAGCATATGGGTATTATGTCCCTTTAAAATGCTGTAATTTTAATATGATGATGCTATTTTATTTGTGTGTGTGTATGTATATATATATATATATATATATATATATATATGTATATGTGTGTATATATATATATATATATATATATATATATATATATATATATATGACCTACAAAGCCCTTAACAATGCAGCCCCCCCACCTGTCCTCACTCATCAACAAATATACTCCAGCCCGTCCCCTAAGATCCAACAACGATCTACTCCTTGCCTCTTCTACCATCACCTCCTCCCATGCTAGACTACAGGACTTCTCTCGTGCGGCACCAACCCTCTGGAACGCACTTCCTCTAGCTGTCAGACTTTCCCCCAACCTCTCCTCCTTTAAACGGTCCCTAAAAACCTTCTTGTTCAGGGAAGCTTATCACCAAATCAGTAACTAATAAATTCCACTTGCCTAATAGTTCCCTCATCTAACTCCACACTAACATCATTCCCACCTTTGCAGTCCCCACCTCCTGTTTCTCACCCTCCTACCCATTTAGATTGTAAGTTCCCACGGGAACAGGGCTCCCAATTCCTCCTGTATTTGTTTGTTACATTTTGTCTGGTGTCTCATATTGTACTGTCCTTTTATCTTTGTTACCTATGAACAGCGCTGCGGAATCTGTTGGCATTTTATAAATAAAGAATAATAATAATAATAATATAATATATATTATAATAATAATGTATGATGAAAGTGCAATTTTTGTGTATATTTAGGGGCTCAGATGCACTGGTAGAGGGCGCTTATGTGATATACTTTTGTGGTGTACTGGGGGGAGATAAAATGCAGCACACTGTAACATTTTAATAAAGTTAATTGTGGATAAATATTATCAATAGTCAGTTTAAAGGGACAGTCAAACCTTTGAGATGTTTTATTATGTATAATTAACTATTTTATGTTAACAGCTTTGCAGTACACTTTCATTATTTGGAAATACACCCTACTGACTTCTCAAGGCTAACCTTGCTACATGTATTTACCTAAATGGCTTAAACAGATAACAACTGCAAAGCAATTTACTCCACATTAACTTAAAAGGAAAACTCAACTATTTACTATTGTTATTCAGACAGAGCATACAATTTTTTTAAAAAAAGTTTCCAGTTTATTTCTATTATCAAATTTGCTTCGTTCCCATATCTTCTGTGTGAAGAGATACCTAGGTAGGCATCTGCAGTACTACATAGCAGGAAATAGTGCTGCCATCTAGTGCTCTAGCAAATGGATACCATTCTTGCAAAACTGCTGCCATATAATGCTCCAGAAATGGGCCAGCTCCTAAGCATAAGTCTATGCTTTTCAACAAAAGATACAAAGAGAACAAAGACACATTAATAATAGAAGTTAATTAGAAAGTTGTTTAAAATCACACACTCTATCTGAATCATGAAAGAGAAAAAAAAATAGGTTTCATGTTTCTTTAATGACTGTGACTAGCCTTGTCTGCAGACTCAAACTCAGATTTGCTCCTCCAAATAAGGCAGTTTTGCTATTGAAAAACAATTGCAGCAAACAAGGTATTTGTTTTAAAAGAATGTTTTCACTTGGCTAATGTAATTTTATAGCATTGTGGTCCTCAAGTACGCCCAACAAGCCAGATTTTCATTATAGCTGAACCAGTGCCCAGGTGAAATAATCAGCTAATGGGTGAGAGCAGGTTAGTAACCATGGTTACTGATCAGCTGATTACTTCACTTGTGCACTGGTTCAACTATAATGAAAACCTGGCCTGTTGGGGGTACTTGAGGACCGCTGTTGAGAAACACTGTTCTATAACACTAGTTTTCAAACCTGTCCTCAGGCCTCCCTAACAGGCCAGATTTTGAGGATATAAGTAAACTAAAGCACAGGTGAAATAATAATACTGATTAGTAAACATAGTTATTAACCTGCTCTCACCCAAGGTAATCCTGAATATCTGGCCTGTTAGGGAGGTCCCAATACAGGTTTGAAAACCAGTGTTCTAAAGCAACTTACATTTCTCTTGCAAGATGTATCGAGTCCACGGATTCATCCAATACTTGTGGGATATTCTCCTTCCCAACAGGAAGTGGCAAAGAGAGCACCTACAGCAGAGCTGTCTATATAGCTCCCCCCCTAACTCCACCCCCCAGTCATTCTCTTTGCCAGCTCTAAGCAAGAGGAAGGGTAAAGTGATTGTGGTGACAAAATGTTAGTTTTTATTTTCTGCAAGCAAGAGTTTGTTATTTTAAATGGTACCGGTGTGTACTATTTACTCTCAAGCAGAAAATAGATCAAGATTTCTGCCTGGAGGAGGATGATCTTAGCATTTGTAACTAAGATCCACTGCTGTTCCCACAGAAGCTGATGAGTACAGGAAAACTTCAGTGTGGGGAACGGTTTGCATGCTATGCTGCACTGAGGTATGTTCAGTCATTTATTTCTAGAAAAACTGATATTTCAAGAAAAGGCTGACAGTATCCCCATGAGGGGAAGGCTAAGCTGTAATCAGAGACTTATTGTGGTATTACAAGCTTGCATAAGGGCTAAGTTACTTTCTGGTTGACACTTATATTTATAATAGAGCAAACGTTTTTATTGTGAGAAATATGGAAAACGTTTTTGGGGACTTTTATTTGGAGGGTTCATTTGGCTCATATTAAGGTTTTATAAAACACATGGCTGTTTGAAACGCATTAGTGTGTTACTTTAAGGCCCCACAGACATTGAGTGAGGTGGGTGGGGCCTATTTTCGCGCCTTAGATGCACAGTTGTTTTTCACTACTGGACAGCAAGCTGCAACACAGGAGGGTCCTGACTGAATTTTGGGGCCAAAACTAAGCCTTGTTCCCTCAGATTCTACCCCTAAGGGCAGGTAGGCGCCGCAGCAGAGCTGTGGCAAGGTGCTGGCTGTGTATTTTCCGGTTTTGACACTTGTCAATCCGGTTTCGTTATTAAGGGGTTAATTACTTCTTTTACTGGTGGGGCAACCTTACTAAGGCTTACTGAATATACTGTAAAAAATCGAAAAGTTTGCTGCATTTTTAAGCAGTTTTGCAGAACGTGTGCACCTTTTTTTTTTCTTAAAGGCACAGTACCGTTTTTTGAAATTGTTGTTTTTACATTGAATAAAGTGTTTTCCAAGCTTGCTTGTCTCATTACTAGACTGTTAAACATGTCTGACATCAAGGAAATTCCTTGTTCAATATGTTTAGAAGCCATTGTGGAACCCCCTCTTAGAATGTGTCCCACTTGTACTGATATGTCTATAAATCATATTGTAGCCCTTAAGAATGTAGCGATAGAGGATTCTCAGAAAGAAATGAGGTTATGCCATCTAGTTCTCCCCAAGTGTCACAACCAGTAACGCCCGCACAAGTGACGCCAAGTACCTCTAGTGCGTCTACTTCATTTACCTTACAAGACATGGCCGCAGTTATGAATTCTACCCTCACAGAGGTTTTATCTAAACTGCCTGGGTTACAAGGGAAGCGCAATAGCTCTGGGTTAAGAACAAATGCTGAGCCTTCTGATGCTTTAGTAGCCGTACCCGATATACCCTCACAATGTTCTGAAGTAGGGGTACAGGATTTGCTGTCTGAGGGAGAGATTTCTGATTCAGGAAAGACGCTCTCTCAGACAGACTCTGATATGACGGACTTTAAATTTAAGCTAGAACACCTCCGCTTGTTGCTCAGGGAGGTGTTAGTGACTCTGGATGTTTGTGACCCTATTTTGGTTCCAGAGAAATTGTGTAAAATGGACAAATACCTAGAGATTCCTGTTTACACAGATGTTTTTCCGGTCCCTAAGAGGATTGCGGACATTATTACTAAGGAGTGGGATAGACCAGGTATTCCGTTCGCTCCCCCTCCTACTTTTAAGAAAATGTTTCCCATATCTGACACCATGCGGGACTCGTGGAAGACGGTCCCTAAAGTGGAGGGAGCTATTTCTACACTGGCTAAGCATACAACTATACCTATTGAAGACAGTTGTGCTTTCAAAGATCCTATAGATAAAAAATCAGAGGGTCTCCTAAAGAAAATTTTTGTTCATCAAGGTTTTCTTCTCCAACCTATTGCGTGCATTGTTCCTGTAACTACTGCAGCTGCTTTTTTGTTCGAGGCTCTGGAAGAGGCTCTTCAGGTGGAGACCCCATTAGATGATATTCTGGATAGAATTAAGGCTCTTAAGCTGGCTAATTCTTTCATTACAGATGCCGCTTTTCAACTGGCTAAATTAGCGGCAAAGAATTCAGGTTTTGCCATTTTAGTGCGTAGAGCGTTATGGCTTAAGTCCTGGTCAGCTGATGTGTCATCAAAATCTAAGCTTTTGACCATCCCTTTCAAAGGAAAGAACCTATTCGGGCCTGAACTGAAGGAGATTATTTCAGCCATCACTGGAGGGAAAGGCCATGCGCTCCCTCAGGATAAAACATATAAAATGAGGACCAAACAAAATAATTTTCGTTCTTTTTGAAACTTCAATGGTGGTCCCGCTTCCTCTTCCCCTGCTGCAAAGCAAGAGGGGAACTTTGCTCAATCCAAATCAGTCTGGAGACCTAACTAGGCTTGGAACATGGGTAAACAGGCCAAGAAGCCTGCAGCTGCCTCCAAGACAGCATGAAGGGGTAGCCCCCGATCCGGGACCGGATCTAGTAGGGGGCAGACTCTCTTCGCTCAGGCTTGGGCAAGAGATATTCAGGATTCCTGGGCTTTAGAAATTGTTTCCCAGGGATATCTTCTGGACTTCAAAGATTCCCCCCCAAGGGGGAGATTTCACCTTTCTCAATTGTCTGCAAACCAGACAAAAAGAGAGGCGTTCTTACGCTGTGTAGAAGACCTACATACCATGGGAGTGATTCACCCAGTTCCAAAAGCGGAACAAGGGCAAGGGTTTTACTCCAACCTGTTTGTGGTTCCCAAAAATGAACGAACTTTCAGACCAATCTTGGATCTCAAGATCCTAAACAGATTCCTCAGAGTCCCATCTTTCAAGTTTGAGACTATTCGAACTATTCTGCCACTGATCCAGGAGGGTCAATATATGACCACCGTGGACTTAAAGGATGCGTATCTGCACATCCCTATTCACAGAGATCATCACCAATTTCTCAGGTTCGCCTTTCTGGACAGGCATTACCAGTTCGTGGCCCTTCCCTTCGGGTTGGCCACGGCTCCCAGAATTTTCACAAAGGTTCTAGGGTCCCTTCTGGCGGTTCTAAGACCGCGGGACATAGCAGTGCCGCCTTATCTAGACGACATCTTAATTCAAGCGTCGACTTTCCAATTAGCCAAGTCTCACATGGACATTGTGTTGGCTTTTCTGAGATCTCACGGGTGGAAGGTGAACATAAAAAAAGAGTTCTTTCTCCCCCCTCACAAGAGTTTCCTTCCTAGGAACTCTGATAGACTCGGTAGAAATTTAAAGTATTTCTGACAGAGGTCAGGAAATCAAAACTTGTAACCACTTGCCGAGCTCTTCATTCCATTCCTCGGCCGTCAGTGGCTCAGTGTATGGAGGTAATCAGACTAATGGTAGCGGCAATGGACATGGTTCCGTTTGCTCGCCTACACCTCAGACCACTGCAACTATGCATGCTCGAACAGTGGAATGGGGATTATGCAGATTTATCTCCTCAGATAGATCTGGATCAGGAGACCAGAGATTCTCTTCTCTGGTGGTTGTCACAGGTTCACCTGTCTCTGGGAATGCGTTTCCGCAGACCAGAGTGGGTCATGGTTACGACAGATGCCAGCCTACTGGGCTGGGGTGCAGTCTGGAACTCCCTGAAAGCACAGGGTTTATGGTCTCAGGAGGAGACTCTTCTCCGATAAACATTCTAGAACTGAGAGCGATATTCAATGCACTTCAGGCGTGGCCTCAACTGGCTGCGGCCAAATTCATCAGATTTCAGTTGGACAACATCACGACTGTAGCTTATATCAATCATCAAGGGGGGACACAGAGTTCTCTAGCGATGATAGAGGTTTCCAAAATAATCCAATGGGCAGAGACTCACTCTTGCCATCTTTCAGCAATCCATATCCCAGGGGTAGAGAACTGGGAGGCGGATTTCCTAAGTCGTCAGACTTTTCATCCAGGGGAGTGGGAGCTCCATCCGGAGGTATTTGCCCAACTGATTCAGCTATGGGGCACACCAGAATTGGATCTGATGGCGTCTCATCAGAACGCCAAGCTTCCTTGTTACGGGTCTAGGTCAAGGCATCCCCAGGCAGTACTGATAGATGCTCTAGCAGTGCCCTGGTCCTTCAACCTGGCCTATTTGTTTCCACCATTCCCTCTCCTTCCTCGTCTGATTGCCAGAATCAAGCAGGAGAGAGCTTCAGTGATTTTGATAGCACCTGCGTGGCCACGCAGGACTTGGTATGCAGATCTGGTGGACATGTCATCCGTTCCACCATGGACTCTGCCGCTGAGGCAGGACCTTCTGATTCAGGGTCCATTCAAACATCAAAATCTAATTTCTCTGCGTCTGACTGCTTGGAGATTGAACGCTTGATTTTAGCAAAGCATGGTTTCTCTGAGTCGGTCATTGATACCTTGATTCAGGCTCGAAAGCCTGTCACCAGGAAAATCTATCATAAGATGGCGTAAATATCTTTACTGGTGTGATTCCAAGGGTTACTCATGGAGTAAGATCAGGATTCCTAGGCTATTATCTTTTCTTCAATAAGGATTGGAAAAGGGATTATCAGCTAGTTCCTTAAAGGGACAAATATCTGCTTTGTCTATCCTTTTACACAAGCGCCTGGCGGATGTCCCAGACATTCAGGCGTTTTGTCAGGCTTTAGTTAGAATCAAGCCTGTGTTTAAACCTGTTGCTCTGCCATGGAGTTTAAATTTAGTTATTAAAGTTCTTCAACGGGTTCCGTTTGAACCTATGCATTCCATAGATATTAAGCTTCTATCTTGGAAAGTTCTGTTTTTAGTAGCTATCTCTTTGGCTCGAAGAGTTTCTGAATGATCTACTTTACAGTGTGACTCACCTTATCTTGTTTTTCATTCGGATAAGGTGGTTTTGCGTACCAAACCTGGATTCCTGCCTAAGGTTCTTTCTAATAGGAATATCAATCAGGAAATTGTTGTTCCTTCTCTGTGTCCTAATCCTTCTTCCAAGAAGGAACATTTGTTGCACAACCTAGATGTGGTTCGTGCTTTAAAGTTCTACTTACAAGCAACTAAAGATTTCCGTCAAACATCTTCATTGTTTGTTGTCTATTCTGGAAAGCGGAGAGGTCAAAAAGCTACGGCAACCTCTCTTTCTTTTTGGCTGAAAAGCATCATCCATTTGGCTTATGAGACTGCTGGCCAGCAGCATCCTAAATGGAATACAGCTCACTCTACTAGAGCCGTGGCTTCCACATGGGCTTTTAAAAATGAGGCTTCTGTTGAACAAATTTGTAAGGCGGCGACTTGGTCTTCGCTTCATACTTTTTCCAAATTTGATACTTTTGCTTCTTCTGAGGCTACTTTTGGGAGAAAGGTTCTACAAGCAGTGGTGCCTTCCGTTTAGGTACCTGTCTTGTCCCTCCCTTCATCCGTGTCCTAAAGCTTTGGTATTGGTATCCCACAAGTATTGGATGAATCCGTGGACTCGATACATCTTGCAAGAGAAAACAAAATTTATGCTTACCTGATAAATTTCTTTCTCTTGCGATGTATCGAGTCCACGGCCCGCCCTGTCTATTTAAGACAGGTAGTATATTTTATTTAAAAAATTTCAGTCACCTCTGCACCCTATAGTTTCTCCTTTTTCTTCCTAGCCTTCGGTTGAATGACTGGGGGGTGGAGTTAGGGGAGGAGCTATATAGACAGCTCTGCTGTGGGTGCTCTCTTTGCCACTTCCAGTTGGGAAGGAGTATATCCCACAAGTATTGGATGAATCCATGGACTCGATACATCGCAAGAGAAAGAAATTTATCAGGTAAGCATAAATTTTGTTTTTCAATGGCCCTCCACAAATGGGCTAAACACAGTGTGAAAGTACCGACCAGGACCAGCAATTCTTTGCAGCTCCCAAGCAGAAACAGCTAGTGACTCAAACATCTGAGCCACGTTACACTTTTCTCTCAGGATTAATAGTTTTATGCGTCTCACAAGCAGTACTTTTAACTGTGTGTTTAACCCCTATGTGGTTAAACAAATAAACTAGAATCGCTAGTGATAGCATTTTTGTCACTAGAATGGCCCTTTAACGTGGAAGGTTGCTGACATATGGAAGTAGGTAAAATATTTTGTACATAAGGGACTTTTTTTACATGTTCTTTTTGTAATGTAGCTATTTCTATCAACTTCCCTTGTGAGTTTAAAAGTAATGAGTAAGATATATAGTGCATTGCATAATCAGATCAGTGGTCGGCTATGGCTCATTACTGTATATTTGTTAAATCACTAATGTTGAAGTGCTTTGTTGTTTCCTGATCGGAACAGTCACAACAACTCTACTTATCAAAGTAAAAGTTAGCTTTTTATTACATTTCTTTAGACTTATGAGTATCAAGTAAGTGACTTGTCTTTTTTGTTCTAATTTTTAAATCATGCCATACTTATTTGTATTTGAAAGCACTGAAATCTTCTAAGCATAACTGTCTGCTAATGTCTCTAACCTAGTGTGCTGATAGGATCTTAAATAGTAAACCCAATTTTTTTCTTTCATGATTCAGATAGAGCATGTAATTTTAAAGTGCAATAAAACCGGTTGAGATTTTGTACATAAGGGATTTTTTTACATGTTCTTGTAATGTAGCTATTTCTATCAACTTCCTTTGTGAGTTTAAAAGTAATGAGTAAGATATATAGTGCATTGCATAATCAGATCAGTGGTCGGCTATGGCTCATTACTGTATATTTGTTAAATTCAGATAGAGCATGCAATTTTAAAGTGCAATAAAACAGGTTGAGATCTGTGCATATCCTAAAAGGGCTAATTAAGTAAAAAATAGTTTGCATAAAAAAATTGTTTAAAAAATTGCTGGCAAGTATTTTAAAATAATTTTCAAAAATAAGCAAAATTAGTTATCTAGCCATGCTGTCTGGATTAGACTGATCCACCCCCCTTATCAGTGTTTAGTATCAGAAACACAGGCATTGTATTTCAACTGAGTTCACAGCAGCTTATTTGCTTCTAGGCATGCTCCAGCACATAATGAGTGTTAAAGTCTTGTATTATACCAACGCAAAGGTGGATATAGATACAGCCATAATTAGAGCTGTACAATTCAGAAACTTAAAATAAAGGGTTAATGGCGAGGCACTGCAGTATAAATTTGCAGGTAAAGTAATTAAAGTACATATTATATTATTTTGTCTATATCCCAACTTGTTTTATGTATTGTCAACTTTCTAATTTACACCTATTTTCAATTTTCCTTTGTTCTCTTGCTATCTTTATTTAAAAAGCAGGAATGTAAAGCTTACCAGCCGGCCCATTTTAAGTTTAGCACCCTGGGTAGCACTTTCTTATTGGTGGATATATTCAATCCACCAATATGCAAGCATAACCCAGGTTCTCAACCAAAAATGGGCCGGCTGGTAACCTTTACATTCTTGCTTTTTAAATAAAGATACCAAGAGAATGAATAAAAATTGCTAATAGGAGTAAATTAGAAAGTTGCTTAAAATTGCATGCTCTATCTGAATCATGAAAGAAAAAAAAAAATGGGTTTAGTGTCCATTTAACACTGTGCATGTGTTTTTAGCATACTATGACAACAGTATTTGCAACAATGTATAACATTGTTATAAAAAATTTTTAAACACTGCTGCCAGAAGGATAAAGACACGTGTACACTCCTAAACTCACCTAGGATTACTCTGTAACAAAAAATACCAACTAAACTAAGCAAAATTGATAATAGTATATTGAAAAGTTGTTTAAAATGTCATGCTAGCTAATACTTTAAAGTTTAATTTTGACTTTACTGTCTCTATAAAGGGACATGTATGTCACATTTGATATATGCATAGTATATATCAGCAATTAAATGGACAGTAAACACATATTAATTATTTTTTAGCAGTCTTGCAATAATTAACATACTGGGTAAATTTTTAAAATGTTTTGGAATGTATTATCACCTTGCTTGTAGCAACCCACCACTTGCTTGATTTGGAGGAACCAATCAGGACTTGTTACTGTCATAGACAATGTTAAACAATATCATTAGTTCAGAAAAGTATTTATTGTTTTGCCTTTGTTATCATTTAATTTCTGCTGAATACACTTACCTAGTAACCTGTAAATTATGCTCCCAACAATACATAGGGGTACAACTAAGTCCCTGATGGAGCATATAATGGAACATATATTACATGTTGGGGAGGAGGTTCCTAAGACACAGGAAGCAAAACATTTTCATACACAGTCAAAAGGTATTAACTATTAACAGATACCTATGGCAAATAGAGGGCGAGATGGGTTTTAACCCCTTAATGACAACTGACATACCAGGTACGTCATGCAAAAACTGACCGTTAATGACAATAGACGTACCTGGTACCAGCAGCTCTCAGGGTATTGCCGTGATGCCTCGATATGGAGGCATCCTGCAATACCCTTTTATAAGCCTCTGATGCACAGAGAGCCACTCTATGGCCCTCTCTGCACCGGTAGCGATGGTGTTGTTTGTTGGTGGGAGCTTACCAGGGAGGTGGGTGGGCGGCCCGTCGCTACCCGGCATCCGGTTCTTGTAACTGCAATGTGCACGCCGGGAGCATGTGTGTGTGGGGGGGGGAACCACCGCCACCACTGCCACCAATGCCACCAATGAACTTTAAATTGAGAGGGAGGGGGGAAATAAATATGTCTAAAAGGATCTGGGAGGGGGAGGGGGTATTGAAGGGGGGCAGCTACACTACAGAAAAAGCTTTTTCTAAAAAAACAAACAAACAAAAAAAAAAACGTTGTTACTGACAGCTGCCAGTACCCAAGATGGGGGCAAATAGGTAGCGGGGAGAATTAGAGAGCAGTTGGGGGGGGGGGGGGGATTTACCGAGGTTGGGGGCTAAGGGGGGATCCTAAACAGCAGCATATGTAAATATTCTTAAAAAAATCAGATACCTTTAATTTTAGTACTGGCAGACTTTACGCCAGTACTTAAGATGGCGAGGACAATTGTGGGGGAGGGAAGGGAGCTGTTTGGGAGGGATCAGGGGGTGAGATGTGTTAGGTGGGAGGCTGATCTCTACACTAAAGCTGATATTAACCCTGTAATCTCCCTACAAGCTACCTAATTAACCCCTCCACTGCTGGGCATAATTCATATGTGGTGCGCAGCAGCATTTAGCGGCCTTCTAATTGCCAAAAAGCAACGCCAAAGCCATATATGTCTGCTATTTCTGAACAAAGGGGATCTCAGAGAAGCATTTACAACAATTTGTGCCATAATTGCACAAGCTGTTTGTAAATAATTTTAGTGAGAAACCTAAAGTTTGTGAAAAAATTAGTAAAAAAGTAAACCATGTTTTTTATTTGATTGCTTTTGGCGGTGAAATGGTGGCAGGAAATATACCAAAATGGGCCTAGATCAATACTATGGGTTGTCTACTACACTACACTAAAGCTAAAATTAACCCTACAAGCTCCCTTATTAACCCCTTCACTGCAGGGCATAATACACGCGTGGTGCGCAGCGGCATTTAGCGGCCTTCTAATTACCAAACAGCAACGCCAAAGCCATATATGTCTGCTATTTCTGAACAAAGGGGATCCCAGAGAAGCATTTACAACAATTTGTGCCATAATTGCAGAAGCTGTTTATAAATAATTTCAGTGAGAAACCTAAAGTTTGTGACAAAATTTGTGAAAACGTGAATAATTTTTTTTATTTGATCTAATTTGGCGGTGAAATGGTGGCATGAAATATACCAAAATGGGCCTAGATCAATACTTTGGGATGTCTTCTAAAAAAATATATATATATACATGTCAAGGGATATTCAGGGATTTCTGACAGATATCAGGGTTCCAATGTAACTAGCGCTAATTTTGAAAAGAAAGTAGTTTGGAAATAGCAAAGTGCTACTTGTATTTATTGCCCTATAACTTGCAAAGAACATGTAAACATTGGGTATTTCTAAACTCAGGACAAAATTTAGAAACTATTTAGCATGGGTGTTTTTTAGTGATTGTAGATGTGTAACAGATTTTGGGGGTCAAAGTTTGAAAAAGTGTGTTTTTTTCCATTTTTTCCTCATATTTTATAAACATTTATATAGTAAATTATAAGATATGATGAAAATAATGGTATCTTTAGAAAGTCCATTTAATGGCGAGAAAAACGGTATATAATATGTGTGGGTACAGTAAATGAGTAAGAGGAAAATTATAGCTAAACACAAACACTGCAGAAATGTAAAAATAGCCCTTGTCCTTAAGGGTAAGAAAATTGAAAAATGGTCTGGTCATTAAGGGGTTAAAGGCTGTTGCAAAATGAGGTGTTTTTTTCTAACCCTCTGAACTTGCTCTGAAGGAGAGTTGCTGCACATGTGCAAACAGGTCAGCACTGGAATATTGTGAATATTAGATTTTAAAATGGCGACGCCCATGACTAGAGGGAGGCGGGGAATAACCTTATACTATGTTTATTAAAAGTATTTAGTGTTTAATGTCCCCTTTAAAGGGACAGTCTAGTCAAAATGAAACTTTCATGATTCAGATAGGGCATGACATTTTAAACAACTTTCCATTTGACTTTTATCATTAAATTTGCTTTGTTCCCTTGGTGGTATTTTTCAAAAGCTAAACCTAGGTAGGCTCAAACTGATTTCTAAACCGTTAAAAAACGCCTCTTTGCTCAGAGCAGTTTGAAAGTTTTTCACAGTTAGACAGTACTAGTTCATGTTTGTCATATAGATACCATTGTGCTCACTCCCGTGGAGTTATCTAGGAGTCTGCGCTGATTGGATAAACTGCATGTCTGTCAAAAGCACTGAGATAAGGGGGCAGTCTGCAGAGTCTTAGGTACAAGGTAATCACAGAGGTGTTGGTTATGCAAAACTGGGGAATGGGTAATAAAGGGATTATCTATCTTTTTAAACAATAACAATTCTGGTGTAGACTGTCCCTTTAAGCACTGAATTCTAAATGACCTGCATATTATTATTTATTATTATCGGTTATTTGTAGAGCGCCAATAGATACCGCAGCGCTAAATAAAATGATACTAAATAAAATGTTTTAAAAAGCATTTTAAACTGTCTTTTTGTTAGCAAAATTTGCATTGCTTTGTAGTCCAGCAAGATATCGCCGGAAAAGCCTGTTAATCATGTTTCTTATCTACTGTGGCTAATACGGGACACATGCAAATAAGCCCCTGCATTGTGATCAAATAATCTTTATGTAGCAAGGGACACAGTTTTTTTTCAATATGATTATGCAATCAAACTGTATAGGGCTTTGCATTTTGTGTTTCATACACTTTTAAAAATTGTTTCAAATCAGAAACAGACATACACGTGTATGCTGCATATCATGTTGTGAAGTATGGGCATGTTCCAAGAGTGCAGCTTTGATAGTGTGTTCAATCATTTTTAAGGCGTGAAGTAACACAATTGTGTTGCAAATCTAGGAGGCAGCCCAACAATTTAGAAGGCAGAATTTCTGTAACATAATGATAATGTGTGCAACAATATATTGGGCTGTGAAAATTGAGCAATTTCTCATTTTAGAACTTGAAATGCACCTGCTGACTTCTCAAGAATAACTATGCTACATATCTGTCCCTAATTGGCTTTATCAGACAGAAAATGCGCCCTTGTTTGTGGACTAAAGCCCTGATTGGCTTCTCCAAATAAGGCAAATGGTAGGCAGAGTTTGGCTGTTGAAAAATGGTTGCAGTTAAAAGGATGTTAATTTTTTTTTAAATGTTAGGACTTGGCTGATATGTTCTATAGCAACACAAAATAAATGTCTTGGAAGGTGTTTACTATCCCTTTAAAGGGACATGAAACCCATTTTTTTTTTCATGATTTAGATAGAGAATACAATTATAAAAAAAAGTTTCCGATGTACTTCTATTATCAAATATACTACGCTTTCATGTTATTCTTTGTTGAAGAGATATCTAGATAGGTAGCGTGCACATGTCTGGAGCACTACATATGACAAGATCTAGTGCTCATGCTAATGTATAACATTGTTGCAAAATTGCTGTCATATAGTGCTGCAGACACGTGCACACTCCTGAACTTACCTTCCTGCTTTTCAACAAATGATACCAAGAAAACAAAGACAATTTGATAATAGAATTAAATTGGAAAGTGGTTTAAAATTGTATGCTGCATTAGAATCATGAAAGAAATAGTAGGATGCTTAAAGGGACATACAACACAACATGAGTATTCAGCAGACTGACACTGTAAGGTGACTGGAACACTGTACAGCTGCATTGTGAGGCTAGTTCTCAATGCTGCACCTACCAGGAATTCAAGCACAGCCGTGCCAGAAGTACATGCTGGGGAGGGGACAGGTCCTGCACCTCTCTCCTTTTTCATGGGGCGATGCCTGGGCACTTTTATGGGCACCAGGTCCAATTGTTTTGTTGCAACTGGTATAAAACAAATGAAGAGGTGGGTGATTCCCTGCTTACAGGTTAAAGTGCTGGTCTGACTCTCTTGTTGCCACTGGTACCCTGGAATGTGTGATCATGGAGACCTGTTGGAAAAGGAAGGAATTTTTAAAAAAAATAAAATGCTTCAACACAATAGAGAATTTTATTGTTTACACCACATTAAACTTTTAATCTCGTAAAAATGGATTTGGTTGACTCTTTGTTAGCTGTCATCATGATTCTTCCTAAATAGAAAGCAAATCTGATAGTTCTAATCTGATAGCTCTGGCATTTCTGATGTTTTTTTTATTTGTCAGCTGAGAGATCCTGCTAATGACTGCTTTTTATTTGCTGATCCTATTGTATGATTACCATCCCAGGCACTCCGATGGCGTTGTTGTGGCACAGTGCTTTGTTTATATTAGACAATATTACATTATTTGTATTAAAGTTACTGATACCCCATGGGGGTAATACTCAGAGGGCTCATACAAACAAGTAAATTGGTTTAATCTCCCTGTTAAAGGGACATGAAGGCCAACATTTTTCTTTTATGATTCAGATAGAACATACAATATTTTTAAATAATGTTCCAATTAGGGGTCCGCTGCCTTGGTGTCACAATAGACTCAGAACTCACATTCAACCCACATATACAAACGCTTACCAAATCCTGCCGTTCACACCTACGCAACATTTCCAGAATTTGTCCCTTTCTTACTCAAAAAACTACAAAAATACTTATTCATTCCCTCATTTTGTCACGCATTGATTATTGCAATCTACTCTTAAATGGCCTTCCAAAACACCGCCTCTCCTCCCTCCAATCTATTATGAATGCTTCTACTAGACTCATCCACCTAAGTCGACGATCTACATCAGCTGCTCCGCTCTGCCAGTCTCTACACTGGCTCCCCATACACTCCAGAATACAATTTAAAGTATTAGCCCTAACCTACAACGCAATCAACAGTCTAACTCCCAACTATATTTCCTCTCTCATCGTGAAATATTCCCCATCCCATCCTCTTCGATCAACCTCTGACCTACGTCTCTACACTCCTGTTATCTCTACATCCCACTCCCGCCTCCAAGACTTCGCACGTGCTGCTCCTGTCCTCTGGAACTCTCTACCCCGCTCCATTAGACTGTCTCCAACCTTGTATAGCTTCAGACGATCCTTGAAAACCCACCTATTCAGAGAGGCTTACCATCTCTCCTCCATCCCGCATCCGAACCAAACTATTACATATACATGAACTGCCTGACTCACTGCTGCAAATACAACCGATGTAGCAAGCTACCCCAACCTTATGTCTCCGCACCCTAAACCTATAGACTGTGAGCTCTCTGGAGCAGGGCCCTCTTCCTCCTGTGCTAGATCTGTTTCGTTTTGTTATGTTTTGTATTTTATCACAAATCTTTGTCATTGTATACCCCTATCATTGTACCCAGCGCTACGGAATTTGGCGGCGCTATACAAATAAATGATAATAATAATAATAATTTACTTCTATTATTAATTTTGCTTCATTATCTTGGTAACCTTTATTGAAAGAGCAGCAATGCACTACTGGAAACTATCTGATCACATCAGTAAGCCAATGACAATAGACATATATTGTCAAACACCAATCAGCAACTAGTTTCCAGCTCCTAAGCCTATCTAGGTATCCTTTTTAGCAAAGGATACCAAGAGAATACAAGTAAATTGGAAAGTTGTTTTAAAGTTGTATGCTCTATCTGAATTATGAAATAAAAAAATCTGGGCTTCATGTCCCTTTAATGGAATACCAAACTCTGCACTACACCCAAAATATGCATGCAAATGACAGTGTTAAAATGCATCGTCACTATAACCAGTAACTTTCCATTAAACAACATAAGTGAAACATCTGCAATTATTTTGTTGCCATAGAAAGGGTTTTAAACTGTAAATATAGCTATCATGCATAAAAAAGAACAAAATTAAAACATGCTGCTTCTTTTTAAAAAACAAACAAAAAACCCTCCCATCATTTTACTTTAACATATGTTCCACACAGCAGTTGTTTGAACATTATTTCTTTCATGTAATTGGCAAGAGTCCATGAGCTAGTGACGTATGGGATATACAATCCTACCAGGAGGGGCAAAGTTTCCCAAACTTCGAAATGCCTATAAATACACCCCTCACCACACCTACAATTCAGTTTTACAAACTTTGCCTCCTATGGAGGTGGTGAAGTAAAGTTTGTGCTAAGATTTCTATGTTGATATGTGCTTCTCAGCATTTTTAAGCCTGATTCCTCTCAGAGTACAGTGAATGTCAGACGGATGTGAAGGGAGTATCACCTATTGAATGCAATGGTTTTCCTCACGGGTGATCTATTTCATAGGTTCTCTGTTATCGGTCATAGAGATTCATCTCCTACCTCCTTTTTCAGATCGACGATATACTCTCATATTCCATTACCTCTACGGA
Organism: Bombina bombina; assembly: GCF_027579735.1. Taxonomy (NCBI): domain Eukaryota; kingdom Metazoa; phylum Chordata; class Amphibia; order Anura; family Bombinatoridae; genus Bombina; species Bombina bombina. The sequence continues at coordinate 991,825,674 of NC_069504.1, forward strand.
TAACCGTTTCAGTACTGGGTTGGCTATCTGTTATATGTGGATGGGTGTCTTTTGGTAAGTATGTTTTCATTACTTAAGACACTGTCAGCTATGGTTTGGCACTTTATGTATTTATATAAAGTTCTAAATATATGTATTGTACATATATTTGCCATGATTCAGGTTTCAGTATATTTCCTTTTTGCAGACTGTCAGTTTCATATCTGGGAAATGCTTTTTTTAGGTAAAGTCTTTTTTCCATTGACAGTCATTTTAAATTTGCGGGCAGAATTAGGCTTGCAAGGGCGCGAAATGCCAAAGTATATTGCGTCATTTTTGGCGCAAGATTTTTTTGGCGCAAAGTTACATTCAATGACGCAAATTTGTCATTTCCAGCGTATTTGTCGACGCCGAGTCCTTTCACAAGGTTGCGTCTTCAATGACGCAAGTGTATCATTTCCGGATGTTGTTAGCTCCAACATTTTTCTCTGTTTGTGCGTCATACTTGGCGCCAAATATTTTCATTATTTTAACCCCATTTCTGTATGCTTCTTGCCTTTTTTCTCTATCAGAGGGCTATGCTGTTTGCATTTTTTTCCCATTCCTGAAACTGCCATATAAGGAAATTGATAATTTTGCTTTATATGTTGTTTTTTCTCTTACATTTGCAAGATGTCTCATTCTGATCCTGTCTCAAAAATCACTGTTGGAACCCTGCTGACTGATAACAGTTCTACCAAAGCTAAGTACATTTGTTGTAATCTTGTGGAGATTATATCTCCAGCTGTGGTTTGTAATAAGTTGTCATGATTAACTTTTACGTGCAGAGAATGTGTCCATCAGTAATAGTACATTGCCTGTTGCTGTTCTTTTGACATCTAATGTACAAGATATACCTGTGAATTTATAAGAATTTATTGCTGATTCTATTCAGAAGGCTTTGTCTGTCATTCCGCCTTTTAATAAAGGTAAAGGTCTTTTAAACCTTCTCATAATATTGATGAAATTTCAAATGACCGACATACTGAATTATCCTCCTCTTATGAGGATCTATCTGATTCAGAAGATCCTTCCTCAGATATTGACACTGACAAATCTACTTATTTATTTAAAATGGAGTACATTTGTTCTTTGTTAAAGAAGTGTTGTTTGTATTGGATATTGTGGAGACTAGTCCTCTTGATATTAAAACTAGTAAACATTTCAATTCTGTTTATAAACCTCCTGTGGTTATTCCAGAGATTTTTCCAGTTCCTGATGCTATTTCTGTTATGATTTCTAAGGAATGGAATAGGCCTGGTACTTCTTTTATTCCTTCTTTAAAGGTTTTTTTTTAAAAAAGAATTGTATCCTTTGCCAGCATTTACATTGGAGTTTTGGGAAAAGATCCCCAAAGTTGATGGGGCTATCTCTACTCTTGCTTAGTGTACTACTATTCCTATGGAAGATAGTACTTCTTTTTTAAGATCCTTTAGATAGGAAACTTGAATCTTATCTAAAGGTCCGTTTTTTTGTATTGATGCTACTTTAAATAAAAGTCAATCTGTACAAATTGAACAAATATCACCAAACAACGAGGGGAGAGTTATGCCGACTAACTCGCCTCACGTGACAGTACCTGCATCTCCCGCTCGGGAGGTGCGCGATATTGTGGCGCCCAGTACATCTGGGCGGCCATTACAAATAACATTACAAGATATGGCTACTGTTATGACTGAGGTTTTGGCTAAATTACCAGAGCTAAGAGGCAAGCGTGATCACTCTGGGGTGAGAACAGAGTGCGCTGATAATGCTAGGGCCATGTCAGATACTGCGTCACAACTTGCAGAACATGAGGACGGAGAGCTTCATTCTGCGGCTGACGGTTCTGATCCAAACAGATTGGATTCAGATATTTCAAATTTTAAATTTAAGCTGGAAAACCTCCGTGTATTACTAGGGGAGGTGTTAGCGGCTCTGAATGATTGTAACACAGTTGCAATACCAGAGAAAATGTGTAGGTTGGATAAATATTTTGCTGTACCAACAAGTACTGACGTTTTTCCTATACCTAAGAGACTAACTGAAATTATTACTAAGGAGTGGGATAGACCCGGTGTGCCGTTCTCACCCCCTCCGATATTTAGAAAGATGTTTCCAATAGACACCACCACACGGGACTTATGGCAAACGGTCCCTAAGGTGGAGGGAGCAGTTTCTACTTTAGCTAAGCGTACCACTATCCCGGTGGAGGATAGCTGTGCCTTTTCAGATCCAATGGATAAAAAGTTAGAGGGTTACCTTAAGAAAATGTTTGTTCAACAAGGTTTTATATTGCAACCCCTTGCATGCATTGCGCCGGTCACGGCTGCAGCGGCATTCTGGATTGAGTCTCTGGAAGAGAACATTAGTTCAGCTACTCTGGACGACATTACGGACAGGCTTAGAATCCTTAAGCTAGCTAATTCATTCATTTCGGAAGCCGTAGTACATTTAACTAAACTTACGGCTAAGAATTCCGGATTCGCCATTCAGGCGCGCAGAGCACTGTGGCTAAAATCCTGGTCAGCTGATGTAACTTCTAAGTCCAAATTACTTAATATACCTTTCAAAGGGCAGACCTTATTTGGGCCCGGTTTGAAAGAAATTATTGCTGACATTACAGGAGGTAAAGGCCACGCCCTGCCTCAAGACAGAGCCAAACCTAAGGCTAGACAGTCTAATTTTCGTTCCTTTCGGAATTTCAAAGCAGGAGCAACATCAACTTCCACTGCTCCAAAACAAGAAGGATCTGTTGCTCGCTACAGACAAGGCTGGAGACCTAACCAGTCTTGGAACAAGGGCAAGCAGGCCAGGAAACCTGCTGCTGCCCCTAAAACAGCATGAATTGAGGGCCCCCGATCCGGGATCGGATCTAGTGGGGGGCAGACTTTCTTCGCCCAGGCTTGGGCAAGAGATGTCCAGGACCCCTGGGCGCTAGAGATAATATCTCAGGGATACCTTCTGGACTTCAAATACTCTCCTCCAAGAGAGAGATTTCATCTGTCAAGGTTGTCAACAAACCAAACAAAGAAAGAGGCGTTTCTACGCTGCGTACAAGAACTTTTGTTAATGGGAGTAATCCATCCAGTTCCACGGTCGGAACAGGGACAAGGGTTTTACTCAAATCTGTTTGTGGTTCCCAAAAAAGAGGGAACTTTCAGGCCAATCTTGGATTTAAAGATCCTAAACAAATTCCTAAGAGTTCCATCGTTCAAAATGGAGACTATTCGGACAATTTTACCCATGATCCAAAAGGGTCAGTACATGACCACAGTGGATTTAAAGGATGCTTACCTTCACATACCGATTCACAAGGATCATTACCGGTATCTAAGGTTTGCTTTCCTAGACAGGCATTACCAGTTTGTAGCTCTTCCATTCGGATTGGCTACGGCTCCAAGAATCTTCACAAAGGTTCTGGGTGCTCTTCTGGCGGTACTAAGACCGCGGGGAATCTCGGTAGCTCCGTACCTAGACGACATTCTGATACAAGCTTCAAGCTTTCAAACTGCCAAATCTCATACAGAGTTAGTACTGGCTTTTCTAAGGTCACATGGATGGAAGGTGAACGAAAAGAAAAGTTCACTCGTTCCACTCACAAGAGTTCCCTTCCTGGGGACTCTTATAGATTCTGTAGAAATGAAGATTTACCTGACAGAGGACAGGTTAACAAGACTTCAAAGTGCTTGCCGCACCCTTCATTCCATTCAACACCCGTCAGTGGCTCAATGCATGGAGGTAATCGGCTTAATGGTAGCGGCAATGGACATAGTACCCTTTGCACGCTTACACCTCAGACCACTGCAACTGTGCATGCTAAGTCAGTGGAATGGGGATTACTCAGACTTGTCCCCTTCTCTGAATCTGGATCAAGAGACCAGAAATTCTCTTCTATGGTGGCTTTCTCGGCCACATCTGTCCAGGGGGATGCCATTCAGCAGACCAGACTGGACAATTGTAACAACAGACGCCAGCCTTCTAGGTTGGGGTGCCGTCTGGAATTCTCTGAAGGCTCAGGGACAATGGAGTCAGGAGGAGAGTCTCCTGCCAATAAACATTCTGGAATTGAGAGCAGTTCTCAATGCCCTCCTGGCTTGGCCCCAGTTGACAACTCGGGGGTTCATCAGGTTTCAGTCGGACAACATCACGACTGTAGCTTACATCAACCATCAGGGAGGGACAAGAAGCTCCCTAGCAATGATGGAAGTATCAAAGATAATTCGCTGGGCAGAGTCTCACTCTTGCCACCTGTCAGCAATCCACATCCCGGGAGTGGAGAACTGGGAGGCGGATTTCTTAAGTCGTCAGACTTTTCATCTGGGGGAGTGGGAACTTCATCCGGAGGTCTTTGCCCAAATACTTCGACGTTGGGGCAAACCAGAGATAGATCTCATGGCGTCTCGACAGAACGCCAAGCTTCCTCGTTACGGGTCCAGATCCAGGGATCCAGGAGCAGTCCTGATAGATGCCCTGACAGCACCTTGGGACTTCAGGATGGCTTACGTGTTTCCACCCTTCCCGATGCTTCCCCGATTGATTGCCAGAATCAAACAGGAGAGAGCATCAGTGATTCTAATTGCACCTGCATGGCCACGCAGGACTTGGTATGCAGACCTGGTGGACATGTCATTCTGTCCACCTTGGTCTCTACCTCTGAAACAGGACCTTCTGATACAGGGTCCTTTCAAACATCAAAATCTAACTTCTCTGAAGCTGACTGCTTGGAAATTGAACGCTTGATTTTATCAAGACGTGGGTTTTCTGAGTCAGTTATTGATACCTTAATACAGGCTAGGAAGCCTGTTACCAGAAGGATTTACCATAAGATATGGCGTAAATACCTATATTGGTGTGAATCCAAAGGTTACTCTTGGAGTAAGGTTAGGATTCCTAGGATATTGTCTTTTCTACAAGAAGGTTTAGAAAAGGGTTTATCTGCTAGTTCATTAAAGGGACAGATCTCAGCTCTGTCCATTCTGTTACACAAACGTCTGTCAGAAGTTCCAGACGTTCAGGCTTTTTGTCAGGCTTTGGCCAGGATTAAGCCTGTGTTTAAAACCGTTGCTCCACCATGGAGTTTAAACCTTGTTCTTAATGTTTTACAGGGCGTTCCGTTTGAACCCCTTCATTCCATTGATATAAAGTTGTTATCTTGGAAAGTTCTATTTTTAATGGCTATTTCCTCGGCTCGAAGAGTCTCTGAGTTATCAGCCTTACATTGTGATTCTCCTTATTTGATTTTTCATTCGGATAAGGTAGTTCTGCGTACTAAACCTGGGTTCTTACCTAAGGTAGTCACTAACAGGAATATCAATCAAGAGATTGTTGTTCCTTCTTTGTGCCCAAATCCTTCTTCGAAGAAGGAACGTCTACTGCACAATCTGGACGTAGTTCGTGCCCTAAAATTTTACTTACAGGCAACTAAGGAATTTCGACAAACGTCTTCTCTGTTTGTCGTTTACTCTGGTCAGAGGAGAGGTCAGAAGGCTTCTGCTACCTCTCTCTTTCTTTTTGGCTTCGTAGCATAATTCGTTTAGCTTATGAGACTGCTGGACAGCAGCCTCCTGAAAGAATTACAGCTCATTCTACTAGAGCTGTGGCTTCCACTTGGGCCTTCAAGAATGAGGCCTCTGTTGAACAGATTTGCAAGGCTGCAACTTGGTCTTCGCTTCATACTTTTTCCAAATTTTACAAATTTGACACTTTTGCTTCCTCGGAGGCTATTTTTGGGAGAAAGGTTCTTCAGGCAGTGGTTCCTTCTGTATAAAGAGCCTGCCTATCCCTCCCGTCATCCGTGTACTTTTGCTTTGGTATTGGTATCCCAGAAGTAATGATGACCCGTGGACTGATCACACTTAACAGAAGAAAACATAATTTATGCTTACCTGATAAATTCCTTTCTTCTGTAGTGTGATCAGTCCACGGCCTGCCCTGTTTTTTAAGGCAGGTAAATATTTTTTAAGTTATACTCCAGTCACCACTACACCCTTGGCTTCTCCTTTCTCGTTGGTCCTTGGTCGAATGACTGGGAGTGACGTAGAGGGGAGGAGCTATATGCAGCTCTGCTGGGTGAATCCTCTTGCACTTCCTGTTGGGGAGGAGTAATATCCCAGAAGTAATGATGACCCGTGGACTGATCACACTACAGAAGAAAGGAATTTATCAGGTAAGCATAAATTATGTTTTATGTAAGAACTTACCCGATAAATTAATTTCTTTCATATTGGCAAGAGTCCATGAGGCCCACCCTTTTTTTATGGTGGTTATGATTTTTTTGTATAAAGCACAATTATTTCCAAATTCCTTTGTTGATGCTTTTTACTCCTTTCTTTTTCACTACACTACTTGGCTATTCGTTAAACTGAATTGTGGGTGTGGTGAGGGGTGTATTTATAGGCACTTTGCCCCTCCTGGTAGGATTGTATATCCCATAAGTCACTAGCTCATGGACTCTTGCCAATATGAAAGAAATTAATTTATCAGGTAAGTTCTTACATAAATTATGTCATATTGCTTATTGTCCTCAGCAGAAAAGTATAAGTTAAAGGGATGGTCTACTCCAAAATTTTTAATGCTTAAAGTGAATGTAAAGTTTAATGATTAAGTGCCCGGTTTTTAAAAAAAAATACTCATAAAAACAGGGCCACTTTCATTCATTAAACTTTACCTTTAAGCGTTTAAAAACCCCCAAAAACTTACCTTTTTCCATATGACAGCAGACCGGCGATCTTCCTCCCGCAGCTCCTGCTGTACTTGGCAAAGCAATGACAAATCCGGCTTCCTTCAATTATTGCGTGCACCCCAAGGCTTCCAGCTCGTGAGGCCACGCAATGATTGGAGGAAACCGGATTCATCATTGCTTTGCTAAGTACAACAGGAGCTGCGGGCGGAGGTAAGTGTTTTTTTTTTTTTTTAAATGCTTAAAGGTAAAGTTTAATGAATGAAAGTGGCCCTGTTTTTATGAGTATTTTTAAAAAAAGGCACTTAATCATTAACCCCTTAACGACCGACAACGTTTGGAGTACGTCCTCTAAAAAAAAAATACAGTTAATGACCGAGGACGTACCCTGTACGTCGTCGGTCTTGGAAAGTGGTGGAAGGGATCCTGATCGCTTCCAGCTGCTTTCCGGTTATTGCGGTAATGCCTCGATATCCGCCATCCGATGCAGAGAGAGCCACTCTCTGGCCCTCTCTGCACCGGACATCGATGGCCGCAATCGTGGGTGGGTGGCCATCGATGGGTGCCTGCGGTAAGAGGTGGGCGGGGTCGCCGGGTGCGTGCACGGGGCGGGAACCGCTACACTACAGAAAAATTGAATTGTAATAAGTGGGAAAAAGGGGGGAGGGAATGGGTAAATAAAAGATCTAAGGGATCTGGGAGGGGGTGGGGGTTTGGCCTTTGTGGGGGGAAGCTACACTACAGGAAAAAAAAAAAAAATACTATTTTTTTGTAAACTGGGTACTGGTAGATAGCTTCCAGTACCCAAGATGGCTCCCAATAAGGTAGAGGGGGAGGGTTAGAGAGGGTTAGAGATGTTGGGCGCTTTAGGGGGGATCCTACACAGCAGCATATGTAAATATGCTAAAAATATATAAAAAAATACCTTTTACTAGTACTTAAGATGGCGGGGACAATTGTGGGGTGGGGGAGGGAAGAGAGCTGTTTTGGAGGGATCAGGGGGTGGGATGTGTCAGGTGGGAGGCTGATCTCTACACTATATTTCAGTGAGAAACCTAAAGTTTGTGAAAAAGTGAGCGATTTTTTTTAAATTTCATTGCATTTGGCGATGAAATGGTGGCATGAAATATAGATGGGCCTAGATCAATATTTGGGGTTGTCTACTACACTACACTAAAGCTAAAATTAACCCTAGAAGCTCCCTACATGTTTCCTAATGAACCCCTTCACTGCTGGGCATAATACACGTGTGGTGCGCAGTGGCATTCAGCGGCCTTCTAATTACCAAAAAGCAATGCCAAAGCCATAACAAAGGGGATCCCAGGGAAGTATTTACAACCATTTGTGCCATAATTGCACAAGCTGTTTGTAAATAATTTCAGTGAGAAACCTAAAGTTTGTGAAAAAGTGAATAATTTCTCCAACATTGGTGTGTCCGGTCCACGGCGTCATCCATAACTTGTGGGAATATTCTCTTCCCCAACAGGAAATGGCAAAGAGCACAGCAAAAGCTGTCCATATAGTCCCTCCTAGGCTCCGCCCACCCCAGTCATTCTCTTTGCCGCTGAACAAGCAGCATCTCCACGGAGGTGGTGAAGAGTATGTGGTGTTTAGTTGTAGTTTTTTATTCTACTATCAAGAGTTTGTTATTTTAAAATAGTGCTGGTATGTACTATTTACTCTGAAACAGAAAAGGATGAAGAGTTCTGTTTGTGAAAGGAGTATGATTTTAGCAGCAGTAACTAAAATCGGTTTCTGTTCCCACATAGGACTGTTGAGATGAGATAACTTCAGTTGGGGGAACAGTTAGCAGACTTTTCTGCTTAAGGTATGACTAGCCATATTTCTAACAAGACTGTGTAATGCTGGAAGGCTGTCATTTCCCCCTCATGGGGACCGGTAAGCCATTTTCTTAGTCTCAAACAGAATAAAGGGCTTAATATGGGCTATATAACAGGTAGACACTTTTATGGGCTAGATCGATTGCTTTATTTGGGCATTTTATACAGCTTGATGTTGAAATTCACACTTTATAACTTTGGGGAACGTTTTTTTACGTCAGGCACTGGTTTAGACACCTTCCCAGTCAGGAAGGGCCTTCTATGTAGTAGGCAGAGCCTCATTTTCGCGCCATTACTGCGCAGTTACTTTTGAGAGCAGGACATGCAGCTGCATGTGTATGGGTCTGGAAGTAGTTGAAAAGGTCCCTAGAAGGCTTCATTTGGTATCGTATACCCCCCTGGGTTTGGTAAAGTCGCAGCAAAGGCTGTAGCTGGGACTGTAGAGGGGTTAAAACTATAAACGGCTCCGGTTTTGTCATTTTAAGTGTTAAAGGTCTGAAATTTGGGGTGCAATGCTTTGAATGCTTTAAGACACTGTGGTGAAAATTTGGTTAAAATTGAACAATTCCTTCATAGTTTTTCACATATTCAGTAAAAAAGTGTGCCCTGTTTAAAATTTAAAGAGACAGTAACGGTTTTGTTTTAAAACGGTTTTTGTACTTTATTGACAAGTTTAAGCCTGTTTAACATGTCTGTGCCTTCAGATAAACTATGTTCTGTATGTATGGAAGCCAATGTGTCTCCCCCTTCAAAACTGTGTGATAATTGTGCCATAGCGTCCAAACAAAGTAAGGACAGTACTGCCACAGATAGTAAAGTTGCCCAAGATGATTCATCAGATGAAGGGAGTAGACATAGTTCTACATCATCTCCTTCTGTGTCTACACCAGTTTTGCCCACGCAGGAGACCCCTAGTACTTCTAGCGCGCCAATGCTTGTTACTATGCAACAATTGACGGCAGTAATGGATAACTCCATAGCAAATATTTTATCCAAAATGCCTGCATTTCAGAGAAAGCGCGATTGCTCTGTTTTAAACACTGTAGAGCAGGAGGGCGCTGATGATAATTGCTCTGTCATACCCTCACACCAATCTGAAGTGGCCATGAGGGAGGTTTTGTCAGATGGGGAAATTTCTGATTCAGGTAGAATTTCTCAACAGGCAGAACCTGATGTTGTGACATTTAAATTTAAATTAGAGCATCTCCGCGCACTGCTTAAGGAGGTGCTATCTACTCTGGATGATTGTGACAACCTGGTCATTCCAGAAAAATTGTGCAAGATGGACAAGTTCCTAGAGGTTCCGGTGCACCCCGACGCTTTTCCAATACCCAAGCGGGTGGCGGACATAGTGAATAAGGAGTGGGAGAAGCCCGGCATACCTTTTGTCCCCCCTCCTATATTTAAGAAATTATTTCCTATGGTCGACCCCAGAAAGGACTTATGGCAGACAGTCCCTAAGGTCGAGGGGGCAGTTTCTACACTAGCTAAGCGCACTACTATTCCTATCGAGGATAATTGTGCTTTCAAAGATCCTATGGATAAAAAATTGGAGGGTTTGCTTAAAAAGATTTTTGTACAGCAAGGTTACCTCCTGCAACCTATTTCGTGCATTATTCCTGTCACTACAGCAGCGTGGTTCTGGTTCGAGGAACTAGAAAAGTCGCTCAGTAGAGAGACTCCGTATGAGGAGGTTATGGACAGAATTCACGCACTTAAGTTAGCTAATTCCTTTATTTTAGATGCCGCTTTGCAGTTAGCTAGATTAGCGGCGAAAAATTCAGGGTTTGCAATTGTGGCGCACAGAGCGCTCTGGCTAAAGTCTTGGTCAGCGGATGTATCTTCCAAGACAAAATTGCTTAATATCCCTTTCAAGGGTAAAACCCTTTTTGGGCCAGAATTGAAAGAGATTATCTCAGACATCACTGGGGGTAAGGGCCACGCCCTCCCACAAGATAGGCCTTTCAAGGCCAAGAATAAGTCTAATTTCTTCTGTTATGTGTGATCAGTCCACGGGTCATCATTACTTCTGGGATATAACTCCTCCCCAACAGGAAATGCAAGAGGATTCACCCAGCAGAGCTGCATATAGCTCCTCCCCTCTACGTCAGTCCCAGTCATTCTCTTGCACCCAACGACTAGATAGGATGTGTGAGAGGACTATGGTGATTATACTTAGTTTTTATGACTTCAATCAAAAGTTTGTTATTTTATAATAGCACCGGAGCGTGTTATTACTTCTCTGGCAGACTTTGAGGAAGAATCTACCAGAGTTTTTACTATGATTTTAACCGGAGTAGTTAAGATCATATTGCTGTTCTCGGCCATCTGAGGGAGGTAAAAGCTTCAGATCAGGGGACAGGGGCAGATGAATCTGCATTGAGGTATGTAGCAGTTTTTATTTTCTGAATGGAATTGATGAGAAAATCCTGCTATACCGTTATAATGACATGTATGTATACACTTCAGTATTCTGGGAATGGTACTTCACCGGAACTACTCTGTTAAAGGTCACTAATCTTTTTAATAAGTATTATATCATGTTAAACGTTTTTTGCTGGAATGTAGAATCGTTTACATTGCTGAGGTACTGAGTAAATAAATGTTTGGGCTTTATTTTCCACTTGGCAGTAGTTTGCTTTGAATTGTGACAGTTTCGTTTCTCCTCACTGCTGTGGGGGAGAGGGAGGGGCCGTTTTTGGCGCTCTTTGCTACGCATCAACAATTTCCAGTCAGCTATTATTATTTTTCCTGCATGATCCGGTTCATCTCTGGCAGACCTCAGGGGTCTTCAAACTTCTTGAAGGGAGGTACATTCTCTCAGCAGAGCTGTGAGAATTTTTTATATTGACTGTGGATAAAGACGTTACTCAATAATTTTTATGTCAAATTTAGTTATGTTATCTTACTAATGGGAACAAAACCTTTGCTAAAAGTTGTGTTGTTTTAAAGTTGATGCTATAACTGTTTCTCAGTTCATTATCTCAACTGTCATTTAATCGTTTAAGTACCTCTTTGAGGCACAGTACGTTTTTGCTAAAAAAGATTATAACCAGGTTGCAAGTTATTGCTAGTGTGTTAAACATGTCTGACTCAGAGGAAGATATCTGTGTCATTTGTTCCAATGCCAAGGTGGAGCCCAATAGAAATTTATGTACTAACTGTATTGATGCTACTTTAAATAAAAGTCAATCTGTACAATGTGAACAAATTTCACCAATCTGCGAGGGGAGAGTTATGCCGACTAACTCGCCTCACGCGGCAGTACCTGCATCTCCCGCCCGGGAGGTGCGTGATATTATGGTGCCTAGTACATCTGGGCGGCCATTACAGATAACATTACAAGATATGGCTACTGTTATGACTGAAGTTTTGTCTAAATTACCAGAACTAAGAGGCAAGCGTGATCACTCTGGGGTGAGAACAGAGTGCGCTGACAATACTAGGGCCATGTCTGATACTGCGTCACAGCTTGCAGAGCATGAGGACGGAGAGCTTCATTCTGTGGGTGACGGTTCTGATCCAAACAGATTGGATTCAGATATTTCAAATTTTAAATTTAAGTTGGAGAACCTCCGTGTATTACTAGGGGAGGTCTTAGCAGCTCTCAATGATTGTAACACCGTTGCAATACCAGAGAAACTATGTAGGTTGGATAAATACTTTGCGGTACCGGCGAGTACTGACGTTTTTCCTATACCTAAGAGATTAACTGAAATTGTTACTAAGGAGTGGGATAGACCCGGTGTGCCGTTCTCACCCCCTCCAATATTTAGAAAGATGTTTCCAATAGACGCCACCACTCGGGACTTATGGCAAACGGTCCCTAAGGTGGAGGGAGCAGTTTCTACTCTAGCTAAGCGTACCACTATCCCGGTGGAGGATAGCTGTGCTTTTTCAGATCCAATGGATAAAAAATTAGAGGGTTACCTTAAGAAAATGTTTGTTCAACAAGGTTTTATTTTGCAACCCCTTGCATGTATCGCGCCGATTACGGCTGCGGCAGCATTTTGGATTGAGTCTCTGGAAGAGAACCTTAGTTCATCTACGCTAGACGACATTATGGACAGGCTTAGAGTCCTTAAACTAGCTAATTCATTCATTTCGGAGGCCGTAGTACATTTAACCAAACTTACGGCTAAGAACTCAGGATTCGCCATACAGGCACGTAGGGCACTGTGGCTAAAATCCTGGTCAGCTGATGTTACTTCTAAGTCCAAATTACTTAATATACCTTTCAAGGGGCAGTCCTTATTTGGGCCCGGTTTGAAAGAAATTATCGCTGACATTACAGGAGGTAAGGGCCACGCCCTACCTCAAGACAAGGCCAAAGCTAAGGCTAGACAGTCTAATTTCTCCAACATAGGTGTGTCCGGTCCACGGCGTCATCCTTACTTGTGGGATATTCTCCTCCCCAACAGGAAATGGCAAAGAGCCCAGCAAAGCTGGTCACATGATCCCTCCTAGGCTCCGCCTACCCCAGTCATTCTCTTTGCCGTTGTACAGGCAACATCTCCACGGAGATGGCTTAGAGTTTTTTAGTGTTTAACTGTAGTTTTTCATTATTCAATCAAGAGTTTGTTATTTTCAAATAGTGCTGGTACGTACTATTTACTCAGAAACAGAAAAGAGATGAAGAATTCTGTTTGTATGAGGAAAATGATTTTAGCAACCGTAACTAAAATCCATGGCTGTTCCACACAGGACTGTTGAGAGCATTAACTTCAGTTGGGGGAACAGTTTGCAGTCCTTGCTGCTTGAGGTATGACACATTCTAACAAGACGATGTAATGCTGGAAGCTGTCATTTTCCCTATGGGATCCGGTAAGCCATGTTTATTACGATTGTAAATAAGGGCTTCACAAGGGCTTATTTAGACTGTAGACATTTTTTGGGCTAAATCGATTGATATTAACACTTATTTAGCCTTGAGGAATCATTTATTCTGGGTATTTTGATATAATAATATCGGCAGGCACTGTTTTAGACACCTTATTCTTTAGGGGCTTTCCCAAAGCATAGGCAGAGTCTCATTTTCGCGCCGGTGTTGCGCACTTGTTTTTGAGAGGCATGGCATGCAGTCGCATGTGAGAGGAGCTCTGATACTTATAAAAGACTTCTGAAGGCATCATTTGGTATCGTATTCCCCTTGGGTTTGGTTGGGTCTCAGCAAAGCAGATACCAGGGACTGTAAAGGGGTTAAAGCTTAAAACGGCTCCGGTTCCGTTATTTTAAGGGTTAAAGCTTCCAAAATTGGTGTGCAATATTTTCAAGGCTTTAAGACACTGTGGTGAAAGTTTGGTGAATTTTGAACAATTCCTTCATGTTTTTTCGCAATTGCAGTAATAAAGTGTGCTCAGTTTAAAATTTAAAGTGACAGTAACGGTTTTATTTCAAAACGTTTTTTGTACTTTCTTATCAAGTTTATGCCTGTTTAACATGTCTGAACTACCAGATAGACTGTGTTCTGAATGTGGGGAAGCCAGAATTCCTATTCATTTAAATAAATGTGATTTATGTGATAATGACAATGATGCCCAAGATGATTCCTCAAGTGAGGGGAGTAAGCATGGTACTGCATCATTCCCTCCTTCGTCTACACGAGTCTTGCCCACTCAGGAGGCCCCTAGTACATCTAGCGCGCCAATACTCCTTACTATGCAACAATTAACGGCTGTAATGGATAATTCTGTCAAAAACATTTTAGCCAAAATGAACCCTTGTCAGCGTAAGCGTGGATGCTCTGTTTTAGTTACTGAAGAGCATGACGACGCTGATATTAATATCTCTGAAGGGCCCCTAACCCAATCTGAGGGGGCCAGGGAGGTTTTGTCTGAGGGAGAAATTACTGATTTAGGGAACATTTCTCAGCAGGCTGAATCTGATGTGATTACTTTTAAATTTAAATTGGAACATCTCCGCATTTTGCTTAAGGAGGTATTATCCACTCTGGATGATTGTGAAAATTTGGTCATCCCAGAGAAACTATGTAAAATGGACAAGTTCCTAGAGGTGCCGGGGCTCCCAGAAGCTTTTCCTATACCCAAGCGGGTGGCGGACATTGTTAATAAAGAATGGGAAAGGCCCGGTATTCCTTTCGTCCCTCCCCCCATATTTAAAAAATTGTTTCCTATGGTCGACCCCAGAAAGGACTTATGGCAGTCAGTCCCCAAGGTCGAGGGAGCGGTTTCTACTTTAAACAAACGCACCACTATTCCCATAGAGGATAGTTGTGCTTTCAAAGATCCTATGGATAAAAAATTAGAAGGTTTGCTTAAAAAGATGTTTGTTCAGCAGGGTTACCTTCTACAACCCATTTCATGCATTGTCCCTGTCACTACAGCCGCATATTTCTGGTTTGATGAACTGCTTAAGGTGCTCGATAGTGACTCTCCTCCTTATGAGGAGATTATGGACAGAGTCAATGCTCTCAAATTGGCTAATTCTTTCACTCTAGACGCCTCTTTGCAATTGGCTAAGTTAGCGGCTAAGAATTCTGGGTTTGCTATTGTGGCGCGCAGAGCGCTTTGGTTGAAATCTTGGTCGGCTGATGCGTCTTCCAAGAACAAGCTACTAAACATTCCTTTCAAGGGGAAAACGCTGTTTGGTCCTGACTTGAAAGAGATTATCTCTGATATCACTGGAGGTAAGGGCCATGCCCTTCCTCAGGATCGGCCTTTCAAGGCAAAAAATAGACCTAATTTTCGTCCCTTTCGTAAAAACGGACCAGCCCAAGGTGCTACGTCCTCTAAGCAAGAAGGTAATACTTCTCAGGCCAAGCCAGCTTGGAGACCAATGCAAGGCTGGAACAAGGGAAAGCAGGCAAAGAAACCTGCCACTGCTACCAAGACAGCATGAAATATCGGCCCCCGATCCGGGACCGGATCTGGTGGGGGGCAGACTCTCTCTCTTCGCTCAGGCTTGGGCAAGAGATGTTCTGGATCCTTGGGCGCTAGAAATAGTCTCCCAGGGTTATCTTCTGGAATTCAAGGGACTTCCCCCAAGGGGAAGGTTCCACAGGTCTCAGTTGTCTTCAGACCACATAAAAAGACAGGCGTTCTTACATTGCGTAGAAGACCTGTTAAAAATGGGAGTGATTCATCCTGTTCCATTGAGAGAACAAGGGATGGGGTTCTACTCCAATCTGTTCATAGTTCCCAAAAAAGAGGGAACATTCAGACCAATCCTAGATCTCAAGATCTTAAACAAATTTCTCAAGGTCCCATCTTTCAAGATGGAAACCATTCGAACTATCCTTCCTTCCATCCAGGAAGGTCAATTCATGACCACGGTGGATTTAAAGGATGCGTATCTACATATTCCTATCCACAAGGAACATCATCGGTTCCTAAGGTTTGCATTCCTGGACAAACATTACCAGTTCGTGGCGCTTCCTTTCGGATTAGCCACTGCTCCAAGGATTTTCACAAAGGTACTAGGGTCCCTTCTAGCTGTGCTAAGACCAAGGGGCATTGCAGTAGTACCTTACCTGGACGACATTCTGATTCAAGCGTCGTCCCTCCCTCGAGCAAAGGCTCACACGGACATCGTCCTGGCCTTTCTCAGATCGCACGGCTGGAAAGTGAACGTGGAAAAGAGTTCTCTATCCCCGTCAACAAGGGTTCCCTTCTTGGGAACAATTATAGACTCCTCAGAAATGAGGATTTTTCTAACAGAGGCCAGAAAGACAAAGCTTCTGGACTCTTGTCGAATACTTCATTCCGTTCCTCTTCCTTCCGTAGCTCAGTGCATGGAAGTGATCGGGTTGATGGTAGCGGCAATGGACATAGTTCCTTTTGCGCGCATTCATCTAAGACCATTACAACTGTGCATGCTCAGTCAGTGGAATGGGGACTATACAGACTTGTCTCCAAAGATACAAGTAAATCAGAGGACCAGAGACTCACTCCGTTGGTGGCTGTCCCTGGACAACCTGTCACGAGGGATGACATTCCACAGACCAGAGTGGGTCATTGTCACGACCGACGCCAGTCTGATGGGCTGGGGCGCGGTCTGGGGATCCCTGAAAGCTCAGGGTCTTTGGTCTCGGGAAGAATCTCTTCTACCGATAAATATTCTGGAACTGAGAGCGATATTCAATGCTCTCAAGGCTTGGCCTCAGCTAGCGAGGACCAAGTTCATACGGTTTCAATCAGACAACATGACGACTGTTGCGTACATCAACCATCAGGGGGGAACAAGGAGTTCCCTAGCGATGGAAGAAGTGACCAAGATCATTCTATGGGCGGAGTCTCACTCCTGCCACCTGTCTGCTATCCACATCCCGGGAGTGGAAAATTGGGAAGCGGATTTTCTGAGTCGTCAGACATTGCATCCGGGGGAGTGGGAACTCCATCCGGAAATCTTTGCCCAAGTCACTCAACTTTGGGGCATTCCAGACATGGATCTGATGGCCTCTCGTCAGAACTTCAAAGTTCCTTGCTACGGGTCCAGATCCAGGGATCCCAAGGCGGCTCTAGTGGATGCACTAGTAGCACCTTGGACCTTCAAACTAGCTTATGTGTTCCCGCCGTTTCCTCTCATCCCCAGGCTGGTAGCCAGGATCAATCAGGAGAGGGCGTCGGTGATCTTGATAGCTCCTGCGTGGCCACGCAGGACTTGGTATGCAGATCTGGTGAATATGTCATCGGCTCCACCTTGGAAGCTACCTTTGAGACGAGACCTTCTTGTTCAGGGTCCGTTCGAACATCCGAATCTGGTTTCACTCCAGCTGACTGCTTGGAGATTGAACGCTTGATTTTATCGAAGCGAGGTTTCTCAGATTCTGTTATCGATACTCTTGTTCAGGCCAGAAAGCCTGTAACTAGAAAGATTTACCACAAAATTTGGAAAAAATATATCTGTTGGTGTGAATCTAAAGGATTCCCTTGGGACAAGGTTAAGATTCCTAGGATTCTATCCTTCCTTCAAGAAGGATTGGAAAAAGGATTATCGGCAAGTTCCCTGAAGGGACAGATTTCTGCCTTGTTGGTGTTACTTCACAAAAAACTGGCAGCTGTGCCAGATGTTCAAGCCTTTGTTCAGGCTCTGGTTAGAATCAAGCCTGTTTACAAACCTTTGACTCCTCCTTGGAGTCTCAATTTAGTTCTTTCAGTTCTTCAGGGGGTTCCGTTTGAACCCTTACATTCCGTTGATATTAAGTTATTATCTTAGAAAGTTTTGTTTTTAGTTGCAATTTCTTCTGCTAGAAGAGTTTCAGAATTATCTGCTCTGCAGTGTTCTCCTCCTTATCTGGTGTTCCATGCAGATAAGGTGGTTTTACGTACTAAACCTGGTTTTCTTCCAAAAGTTGTTTCTAACAAAAACATTAACCAGGAGATTATCGTACCTTCTCTGTGTCCGAAACCAGTTTCAAAGAAGGAACGCTTGTTGCACAATTTGGATGTTGTTCGCGCTCTAAAATTCTATTTAGATGCTACAAAGGATTTTAGACAAACATCTTCCCTGTTTGTTGTTTATTCAGGTAAAAGGAGAGGTCAAAAAGCAACTTCTACCTCTCTCTCTTTTTGGATTAAAAGCATCATCAGATTGGCTTACGAGACTGCCGGACGGCAGCCTCCCGAAAGAATCACGGCTCATTCCACTAGGGCTGTGGCTTCCACATGGGCCTTCAAGAACGAGGCTTCTGTTGATCAGATATGTAGGGCAGCGACTTGGTCTTCACTGCACACTTTTACCAAATTTTACAAGTTTGATACTTTTGCTTCTTCTGAGGCTATTTTTGGGAGAAAGGTTTTGCAAGCCGTGGTGCCTTCCATTTAGGTGACCTGATTTGCTCCCTCCCTTCATCCGTGTCCTAAAGCTTTGGTATTGGTTCCCACAAGTAAGGATGACGCCGTGGACCGGACACACCTATGTTGGAGAAAACAGAATTTATGTTTACCTGATAAATTTCTTTCTCCAACGGTGTGTCCGGTCCACGGCCCGCCCTGGTTTTTTAATCAGGTCTGATAATTTATTTTCTTTAACTACAGTCACCACGGTACCATATGGTTTCTCCTATGCTATTATTCCTCCTTAACGTCGGTCGAATGACTGGGGTAGGCGGAGCCTAGGAGGGATCATGTGACCAGCTTTGCTGGGCTCTTTGCCATTTCCTGTTGGGGAGGAGAATATCCCACAAGTAAGGATGACGCCGTGGACCGGACACACCGTTGGAGAAAGAAATTTATCAGGTAAACATAAATTCTGTTTTTCGTCCCTTTCGGAATTTCAAAACAGGAGCAGCATCAACCTCCACTGCACCAAAACAGGAAGGAGCTGTTGCTCGTTACAGGCAAGGCTGGAAGCCCAACCAGTCCTGGAACAAGGGCAAACAGGCCAGGAAACCTGCTGCTGCCCCAAAGACAGCATGAACCGAGAGCCCCCGATCCGGGACCGGATCTAGTGGGGGGCAGACTTTCTCTCTTCGCCCAGGCCTGGGCAAGAGATGTTCAGGATCCCTGGGCGCTAGAGATCATATCTCAGGGATACCTTCTAGACTTCAAATTATCTCCCCCAAGAGGGAGATTTCATCTGTCAAGATTGTCAACAAACCAGATAAAGAAAGAAGCGTTTCTACGCTGTGTACAAGATCTGTTATTAATGGGAGTGATCCATCCGGTTCCGCGGTCGGAACAAGGACAAGGGTTCTACTCAAACCTGTTTGTGGTTCCCAAAAAAGAGGGAACTTTCAGACCAATCTTAGATTTAAAGATTCTAAACAAATTCCTAAGAGTTCCATCGTTCAAAATGGAAACTATTCGGACAATCTTGCCCATGATCCAAAAGGGTCAGTACATGACCACAGTGGATTTAAAAGATGCTTACCTTCACATACCGATCCACAAAGATCATCACCGGTATCTACGGTTTGCCTTCCTAGACAGGCACTACCAGTTTGTAGCTCTTCCATTCGGATTGGCTACGGCCCCAAGAATCTTCACAAAGATTCTAGGTGCCCTCCTGGCGGTACTAAGACCGCGAGGGATTTCGGTAGCTCCGTACCTAGACGACATTCTAATACAAGCTTCAAGCTTTCAAACTGCCAAGTCTCATACAGAGTTAGTTCTGGCATTTCTAAGGTCGCATGGATGGAAAGTGAACGAAAAGAAGAGTTCTCTTTTTCCTCTCACAAGAGTTCCATTCTTGGGGACTCTTATAGATTCTGTAGAAATGAAGATTTACCTGACAGAGGACAGGTTAACAAAGCTTCAAGATGCATGCCGTGTCCTTCATTCCATTCAACACCCGTCAGTAGCTCAATGCATGGAGGTGATCGGCTTAATGGTAGCGACAATGGACATAGTACCTTTTGCACGCCTACACCTCAGACCGCTGCAATTATGCATGCTAAGTCAGTGGAATGGGGATTACTCAGATTTGTCCCCTACTCTGAATCTGAATCAAGAGACCAGAAATTCTCTTCTATGGTGGCTTCATCGGCCACACCTGTCCAGGGGGATGCCATTCAGCAGGCCAGACTGGACAATTGTAACAACAGACGCCAGCCTACTAGGTTGGGGCGCTGTCTGGAATTCTCTGAAGGCTCAGGGATTATGGAATCAGGAGGAGAGTCTCCTTCCAATAAACATTCTGGAATTGAGAGCAGTTCTCAATGCCCTTCTGGCTTGGCCCCAATTAACAACTCGGGGGTTCATCAGGTTTCAGTCGGACAATATCACGACTGTAGCTTACATCAACCATCAGGGAGGGACAAGAAGCTCCCTAGCAATGATGGAAGTATCAAAGATAATTCGATGGGCAGAGTCTCACTCTTGCCACCTGTCAGCAATCCACATCCCGGGAGTGGAGAACTGGGAGGCGGATTTTTTGAGTCGCCAGACTTTTCATCCGGGGGAGTGGGAACTTCATCCGGAGGTCTTTGCCCAAATACTTCGACGTTGGGGCAAACCACAGATAGATCTCATGGCGTCTCGCCAGAACGCCAAGCTTCCTCACTACGGGTCCAGATCCAGGGATCCGGGAGCGGTTCTGATAGATGCTTTGACAGCACCTTGGAACTTCGGGATGGCTTATGTGTTTCCACCCTTCCCGCTACTTCCTCGATTGATTGCCAAAATCCAACAGGAGAGAGCATCAGTGATTCTAATAGCACCTGCATGGCCACGCAGGACTTGGTATGCAGATCTAGTGGACATGTCATCCTGTCCGCCTTGGTCTCTACCTCTAAGACAGGACCTTCTGATACAGGGTCCGTTCAAACATCAAAATCTAACTTCTCTGAAGCTGACTGCTTGGAAATTGAACGCTTGATTTTATCAAAACGTGGTTTTTCTGAGTCGGTTATTGATACCCTGATACAGGCTAGGAAGCCTGTTACCAGAAAGATTTACCATAAAATATGGCGTAAATACCTATACTGGTGTGAATCCAAACGTTACTCCTGGAGTAAGGTTAGGATCTCTAGGATCTTGTCCTTTCTACAAGAAGGCTTAGAAAAGGGTTTATCGGCTAGTTCATTAAAGGGACAGATTTCAGCTCTGTCCATCTTGTTACACAGGCGTCTGTCAGAAAATCCAGACGTCCAGGCCTTTTGTCAGGCTTTAGCTAGGATCAAGCCTGTGTTTAAAGCTGTTGCTCCACCATGGAGTTTAAACTTAGTTCTTAACGTTTTACAGGGTGTTCCGTTTGAACCCCTTCATTCCATTGATATAAAATTGTTATCTTGGAAAGTTCTGTTTTTAATGGCTATTTCCTCGGCTCGAAGAGTCTCTGAGTTATCAGCATTACATTGTGATTCTCCTTATCTGATTTTTCTCTCAGACAAGGTAGTTCTGCGTACTAAACCTGGGTTCTTACCTAAGGTAGTTACTAACAGGAATATCAATCAAGAGATTGTTGTTCCATCCTTGTGTCCAAATCCTTCTTCAAAGAAGGAACGTCTTCTACACAATCTGGATGTAGTTCGTGCCCTCAAGTTCTACTTGCAGGCAACTAAAGATTTTCGTCAAACTTCTTCCCTGTTTGTCGTTTATTCTGGACAGAGGAGAGGTCAAAAGGCTTCTGCTACCTCTCTCTCTTTTTGGCTTCGTAGCATAATACGTTTAGCCTATGAGACTGCTGGACAGCAGCCTCCTGAAAGAATTACAGCCCACTCCACTAGAGCTGTGGCTTCCACTTGGGCCTTTAAGAATGAGGCCTCTGTTGAACAGATTTGCAAGGCTGCAACTTGGTCTTCGCTTCATACTTTTTCCAAATTTTACAAATTTGATACTTTTGCTTCTTCGGAGGCTATTTTTGGGAGAAAGGTTCTTCAGGCAGTGGTTCCTTCTGTATAATGAGCCTGCCTATCCCTCCCGTCATCCGTGTACTTTTGCTTTGGTATTGGTATCCCAGAAGTAATGATGACCCGTGGACTGATCACACATAACAGAAGAAAACATAATTTATGCTTACCTGATAAATTCCTTTCTTCTGTTGTGTGATCAGTCCACGGCCCGCCCTGTTTTTAAGGCAGGTAAATATTTTTTAAATTATACTCCAGTCACCACTTCACCCTTGGTTACTCCTTTCTCGTTGATTCTTGGTCGAATGACTGGGACTGACGTAGAGGGGAGGAGCTATATGCAGCTCTGCTGGGTGAATCCTCTTGCATTTCCTGTTGGGGAGGAGTTATATCCCAGAAGTAATGATGACCCGTGGACTGATCACACAACAGAAGAAAGGAATTTATCAGGTAAGCATAAATTATGTTTTTCGTTCCTTTCGCAATTTCAGGAACGGACCGGCCTCCAACTTTGCAGCCTCTAGACAAGAGGGTAATGCTTCGCAAACCAAACCAGCTTGGAAACCGATGCAAGGCTGGAACAAGGGTAAGCAGGCCAAGAAGCCTACTGCTGCTACCAAAACAGCATGAAGGAGTAGCCCCCGATCCGGGACTGGATCTAGTAGGGGGCAGACTCTCTCTCTTCGCTCAGGCTTGGGCAAGAGATGTTCAGGATCCCTGGGCAATAGAAATAGTTTCTCAGGGTTATCTTCTGGAATTCAAGGAACTACCCCCAAAGGGAAGGTTCCACATATCTCACTTATCTTCAAACCAAAAAAAGAGACAGGCATTCTTACATTGTGTAGAAGACCTGTTTAAAATGGGACTGATACACCCAGTTCCAACTGTGGAACAAGGAGTGGGGTTTTACTCAAATCTGTTTGTAGTTCCCAAAAAAGAGGGAACTTTCAGACCAATTCTGGATTTAAAGATTCTAAACAAATTTCTCAGAGTGCCATCGTTCAAAATGGAAACTATTCGAACGATTTTACCTACAATCCAGGAGGGTCAATTTATGACTACCGTGGATCTAAAGGATGCGTATCTACATATTCTTATCCACAAAGATCATCATCAGTTCCTAAGGTTCGCCTTTCTGGACAAACATTACCAGTTTGTGGCTCTCCCATTCGGGCTAGCCACTGCTCCAAGGATTTTCACAAAGGTACTCGGGTCCCTTCTAGCGGTTCTAAGACCAAGGGGCATTGCAGTGGCACCTTACTTGGACGACATTCTGATACAAGCGTCGTCTCTTTAAAAGGCAAAGGCTCACACAGACATCGTTCTGGCCTTTCTCAGATCTCACGGGTGGAAGGTGAACATAGAAAAGAGTTCCCTGTCTCCGTCGACAAGAGTTCCTTTCTTGGGGACAATAATAGATTCTTTAGAAATGAAGATTTTCCTGACAGATGTCAGAAAGTCAAAACTTCTAAATGCTTGTCAAGTTCTTCACTCTGTTCCACGACCTTCCATAGCTCAGTGCATGGAAGTAGTAGGGTTGATGGTTGCAGCAATGGCCATAGTTCCTTTTGCGCGAATTCATCTAAGACCATTACATCTGTGCATGCTGAAACAGTGGAATGGGGACTATACAGACTTGTCTCCAGTGATTCAAGTAGATCAGAAGACCAGAGACTCACTCCGTTGGTGGCTAACCCAGGATCACCTGTCCCAGGGAATGAGCTTCCGCAGACCAGAGTGGGTCATCGTCGCGACCGACGCCAGTCTAGTGGGCTGGGGCGCGGTCTGGGACTCCCTGAAAGCTCAGGGTCTATGGTCTCGGGAAGAGTCTCTTCTCCCGATAAACATTCTGGAACTGAGAGCGATATTCAATATTCTCAGGGCTTGGCCTCAACTAGCAAAGGCCAGATTCATAAGATTCCAATCAGACAACATGACGACTGTTGCTTACATCAATCATCAGGGGGGAACAAGGAGTTCCCTGGCGATGAGAGAAGTGACCAAAATCATAAAATGGGCGGAGGATCACTCCTGCCACCTATCTGCGATCCACATCCCAGGAGTGGAAAACTGGGAGGCGGATTATCTGCGTCGTCAGACATTCCATCCGGGGGAGTGGGAACTCCACCTGGAGATATTTGCCCAGTTGACTGAATTATGGGGCATTCCAGACATGGATCTGATGGCGTCTCGTCAGAACTTCAAGGTTCCTTGCTACGGGTCCAGATCCAGGGATCCCAAGGTGACTCTAGAGGATGCATTAGTAGCGCCTTGGGCCTTCAACCTAGCTTATGTGTTTCCACCGTTTCCTCTCATTCCCAGGCTGGTAGCCAGGATCAAACAGGAGAGGGCCTCGGTGATCTTGATAGCTCCTGTGTGGCCACGCAGGACTTGGTATGCAGACCTGGTGAATATGTCATCGGCTCCACCATGGAAGCTACCTTTGAGACAGGATCTTCTAGTACAGGGTCCATTCGAACATCCAAATCTAGTTTCCCTCCAGCTGACGGCTTGGAAATTGAACGCTTGATTTTATCTAAGCGTGGGTTTTCGGATTCTGTGATAGATACTCTGGTACAAGCCAGAAAACCTGTAACTAGAAAATTTTACCATAAAATGTGGAAAAGATATATCTGTTGGTGTGAATCCAAGGGATTCTCATGGAGTAAGATCAAAATTCCTAGGATCCTTTCCTTTCTCCAAGAAGGTTTGGATAAGGGATTATCACCGAGTTCTCTAAAGGGACAGATTTCTGCTTTATCTGTCTTGTTACACAAACGACTGGCAGCTGTGCCAGATGTTCAAGCTTTTGTTCAGGCTTTGGTCAGGATCAAGCCTGTTTACAGACCTTTGACTCCTCCCTGGAGTCTGAATTTAGTTCTTTCAGTTCTTCAAGGGGTTCCGTTTGAACCTCTACATTCCATAGATATCAAGATGTTATTTTGGAAAGTTCTGTTTTTGGTTGCTATTTCTTCTGCTAGAAGAGTTTCTGAGTTATCTGCTCTGCAGTGTAATCCGCCCTATCTGGTGTTCCATTCAGATAAGGTTGTTTTTCGTACTAAACCTGGTTTCCTTCCAAAGGTTGTTTCTAACAAGAATATTAACCAGGAAATAGTTGTGCCTTCTTTGTGTCCGAATCCAGTTTCAAAGAAGGAACGTTTGTTACACAATTTAGATGTAGGTCGTGCTTTAAAGTTCTATTTAGAAGCAACAAAGGATTTCAGACAAACGTCTTCTCTGTTTGTCGTTTATTCTGGCAAGAGGAGAGGTCAAAAAGCTACTGCTACCTCTCTTTCCTTTTGGCTGAAAAGCATCATCTGATTGGCTTATGAGACTGCCGGACGGCAGCCTCCCGAACGCATCACAGCTCACTCTACTAGGGCTGTGGCTTCCACATGGGCCTTCAAGAACGAGGCTTCTGTTGATCAGATATGTAAGGCAGCGACTTGATCTTTCCTGCACACTTTTGCCAAATTCTACAAATTCGATACTTTTGCTTCTTCGGAGACTATTTTTGGGAGAAAGGTTTTGCAAGCCGTGGTGCCTTCCGTTTAGGTAACCTGATTGGCTCCCTCCCTTCATCCGTGTCCTAAAGCTTTGGTATTGGCTCCCACAAGTTATGGATGACGCTGTGGACCGGACACACCAATGTTGGAGAAAACAGAATTTATGCTTACCTGATAAATTACTTTCTCCAACGGTGTGTCCGGTCCACGGCCCGCCCTGGTTTTTTTAATCAGGTTTGATGAATTTCTTTCTTTAACTACAGTCACCACGGCACCCTATAGTTTCTCCTGTTTTTTCTCCCGTCGGTCGAATGACTGGGGTGGGTGGAGCCTAGGAGGGACTATATGGACAGCTTTTGCTGTGCTCTTTGCCATTTCCTGTTGGGGAAGAGAATATTCCCACAATTTATGGATGACGCCGTGGACCGGACACACCGTTGGAGAAAGTAATTTATCAGGTAAGCATAAATTCTGTTTTTTTTTTATCTGATCGCATTTGGTGGTGAATTGGTGGCATGAAATATACCAAAATGGGTCTAGATTATTACTTTGGGTTGAATACAAGAATATATATATATATATATATATATATATATATATATATATATATATATATATATATATATATATATATATATATATATATACATGTCAAGGGATATTCAGGGATTCCTGACAGATTTCAGTGTTACAATGTAACTATCGCTAATTTTGGGGGGGAAAAAGGATTTGGAAATAGCGAAGTTCTACTTGTATTTATTGCCCTATAACTTATAAAAAAAAGCAAAGAACATGTAAACATTGGGTATTTCTAAACTTAGGACAAAATTTATAAACTATTTAGCATGCGTGTTTTTGGTTGTAGAAGTGTAACAGATTTTGGGGGTCAAAGTTAGAAATATTTTTTCATCATATTTTATAAAAATTTTTTATAGTAAATTTATAAGATATGATGAAAATAATGGAATGGTATCTTTAGAAAGTCCATTTAATGGTGAGAAAAATGCAATATAATATGTGTGGGTACAGTAAATGAGTAAGAGGAAAATTACAGCTAAACAGAAACACTGCAGAAATGTAAAAATAGCCCTGGTCCCTAACGGTAAGTAAATTGGAAAATTGTCTGGTCACTAAGGGGTCAAATATCCTTAGTCTTTTTGATGACACAGTGTAACTCACACTTATTTTCTGTTACATCAGAGCCCGTGGAAAAACTTTACTTTCTCATGCTTCCTGGCTGCACATATTAAGAGGATTTTCAGCAGCTGCTAAATACACAGTTCATTTCTATAATTAGGGCACGATTTATCATACTACTGGCGGACAGGGGCATACGTTCTCGCCCCTGTCTGCCTAGCATTGCCTCTGGCAGGTAGCAATTAGCTGCCCACATTCATCTTTGCAAAAGTGCGCTTGTGTGCAATCCCTCCCCCTGTCCTCGCGCAGTCAATCGCACACGTTCAGGAGCTGTCAATCTCCCCAGTTGGAAAAGTCCGGGAAGTTGGATATTTTCCACAAAACAAGTGGAGTATAGTGTTGAGAAGCAGCAGTGATCAGACCTCTGCTTCTTAAATCTCGACTGCTGGCTCGCTCGTACAAACCTGCAGCCCTTGAGACCCCTTGATAAATCTTGGACATTTGTAAAATCATCTGAAGATTCAACAGATACTGTGTTAAATTTCTCCTTGTTACAAAATTGAAGGGAGCCTGTACTTTTGGCACTTGTCCAAGCTAGGAAAAGGTCTAACAGCTGTTTCACACACTTTAATCCTTTGGCTGCTAAGCCATTTCCCACCTGTGTGCTAAGCTGGTTTTGAGCTTTTTGTTGCAGTTCACGATTAAACACTTTTAGAAGTAAAGTTTGTGTGAATAAACTATACAAACTATATATTGTATTTTCTTTCCTCAGATATGGAGAGTCCACAACTTCATTCAATTACTAGTGGGAATATCACTCCTAGCCAGCAGGAGGAGGCAAAGAGCACCACAGCAAAGCTGTTAAGTGTCACTCCCCAGTCATTCTCTTTGCCTCTTTCAATGGAGGACGTGAAGTTTTGGTGTCTGAAGAATTGAATCCTTTTTCGGGTAGTTTTCCCTGCAAGCAAGAATTTGGGTCTAGCTTAGTCCACGTTAAAGGGACACTGAACCCCAAAAAAATATTTCATGATTCAGATAAAGCATGACATTTTAGGCAACTTTCTAATTTACTCCTATTATCAATTTTTCTTCATTCTCTTGCTATCTTTATTTTAAAAGCAGGAATGTAAATCTTAGCAGCCAGCCCATTTTAGGTTCAGCACCATGGATAGTGGTTTCTTATTGGAGGATTACATTTACCCACCAATAAGCAAGCATAACCCAGGTTCTCAACCAAAAATGGGCCGGCTCCTATGCATCACATTCCTGCTTTTTAAATAAAGATAGCAAGAGAATGAAGAAAAAATGATAATAGGAGTAAATTTGAAAGTTGGTTAAAATTGCATGCTCTATCTGAAGCATGAAAGAAAAAAATTGGGTTTAGAGTCCCTTTAATCTCTTCAGTAGAGTAGTACTTGCTTTTAAAGGGATGGTAAACTCAGTATAGGGTGAATATGTTATAGGTATTATCAAATATTATTAAATTTTCTCATGAAATTTCACTAAAAACATGAAATAGCCATTTACTTACAATTTACAACTAAACAATATATCCATTCCATAAAATCGCCAGCCCACCGTGACGTCACATCCAATCATCTATCCAGTCGCTAGAATTTATTTGCGCATGCGCCCTAACGATCACTTCCGACAATCCTAACAACCAATCAACATCCTCTCAATCCGTCTAAGAATTTGCGCATGCACGTTCGATTTAACGCATGCGTCTTAGGTTATTTTTCACTATCCTAACAATAAAAAAAGTTATTAACCCCTAAACCGCCGCTCCCGGACCCCGCCGCCACCTAATAAAGTTATTAACCCCTAAACCGCCGCTCCCGGACCCCGCCGCCAGCTATATTAAATCTATAACCCCCTAATGTGAGCCCCTACCCCGCCGCCACCTATATTAAATTATTTAGCCCCTAATCTAATCCCCCTACCCCGCCGCCACCTATATTAAATTAATTAACCCCTAATTTAATCCCCCTACCCCGCCGCCAGCTATAATAAATGTATTAACCGCTAATTTAACCCCTAAAATACTAAACTATCCCTACCACTAAACCTAAGTCTAACCCTACAAATAGCCCTGAAAAGGGCTTTTTACGTGGCATAGCCCCAAAGTAAACTGCTCTATTGCCAGCCCTTAAAAGGGCTTTTTGCGGGGCATGCCCCAAAGAAAGCTGCTCTTTTACCAGCCCATAAAAGGGCTTTTGGCGGGGCTTTGTCACAAAGTAATCAGCTCTTTTGCATCTAATCTAAATCCCCCTACACCGCCGCCACCTATAATAAATGTATTAACCGCTAATTTAATCCCCCTACACCGCCGCCACCTATATTAAACACATTAACCCCTAATCTAATCCCCCTACACCGCCGCCAGCTATATTAACTATATTAACCCTAATTATATTAGGGTTAATATAGTTAATATAGTTATTATATTATATATATTAACTATATTAACCCTAATTATTTTAGGGTTAATATAGTTAATATCGTTATTATATTATATATATATATATATATATATATATTAAGTATAATAACCCTATCTAACTCTAACATCCCTAACTAAACTCTTATTAAAATAAATCTAATATTAATATTATTAATTGAAATATTCCTATTTAAATCTAAATACTTACCTATAAAATAAACCCTAAGATAGCTACAATGTAATTAATAATTACATTGTAGCTATTTTAGGGTTTATATTTATTTTACAGGTAACTTGGTATTTATTTTGACTAGGTACAATAGCTATTAAATAGTTAATAACTATTTAATAGCTACCTAGTTAAAATAATGACCAATTTACCTGTAAAATAAATCCTAACCTAAGTTACAAATACACCTACACTATCAATAAATTAAATAAACTACAAATATCTAAACTAAAATACAATTAAATAAACTAAACTAAATTACAAAAACAAACAAACACTAAATTACAAAAAATAAAAAAATTACAAGATTTTTAAGCTAATTACACCTATTCTAAGCCCCCTAATAAAATAATAAAGCCCCCCAAAATAAAAAAAATTCCCTACCCTATTCTAAATTAAAAAAAGTTAGCTCTTTTACCTTACCAGCCCTTAAAAGGGCCTTTTGCGGGGGATGCCCCAAAGAAAACTGCTCATTGGCCTGAAAAAACCACAATACCACCCCCCAACATTACGACCCACCACCCACATACCCCTAATCTAACTCAAACCCCCCTTAAATAAACCTAACACTACCCCCCTGAAGATCTCCCTACCTTGTCTTCACCCAGCCGGGCAGAACTCTTCATCCGATCCGGGCGATGTCTTCAATCAAGCGGCAAAGAAGTCTTCTTCCATCCGTGCGATGTCTTCAAGCAAAGCGGCAGCTTCAATCTTCTTTCTTCGCTCCTCCGCCGCGGAGCATCCATCCGGCACGAAGACTGAACGAGGAATGAGGTACCTTTTAAATGACGTCATCCAAGATGGCGTCCGTTGAATTCCGATTGGCTGATTGGCTCAGCCAATCGGATTGAACTTGAATCTGATTGGCTGATTCAATCAGCCAATCAGATTTTTCTACCTTAATTCCGATTGGCTGATAGAATTCTATCAGCCAATCGGAATTCGACGGATGCCATCTTGGATGACGTCATTTAAAGGTACCTCATTCCTCGTTCAGTCTTCGTGCCGGATGGATGCTCCGCGGCGGAGGAGCGAAGAAAGAAGATTGAAGATGCCGCTTTGATTGAAGACATCGCCCGGATCAGATTCTGCCCGGCTGGGTGAATACAAGGTAGGGAGATCTTCAGGGGGGTAGTGTTAGGTTTATTTAAGGGGGGTTTGGGTTAGATTAGGGGTATATGGGTGGTGGGTTGTAATGTTGGGGGGTGGTATTGTGTTTTTTTTTTCAGGCAAAAGAGCAGTTTTCTTTGGGGCATGCCCCGCAAAAGGCCCTTTTAAGGGCTGGTTAGGTAAAAGAGCTAACTTTTTTTAATTTAGAATAGGGTAGGGATTTTTTTTTATTTTGGGGGGCTTTATTATTTTATTAGGGGGCTTAGAATAGGTGTAATTAGCTTAAAAATCTTGTAATCTTTTTTTTATTTTTTGTAATTTAGTGTTTTTTTTTTGTAATTTAGTTAAGTTTATTTAATTTATTGATAGTGTAGGTGTATTTGTAACTTAGGTTAGGATTTATTTTACAGGTAAATTGGTAATTATTTTAACTAGGTAGCTATTAAATAGTTATTAACTATTTAATAGCTATTGTACCTAGTTAAAATAAATACCAAGTTACCTGTAAAATAAATATAAACCCTAAAATAGCTACAATGTAATTATTAATTACATTGTAGCTATCTTAGGGTTTATTTTATAGGTAAGTATTTAGATTTAAATAGGAATATTTCAATTAATAATATTATATTAGATTTATTTTAATAAGAGTTTACTTAGGGATGTTAGAGTTAGATAGGGTTATTATACTTAATATATATATATATATATATATATATATATATATATATATATATATATATATATATATATAATATAATATAATAACGATATTAACTATATTAACCCTAATATAATTAGGGTTAATATAGTTAATATATATAATATATTAACTATATTAACCCTAATATAATTAGGGTTAATATAGATAATATAGCTGGCGGCGGTGTAGGGGGATTAGATTAGGGGTTAATAATTTTAATATAGGTGGCTGCGGTGTAGGGGGATTAGATTAGGGGTTAATACATTTAATATAGGTGGCGGCGGTGTAGGGGGATTTAGATTAGAGGCAAAAGAGCTGATTACTTTGCGACAAAGCCCCGCCAAAAGCCCTTTTAAGGGCTGGTAAAAGAGCAGTTTTCTTTGGGGCAAAGCCCCGCAAAAAGCCCTTTTAAGGGCTGGCAATAGAGCAGTTTACTTTGGGGTAATGCCACGCAAAAAGCCCTTTTCAGGGCTATTTGTAGGGTTAGACTTAGGTTTAGTGGTAGGGATAGTTTAGTATTTTAGGGGTTAAATAATTTAATATAGCTGGCGGCGGGGTAGGGGGATTAAATTAGGGGTTAATTAATTTAATATAGGTGGCGGCGGGGTAGGGGGATTAAATTAGGGGTTAATAATTTTAAAATAGATGGCGGCGGGGTAGGAGCTCACTTTAGGGGGTAGGTAAGGTAGATGGCGGCGGTGTAAGGGGCTCACTTTAGTGGGTAGGTAAGGTAGATAGCGGCGGTGTAAGGGACTCACTTTAGGGGGTAGTTTAATATAGTTGGCGACGGTGTAGGGGGATCACATTAGGGGGTAGTTAATGTAGGTGGCGGCGGGGTCCGGGAGCGGCGGTTTAGGGGTTAAATATTTTATTAGGGATTGCGGCGGGGGATTGTGGTTGACAGGTAGATAGACATTGCACATGCGTTGGGTGTTAGGTTTTATTTAGCAGATCGCGGTTGACAGGTAAATAGACATTGCGTATGCGTAAGGTTTTTATTTATGAAAACGTCATGCAAACGAATGCGCATGCGTTAAAAATTAGAATATCGGGAACGAGCAATCAGTATTACGTGAGGAGAGGGTGGAGAGAGGACAAAGGACATAGTGTTGTTACGGGCATATAAGAGGGGCGGAGCGAGGCGGGGAGATGCGGAGCAAACGGGTTGCAAAACATTAGGAAAATTGAGGATAAATTACATATAAATATAAAAAAAGAATAATGCTGTTTGATCATATATACCTATAGCAGTGTAAATATGAAATTGTAAAGTAAATGAGTTTACCATCACTTTAAGCAGTTAGGAAGTTGTGAGGTGATCCTTACTTTGTTTCTTAACCTATTGCTGCCCTGGTTATAGAAAGCCAGAGTTAGTTACTGTGGTTATTAATTCATTTAAAATATCTTTACTTTCTACTAAATATGATTCTAATTGAGTCATCTCTATGGTAATACCACTAAAACCAATACAAATAAGTTGTGAAATAAACTCTATGAGAGGGTCTCCATTATTTCCAAACAGTTTATTTAGGAATCAATATATGTTAATAATAAGAGAAATATTTACAGGTATATATATATATATATATATATATATATATATATATATATATATATATATATATATATATATATATATATATATATATATATATATATATATATATATATATATATATATATATATATATATATATATATATACATACATACATACATACAGGGAGTGCAGAATTATTAGGCAAGTTGTATTTTTGAGGATTAATTTTATTATTGAACAACAACCATGTTCTCAATGAACCCAAAAAACTCATTAATATCAAAGCTGAATAGTTTTGGAAGTAGTTTTTAGTTTGTTTTTAGTTATAGCTATTTTAGGGGGATGTCTGTGTGTGCAGGTGACTATTACTGTGCATAATTATTAGGCAACTTAACAAAAAACAAATATATACCCATTTCAATTATTTATTTTTACCAGTGAAACCAATATAACATCTCAACATTCACAAATATACATTTCTGACATTCAAAAACAAAACAAAAACAAATCAGTGACCAATATAGCCACCTTTCTTTGCAAGGACACTCAAAAGCCTGCCATCCATGGATTCTGTCAGTGTTTTGATCTGTTCACCATCAACATTGCGTGCAGCAGCAACCACAGCCTCCCAGACACTGTGCAGAGAGGTGTACTGTTTTCCCTCCTTGTAAATCTCACATTTGATGATGGACCACAGGTTCTCAATGGGGTTCAGATCAGGTGAACAAGGAGGCCATGTCATTAGATTTTCTTCTTTTATACCCTTTCTTGACAGCCACGCTGTGGAGTACTTGGACGTGTGTGATGTTGCATTGTCCTGCATGAAAATCATGTTTTTCTTGAAGGATAAACAAAACGAAATGGATGGCGCTGGTCTTGCAGAATAGTAAGTTTCTGATAATAGATAGAAATGGACTTGATGTGCAAGTTAAAATCTGTTGCAATAATGTGCAATATACTCACTCCTTAAGTAACGTGAGTCCTGCTTCTATGGTATATCCCTCTGTGATATGTCCCTCTCCAAAGGCAACAACAAGGTGGTTTTCAACAAGAGGCTGCAAAAGGATTGGAACCTCATCAGCAGTAAAGTGATAACTTTAAATTGAAGAAACAAGTAGTAACTTACTTATCCAAAATAGCAAGTCCGGCTCGTCACAGCGAAATAATTGCAAAATATGCAAGATAAAAAGTGGTTTATTGTAGCTCTACGCGTTTCAACACTTAAGCGTCTTTTTCAAGAGCAAATAAAAGCAAATAAACCACTTTTCATCTTGCATATTTTGCAATTATTTCGCTGTGACGAGCCGGACTTGCTATTTTGGATAAGTAAGTTACTACTTGTTTCTTCAATTTAAAGTTATCACTTTACTGCTGATGAGGTTCCAATCCTTTTGCAGCCTCTTGTTGAAAACCACCTTGTTGTTGCCTTTGGAGAGGGACATATCACAGAGGGATATACCATAGAAGCAGGACTCACGTTACTTAAGGAGTGAGTATATTGCACATTATTGCAACAGATTTTAACTTGCACATCAAGTCCATTTCTATCTATTATCAGAAACTTACTATTCTGCAAGACCAGCGCCATCCATTTCGTTTTGTCTATTGCTTATACAGTCCTTGGGGAGAGACTGAGGAAGGGCAGCGGTCACTTTATTTAACAAGGAGAGTATTGTTTTTAGTACATTGTGTCGAGCATATTTTTTGTCAACATCTATTTGTTTGCTACACACACCTTTGCACAGTTTTTCTTGAAGGATGCATACTTCTTCCTGTACCACTGCTTGAAGAAGGTGTCTTCCCAGTGGGACTGGGAGTTGAGCTTGACTCCATTCTCAACCCGAAAAGGCCCCACAAGCTCATCTTTGATGATACCAGCCCAAACCAGTACTCCAACTCCACCTTGCTGGCGTCTGAGTCGGACTGGAGCTCTCTGCCCTTTACCAATCCAGTCACGGGCCCATCCATCTGGCCCATCAAGACTCACTCTCATTTCATCAGTCCATAAAACCTTAGAAAAATCAGTCTTGAGATATTTCTTGGCCCAGTCTTGACGTTTCAGCTTGTGTGTCTTGTTCAGTGGTGGTCGTCTTTCAGCCTTTCTTACCTTGGCCATGTCTCTGAGTATTGCACACCTTGTGCTTTTGGGCACTCCAGTGATGTTGCAGCTCTGAAATATGGCCAAACTGGTGGCAAGTGGCATCTTGGCAGCTGCACGCTTGACTTTTCTCAGTTCATGGGCAGTTATTTGGCGCCTTGGTTTTTCCACACGCTTCTTGCGACCCTGTTGACTATTTTGAATGAAACGCTTGATTGTTCGATGATCACGCTTCAGAAGCTTTGCAATTTTAAGAGTGCTGCATCCCTCTGCAAGATATCTCACTATTTTTGACTTTTCTGAGCCTGTCACGTCCTTCTTTTGACCCATTTTGCCAAAGGAAAGGAAGTTGCCTAATAATTATGCACACCTGATATAGGGTGTTGATGTCATTAGACCACACCCCTTCTCATTACAGAGATGCACATCACCTAATATGCTTAATTGGTAGTAGGCTTTCGAGCCTATACAGCTTGGAGTAAGACAACATGCATAAAGAGGATGATGTGGTCAAAATACTCATTTGCCTAATAATTCTGCACTCCCTGTATATATATATATATATATATATATATATATATATATATATATATATATATATATATATATATATATATATATATATATTATACAGCAACACAGTCTACCTTTAAGACAGGGCAACTTTACTACAATAACCCCAATTTGTCCAATAATGCTAAAATAATCATAGGAATATACTTAGCCACATTTTCCAAGGTGTCCACCATCAGCCATCTTTCCAGGATAAGTAAGATAAGATAAAAAGAGGGGCAGAGGTTCTGGTGTTACAGTATTTTATACCCCAATTCAAAAGGGAGTGGCCTATCAAATGCCACTCAAAGGCCATTGGGAGTGTCCCACCAAGACAGACACTAGACAAAAGAACTACTTGAATATTCAACTTTAAAACCAGCTATGTGAATTGCCAGGTATAAAATCTGTGAGCTATATTCCTGTGATAAAATGTCACCACATTCCCTCACTTTTTCTTCTCCTATGTTGCCCCGTTTTCTAGTTATACCCACTATTACAGAAGAACACAGTGGGAGCGAAACCCTTACAGGAAAAATTCTCCCACCATCCCTTAGGACTCAGAGATATGAGCTCTTCTGTACTTTCCTAGGACTGTCAATTCCTAGTCTAACTTTATACAATTAATTTAAAAAATGCATTTAAAATTATACATAGAAACACAAAATCCTATCCTAAACCCCATTAGCAACATTTATACAATGGTCTTAAAAATTGGGAAAAATTAAAAATTCATGTGTGAGTGCGTGAGTGTGGGTACACTAGATGGGTATGCGTGTAGTAAAACACTCCATCTGCAGTAGAAACCACATTCACAGTTATTAACTTCAAGTTGGGATGTGCCTCTATCATTGCATCATCCCACTTGCACCCTTACTTACACTTATGTTGCTTGTCCTATATTGTTATTTACCCCTTTATGCTATATATATTATTTTGGCCTAATGCACCATTTTACATCTCCATTGTGATACGTTATACTTATTTAATTTGTCCAACGCCACCATCATAGCTTCATGGTAAGATCAGTCCTGAAGACACCTGAAAAACAACAATCTATAATATGTGTTATTGGGGAAAAACTGGAAGGAAAGGTGAGAAGCCTTCTATCTTCATTGTTTTTTTTTCTGCAAGATAAGACTTCAGACAGTTTACATAGAAATGTTATTGCATGTGGCCTCCCAAAACTAATCACAATGGAGGTATCTGTTATTGTTTTTTAGAAAGAGAATGCATCAATTAACTATACATTCTAAATATTGGCATTTAAAACTTAATAATGAAAAACACTTAAAATTATTAATTGAACTTAAAACTTAAGTACACATTACACAATACAAATGTACTGCAAACAAATATGTTTATACACAAAAATGAATGATTTAATTTGAGCCCTCCAGCTCTGTCAGTTGCTTCTTTCAAAACCCAATTTCATCTCTCATTCTCATGTTTTTTTGTTTGAGTTCCCAATAACTTAAGTTGGCCTTATTGTTCATCTCATTTGACCTCAGCCTCCAATTTTTTTTTTTTTTTAAATGATTTTTATTAATTTTCCATATAGATAATACAATAGTACAGAGGGTTTCCACAAAGTTTATAAAGTATATCGTACAAAGGTACAACAGGTGTGTATTTTCCAGTCCATTCAGTTAGTATCCTGTGCAATCTCGTTTTGAGACTGGGTGAGCAGAGTTCTTATGTGGACTGTGGAGTAATGGGAGGGAAACCATACAGTTGGTTTCGGCTAAGAGCATAAATATAACTTGTCAAACTATAACATGAATATAAAGGTAACAACTGGAAACTGGCTTTTGTGACTATAAGGTGGTCAGTTTTCGTCTTGTCTTTGTGGATATGGAGTTTAGTTGGCGTCTTGGTAGTGGTCTGCATGTCTGTTTTACCTTAATGTTAGGTCCTAGTGTTAGTCGGAGGTGTCACAATGTTTTTGGGGGGGAGGGGGGGGGGGTTATTGAGCGTTAAGGGTGTGTAGGAGTGTCTCCCAATAAAACTTGACATCGAGGAATAGATCTAGTTGGTTGCGTCTGTAATATCCATACTGTTCTAGTTGTATGGTTTCTGATACTTTTAATAGCCATTGTTGGCTAGATGGGACAGAGAGGGATTTCCAATTTTGTGCTATTAAGGCTTTCGCACTGTTTAGGCATATTGTCAACAGTGTCGATCGTATCTTGCATGGGATCCCTGGTCTTAAGTTAAACAGTGCTAGTGTGGGGGGTAATGTAAATTCGTTACCTAAGATGTTTTTTAGGTGAAGTTCTATTGACTTCCAATAAGGTGTTATCTTGTTACAATGCCACCATATATGTGCCATTGTTCCTGGTTCCCCGCATCCTCTCCAGCATGATGCTGAAGATGAGGGGTAGATTCTATGTAGTCTATGTGGTGTTAAATACCACCGTGTTAGTATTTTAAAGTTGAGTTCTATAAATCTGGTGGAGGTTGATGACTTTCGTGTGTTGTTAAAAATTTTCCTCCAGTCTTTTTCATCTAGCTCTATTTTTAGGTCTTGTTGCCAGTGAGCAGTATATGGTGGGAGGGGGGTTAGTTCTACATTTTCTAGCATTTTTTTTGCAAGTGATAAAGTGCCTCTGGTGGGGATTGTTGACAGGCAGCATTGTTCAAAGGGAGTGGGCGCCCTTAGTAAGTTCTCCTTAGCTTGATTATTGCATATAAAGTTGTTGAGTTGGGAATATTTTAACCATGAGGAGAAAGCTCCCCCCAGCACATCTGACAGGTTATTTCTGGGTTTAAGTGATCGTTTATCTAAAAGTGTTATTATGGGAACAGAGTCTTGTAATTCCCAAGTAGCTTTAGTGTTCCTTAGGGGTTCATACCCTCCGGAGAGTTCCATGTTCTGTGATATCGGTGTAAGGGGGGAGTGTTGTGAGGATAGTTTTGGATATTTTCGTACTAGGTAGTCCCAGGTATCAAAAATGTGTCTAAAGGTTGGGGAGGTCTGGCAAACAACAGGTCTTAAGGTTTTGGGAATCCAGCACACTGAGCCGGGTTTGGGTGCTTTTAATATTTGAGAGTCTAGGGAAATCCATGCTTTAGCTTTACTTTTGCTATGCCAGTCAAGGATGCGTTGCAGGGTCACTGAGTGGTAATACATTTCTAACTTCGGTACCCCTAGCCCCCCTCCTCTGGTTGGTCTGTGTAATGTGGTCGCGTTTACACGAGGCTTTTGTTTTCCCCAAATGAACATGTTGATGCTCCTTTGGAGCTGTTGGATGTAGTGCTTTGGGAGGGATATGGGTATGGTTTGAAAAATATATATTATTCTTGGGAGAATCGTCATTTTTATGGCCTGTATTCTCCCCCACCAAGATAGGGGTTTGTCACTCCAAGTTTTTAGGGTGTGTTGGGTAGCGGTTAGTAAAGTTTTGTAGTTGGCGTCAAATAGTTGTGAGATTTTTGGGGTCAGCTGGACCCCCAAGTACTTTAGTTGGGAGTTCTTTATTTTATATGGGCATATATTCTTAATGTGTTGTAGTTCTCTTTGGGGAAGGGAGATGTTTAGGATCTCTGATTTCTGTTTATTGATTAGGAAATTGGATAGGTGGCTGAAGGTGTCAAATTCCTCCATTAGGGCTGTTAATGAGCTTGTGGGGGAAGTCAATGTGAGGAGAATGTCATCGGCGAACATTGAGATTTTGTATTGATTTGGGCCAATATGTACTCCCTTTATGTTTGGGTTAGCTCGAATATGAGCCGCTAAAGCTTCCATGGTAAGCACAAATAGGAGTGGGGAGAGTGGGCAGCCCTGTCTTGTTCCATTTGCAATTTTGAATGGGTGGGATAGTACTCCGTTTACCTTGACTTTTGCTGAAGGAGCTGAATATAGTTGGAAGATTTTACCTATTATTCCATCTCCAAATCCATAACTGTGAAGTGCACTTCGAAGGAATGGCCAGGCCACCCTATCGAAGGCCTTCTCTGCGTCTGTGGCTACTGTGATCATAGGGATTTTATGAGTGTTGGCAAAGTCTATAAGTTGGGTAGTTCTAATAGTGTTATCTCTTGTTTCTCTGAATGGGATAAACCCAGCCTGGTCTAAGTGGATTAAGTCAGGTAGGACCGAGTTGATTCTTAGGGCTAGAATTTTTGCATAAATTTTTATATCGCTGTTTAACAATCAGATTGGTTGGTAGCTGCTGGGTTCTGTTATCGGTTTGCCCTCTTTGTGTATGACGGTGATATGTGCTTCGAGTAGTTGTGGGGATATGGGGGAATCATCTTCTAGGGAGTTAAATAAATTTGTTAAGTGGGGGGTTAGTATTTGCTTAAAATGTTTATAATAGGCGTTCGTCAGTCCATCTGGGCCAGGGCTCTTATGGGTAGGTAGGCTATTAATAGCTTTAGCTACTTCCTGCTCCGAGAAGGGGTCATCTAGGGCTGCTCTAAGTGGTTCGTCTAATTTAGGTAGATTTGCTTCTTCTAGGTATTTATCTATAAGGGTCTTCTTATGGAGGCTATCATCTGTGGGAATGTTGTAGAGAAGACTATAATATCTGCTAAAAGTGTCTGCTATGCCTTTGCAGTCGTATGTTTCTTTGTTTGTGCTGTCTTGAATTTTATTTATATAGTTGGCGTAGCTTTTCCGTTTCAGTGCTTTGGCTAGTATGGGCCCTGCTCTGTTATTTTCAACAAAATAGAGTTTCTTTAGGTAGTAAGCTTTTCTATGTACTTCAGTCGCTAGTAAGTTATTCAGGTTGTGTCTTATCTTAGTAAGAGTAGTAAGGGTGTCATTCGATTCGGGGTTGTGCATGTGATTTAGTTCTGCCACTTTAAGTTGGTCCAGTAATTGTTTGTATTCTGAGTTGTATTTTTTTTTGAGAATGGCTTTCTGTTTAATAAGTTCTCCCCTAACTACCGCTTTATGTGCTTCCCAGATCGTTATTGGGTGGGATTGAGGGGGTTTGTTGAAATGAAAGAATTCAGTAAGTGTTTTGTCTATTTTCTTTTTGATTTGAGGCTGTAGAAGTAGAGTATCGTCTAACCTCCAATTAAAATCTGTGATGGGTTTGTCAGGCCAGTCAAGGGTCAGTGATACTGACGAGTGGTCCGACCATGGGGTTGGGATGATGTCTGAATCCCTAGTAAGTGTCAGCCCTAATTGGTCAATGCAAATGTAATCTAATCTGGAGTAAGATTTCTTGGGGTTCGAGTAGAAGGTGTAGGTTTTCTGTGTCGGGTGGTGGACTCTCCAGACGTCTAGAAGAGATAGGGATTTCAGGCTTTGTGTGACTGTTTTGATAGTGTTTATGGTCTGGGAGCTTTTGGTCATTGAACAATCTAGTCTGGGGTTGAGTGCTATATTAAAGTCTCCTGCTATGATGGTAGTTCCTTTTGCTAGTTCTAATATTTTCCCTGTGACTTTTTTGAAAAATTTCGCTTGGCCGGTGTTGGGTGCATATATGTTCGCTAGCGTGATTGGTTTGTTGAAAAGGTCTCCAACCAATATCAAGTATCTGCCTTCTGGGTCAGTGTGAGTGGTAACATTGTGGAGATGCATGGATTTATGAAATAGGATTCCCACACCGTTTATCTTTTTCTGTGTGTGCGAACAAAAGTATCCGGTTGGGAAGTTTTTAGAATGGAACTTCGGTTCCTCTTTGTGTCTAAAATGTGTTTCTTGTAAGAAGATAATTTCATTTTTAGATTTAGAAAACCAATTAAGAGCTAAAGATCTTTTTGTGGGAGAGTTTAGGCCCTTCGTGTTTTGTGTCATGATCTTGATTTGTGGTGCGCTCATTAGAGTATGTGTTTGGGTTTTAGCTGTCTTCTGAGCTGTTTAGTGGTAAAGGGGTGTATGTGCTGTGATACACTCAATGGGTTCTGGTCGTCAGTAAGTGTCGCTTGCCAAGCCAACTCAGACATAGCAGTTATTAGAATCAAATTTCCAGTTCCAATATAACAAACATTAATAAACTTCATAACATATAACTTATATACAACAATTGCATATATACATATACAATACCAGGTGTTTAAGGGTATACTACCCTGTTCACAACATTTTATGAACATGAGAGTATAGATCACTTCCTATATTGTTAAACAAGGTGTTTCAATTATATTAATGGCTTCGAATTTCTAAACAACATTAAAGTTAGGTGTACTCACTCACTTGCTTTACCTGCAGACATTCTGAGTCAAGTTCTTATACCTGTATCTGAGGAAAGTCTTGGAGTTGGTATATCTGCAAGGCAAACAATTATTAAGAGTAATACAAGTTACCACAGGTAACAGTGGCTATGCATGTTCATGTAGGATCAGTTTCTGGGTTAAATTGGCTGCTGGATGGTTGTGTCCTTTTTCTGTTTATTCTGTTCCATGTCGGCCTTTGGGGTTTCGGCATGCTGGAAGAGGTTGTTGGTTTCTCAGGTGCTGGTCTTCCCAGAAGCTGTGGTGTGGGTTGTGGGATATTCAGTTTGCTACAGAACTCTTCTAGGTCGTCAGGTGATTTGTATATTGCTATGTTCGTACCTTGTAGAACTTTGATGCAAAAAGGAAAGCCCCATCTGTAGGGAATCTTCAGGTTTTGTAGATGTAGGGTTAGGTATCTGGCTTCTCGCCTTCTGTTAAGGGTGATGCTACTTAGATCTGCGTAGATTTGAATATTATCCCCTTCGTATGTGATCTGGCGTAGTTTCCTGGAGGCTTCCATGATTTTCTCTTTGTCTGTGAATGCCTGCATTTTTAAGACAATGTCTCTAGGAGGTTTGTTATCTTGCGGCTTCGGTCTCAGTGCCCTGTGGGCTCTTTCTATGGGCATGTCTGGCAATTCTTCATCTCTTAACAGAAATTTGAAAAGTCCTTGCAGATGTTGTGTAATTTGGTTGGGCACAATTTTCTCTGTTACACCTCTCACTCTGATGTTATTGCGACGGCCTCGGTTGTCCAGATCTTCTAATTGTATTTGCATTTGTTGAATTAGAATGTCATGGGATTCAAAAGATCTGTTTTGAATGTCAGTATTATTGTAAATTTGGTCAATGTCCTCCTCGAGGTGTACAACTCTTTCTCCTAACTCTGATAGTTCTTTTTTGACCTCTCTGAGGCCATCTTTTATCATTTTACCCACTTGTGAGATTAAAGTTGCAAAGTCTGCCTTAGTAGGGAGATTGTCAATGTCTGCTCTTGTGAGGGGTTCTTCTGATAGGGTGCCTTGAGCGTTAGGTCTAGTAGCTGGTGGCATGTCATCTGAATCTTGTGATGTGGGAGATTCTGGATCCGGTGTTTCCAGCACTTTGAAAAAGTTAAGTTTAGTTGTTGCAGCTGACTGGGTTTTCGCTGGCTTGTCTGACTTAGATATCCTTTTGGATGTCATTTTTATATGTTGTTCAGGGGATGGGTGGTTTTCTCTAGGAGTAGCTCAGCGTGTTGTCTGGTGTCTGAATGTTGTGCTGCGTGTGGTGATGCAGCGTTATAGGCCCAGGCCTGCTCGCGTGTGATAATGGCGGTGCTCCGCTATAGCAAGGTGTCTAGTGCCCTACGGGCTGCGGTATACTGGGCGAGTGTGCTTCTCCTCAATAAGTGCACATTTTGTAAAGTTGCATTGCCAGGGATGGAGGGAGCAGTGGCGTAAGATTTGTCTAAAGTTTCTTCCCACGTGGCAATATGTTAGGCTTGAGCAGGGTGCTAATGTGCCTTTGATCTGTAAGGCAATGTCATGGCCCTTAGGATCTAGTGTGTTTCTATGAGGGGTATTATGCCATTGTGTTTAGGCTTGTGTTGAAGTTTTCATACCTTCGGCTTTTTCCTTTGCCGGTGTCGTCTTATTTTTACCGCATCTGTGCAGGCTTGTGGCGTGTCGCAGAGCTAGGCCGAAGTTGATGTGCTGTCCTCTTACTTTTACTGTGTTGCGTAGCTTTCCGTTAAGTTAGCTCACTCAGGGTATGATCATTGTGCTCCGGGTGAGTTCCGGTGTAGATATCTGTTACTGGAATTCGGCTAACACCTTTGTAATGGGAAAGATGTTGCTTGGAAGCGTCCGGTATCACGGAGCTCTAGCTTTTTGCAGCCATACTGTGCGATGGCTGGCTCCGCCCCCTCAGCCTCCAATTTTTATACTTATTTTCTCCTCTGTTAATATCACCATTTAAATTCCTGCCTCTCCAG
This sequence comes from Bombina bombina, assembly GCF_027579735.1. Classification (NCBI taxonomy): domain Eukaryota; kingdom Metazoa; phylum Chordata; class Amphibia; order Anura; family Bombinatoridae; genus Bombina; species Bombina bombina. The sequence goes on from NC_069504.1 coordinate 991,868,906, forward strand.
TTTCCTGGATTTGATGCTCTACTATTCTGATATCCACAAACATTCCTTCTGTTACCCCTCTCTGATTCCTTCCTGTGAATATTCAGATTATTCTCCATTGACTGCTTCACTGCAGAAATTGCTTTAATGATGTATGGGTGATAATTCCACCACTTCTCAGCTCTAGTGAGCACCATATCTAAGTTTGTGGAGTTTGGATCATACAGCTATACAAAGTCCTGACATTTTCTGGGGAGAGCTTCAAGTACCCTCTGTATGTGAGCTGGTGACCCCCAGGCCATTTGGGTTTGTGGCTGGCGCAGCACACACCAGAATAAAACTCTTTTTGCTACTTCAAATGGCCCATCTAGTGATCTCATGGTAATTTCACTAACCTCTTTTTCTAGACTAGTAAAATTGAAAAAGGTTTTAACTATCCTCCCAGCCTGATCACATATGCTGGAGTTGAATCTTAATAACCTGTTGGCATAGGGGCCCATGGCATCTTGAAGCAATTCTGTCAATTCCTGCATGCTCATACCTAATTTTATGGCTTTTTCAGTTCCCTTGTGAAACCAATGTGAAAAGTTATTAAAGCTGTTTGTGGGGATTGTGCCCCACCATTTCTTAAAAATTTCTTTATCTGCTACAGTCATCGGCCTAGTCTGATTTGAAAAACCTGTAGGAACTTTCAGGTTGTTAAAATTCTCAGATATTATGACAGGGGCAATTGGAACAGAACTTAGTTTTTTAGTGGGGCCCATATCTCGTTTTATTACTTGTTTTGGCTCTTTCCTTTGTGGCAGTAAGTGATCACTATCTGCATTGTTCCCAGAAATATCACTAATTTATTTTTTCTTTTTGTTCAATTTTGATCTGTAACTCAGTAATTTTATTTGAGTATTCGTTTCTGCTGTGTTCGGTTAATTTTAATTGACGTTGTAATTTACTGATCTGTATGGTGTTAGTTAAAGCAGAAAGCTTAATACACTCTCTGTCAGTCTGTGTGTTATCTAATTTTAATTTAAGGGGGCATATGTATCAAGCTCCGTATGGAGCTTGATACCCTGTGTTTCTGGCGAGTCATCAGACTCGCCAGAAACAGCAGTTATGAAGCAGCGGTCACAAAGACCGCTGCTCCATAACCTGTCCGCCTGCTCTGAGCAGGCGGACACACATCGCCATAAATCAACCCGATCGGGTTGATTGACACCCCCCTGCTGGCGGCCCATTGGCCGCAGGTCTGCAGGGGGCGGCGTTGCACCAGCAGCTCCTGTGAGCTGCTGGTGCAATGCTGAATACGGCGAGCGTATTGCTCGCCGTATTCAGCAAGGTCTGGCGGACCTGATCCGACACTGCGGATCAGGTCCGCCAGACCTTGATAACTATAGGCCATTGTCTTTATTTTGCTCTGTCAGGTCACCAATAATGTTTGTTAGTCCCCTTATTGTTGAAATTACTGCCTGCGCTATCATACATTTTCTTTTATTATTATTAAAAAATAAAAAAATAAATATATATAGTTCTCTTTTAAAAGGTGTTTAATAAATGAAAGAGATAAAAGGGAGAAACAATACATAAATAAGTGAACAAAGTAAAGCAAAGAAGCCTTTTACTGATATTTCCCCAAAACAATTAGCTAAAGCAATGGAATATACAGTTTTAAAATGAGGAAAAATTATAAAAATATTTTAAAATTTGATTGTTTAGAAGAAGAGGGAATCAGATTAATCTTAATGTACATTTTCTTTTATCATCAAATTTGCATTTTTTTTTCTCTTGGTATTCTTAGTTTAAACTAAACATAGGTAGGCTCATATACTAATTTCTAAGCCTTTGAGGACTGCCTCTTATCACAGGCTTTTTAACAACACAAAGAGACTAAAAGTACACGTGGGCCATATAGATAACACTGTGTACAGGCACAGGGAGTTATTTAAGATTTAGTCCAAAACAATGCTAACTGCAAGACAATAGATAATAAACAGTCACAGTCATGTGATCAGGGGCTGGAAGAATTTTCTTAGATACAAGGTACATTTTTCAGTGATAAAAAAAGTATAATAATATAACGGTGTTGGTTGTGCAAAACTGGGGAATGGGTAATAAAGGGATTATCTATCTTTTAAAACAATAACAATTCTATGGTAGACTGTCCCTTTAAGGCAAATAAATGTATTAAGGCGTACAACCTCATAAACCAGTTTGTAAGCAAATTGCACTTTTATTTAGTTTCAGGTAAGTACAGGAAGTTTCTATAGAACTTTTTGAAATGCTAATTTCAACTGTAGTTTTGGTTCCAGGATCTGCTCCAAACACAGGAAAATGCAAATTTTTAACTTTGTTACCCAAACAAAGGTTACACCTTTTTGTATTCCATACAAACTTAATTAAAAATCTGAACTATCTACTTACAAACAAAGAAATGGAAGAAGAGGGAGGGAAAAACAAAATATGCTTTAAACTGCTTATGGCTTAGCATATTCCCAAAGTTAAACTGTAATTTCTTAACTTTAAATTCTACACAATTTCCCATACAATCTGAAACATTTGCTCACAAAAGTGAACATTCAAAAAAACAAAACAAATTTGAATTTTACTAGACTATAAATTTAAAGTTCAAATCCCATGCAAATAAATGCAAACACAAATTCCAGAACAATTCAGAATAAAATTCACGTATAGGGCAAGCTACAGCTCTGGGTGTAACACATTCTCAGAAATGAATCCTTTGAAAAAAAGAAAATTACTATCTTTATAAAATGTACATTATATTCCATTTATAAAGGAGCAGAAGTCATTCACTTTAACCTTACTATGGCAGCTATTAAATAGTACTGTAAAGCTTTTGTTTGTAAAAAAATATTTAGATGGGACCAACACAACACATGTCTCTAAAATTCATTAGATTTTTACAGAAAACAAGAATACTAAACTATTTTACTCTCAAATAAAATGCAGGTCAAATGTAAAGATACAGACAATCTATAAATCCCAGCAGTGAAAATAAACAAAGTTTACCAAAAAAAAACTAATATCTTATACAACAGGCCTGCTGAAACCAACCATTATTTGCTCTATTTAAATACAGTACTGCATACAAAAATTATTTGCTCTAAAATGATACATTTTCTTTGACTGAGGTACTAATTTACCATCACCCACGAAACTCTATAGAAATGCAAATTTATACAGACAATTCCACCTGAAATAGAGGTTTTCCAAACCATGCATTTTCTTCAGAAAACTTTTTTTTTTGTTTTGTTTTTTTAAATATATATATATATATATATATATATATATATATATATATATATATATATATATATATATATATATATATATATATATATATATATATATATATATAGCCTGCAATATTCTGAAATAAATCAACATTCATTTGATTCCTGCATATTGATTTGTCTACAACTTCATGGCCGCCAAAATGTGGTTATTTATTAATTTAAAATATCTTTACTTTATACTAAATATAATTCTAATTTAGTCATCTCTATGGTAATACCACTAAACCAATACAAATAAGTTGTGAAATAAACTCCATGAGAGGGTCTCCATTTTTTCCCAAACAGTTTATTTGGAATCAATATATGTTAATAATAAGATAAATATTTACAGTTATATATATACCTTTAAGACAGGGCAACTTTACTACAATAACCCCAATTTGTCCAATAATGCTAAAATAATCATAGGAATATACTTAGCCACATTTTCCAAGGTGTCCACCATCAGCCATCTTTCCAGGATAAGTAAGATAAGAAAAAGAGGGGCAGAGGTTCTGGTGTTACAGTATTTTATACCCCAATTCAAAAGGGAGAGGCCTATCAAATGCCACTCAAAGGCCATTGGGAGTGTCCCACCAAGACAGACTAGACAAAAGAACTACTTGAATATTCAACTTTAAAACCAGCTATGTGAATTGCCAGGTATAAAATCTGTGAGCTATATTCCAATATTCCTGTGATAAAATGTCACCACAGTTACTCTGTTCTTTCTTTTTGCTACTGGTCTCTGTAAGGAGTATGTGTCCTTTCACAACTTGTGAGCGGTCTCCCTGCCGAGCAGCTAGATTGCTGGTAAGTGCTTTTGTCTTCTAGGTATTGGGGACTTGCACTTAGAATTTTTCGCTCTGCATTATTATCTAGGACTTTAAATCCTTAATGTAGGATTTTATTATGGCAGTGGGCAGGCACTAATTTATGTAATTTGGAGACTTGAGGATTAATTTATTTTATTGTATGGATGAAGTTAACCTATTTTTCTTTTATGGCTCTTGTTTTATTTTCAAAAACTGCAGTTATTGAGGGGTTTATAAACAATGTGGCTGTTTGTTTTTAAACATTTAGACAGGCTTTTCTTTCATGTAATTGGCAAGAGTCCATGAGCTAGTGACATATGGGATATAAAATCCTACCAGGAGGGGCAAAGTTTCCTAAACCTCAAAATGCCTATAAATACACCCCTCACCACACCCACAATTCAGTTTTACAAACTTTGCCTCCTATGGAGGTGGTGAAGTAAGTTTGTGCTAAGATTTCTACGTTGATATGCGCTTCTCAGCATTTTGAAGCCCGTTTCCTCTCAGAGTACAGTGAATGTCAGAGGGATGTGAAGGGAGTATCACCTATTGAATGCAATGGTTTTCCTTGCGGGAGATCTATTTCATAGGTTCTCTGTTATCGGTCGTAGAGATTCATCTCCTATCTCCCTTATTCAGATCGACAATATACTCTCATATTCCATTACCTCTACTGATAACTGTTTCAATACTGGTTTGGCTATCTGCTGTATGTGGATGGGTGTCTTTCAGTAAGTATGTTTTCATTACTTAAGACACTCTCAGCTATGGTTTGGCACTTTATGCATTAATATAAAGTTCTAAATATATGTATTGCACTTATATGCCATGAGTCAGGTTTATGTATATTTCCTTTCTCCTGTTAAGTGTGGTCAGTCCACGGGTCATCATTACTTCTGGGATATTAACTCCTCCCCAACAGGAAGTGCAAGAGGATCACCCAGCAGAGCTGCCACATAGCTCCTCCCCTCTACGTCACACCCAGTCATTCTCTTGCACCCAACTAATAGATAGGATGTGTGAGAGGACTGTGGTGATTATACTTAGTTTTTATATCTTCAATCAAAAGTTTGTTATTTTAAAACAGCACCGGAGTATGTTGTTCCCTCTCAGGTAGAATTTGAAGAAGAATCTACTTGAGTTTTTTTGTATGATTTTAGCCGGCGTAGTTAAGATCATCTTGCTGTTCTCTGCCATCTGAGGAGTGAGGTAAACTTCAGATCAGGGGACAGCGGGCAGGTTCACCTGCAAAGAGGTATGTAGCAGCATATTATTTTCTGAGGAGTGGAATTGACTGAGAAAATACTGCCAATACCGATATAATGTAAGTTCAGCCTTAAATGCAGTAGTAGCAACTGGTATCAGGCTGTCATGTATGTATATTTACACTTCAGTATTCTGGGGAATGGCACTTCACTGGGATAATACTGTATGCATAAGACTCTAAGCCTAACTTGCAGTGGGAACGACTAGCAACAGGCTTTCTAATGACATTTCATTTATTTGATGTTAAACGTTTTGCTGGCATGTTAAATCGTTTAATTATCTGAGGTACTGGGTGAAAAATTGTTTTGGGCACTGTTTTTTTCCACTTGGCGGTCGTTTTATTTAATTTAAGACAGTTTACTGATCTTCCTCACTGTTGTGTGTGAGGGGGAGGGGCCTATTTTGGCGCTTTTGCTACGCATCAGAAAATTCAGTCACAAGTCTGTTTTCTTCCCTGCATGATCCGGTTCGTCTCTACAGAGCTCAGGGGTCTTCAAAAGTTATTTTGAGGGAGGTAATCACTCACAGTAGACCTGTGAGATTGTGCTTGACTGTGATAAAAAACGTTATATTCTGTACATTTTTTCTGCTATTTAAGGGTTAGTTATCCATTACTAATGGGGGCAATCCTTTGCTAAATTGTGTTTTTACCGGAAAGAATTTGATGTTATAGTTTCTCCGGTTCATTGTTTTCTCAACTGTCATAACTTTTTTTCTGTGCTTCTTAAAGGCACAGTACGTTTTTCATATTATTTGTAAATTGCTTTGAAAAGTATTTCCAAGTTGCTAGTTTAATTGCTAGTGTGTTAAACATGTCTGACTCAGAGGAATATCTCTGTGCTATATATGCTAAAGCCAAAGTGGAGCCCAATAGAAATTTATGTACTAATTGCATTGATGCTACTTTAAATAAAAGTCAATCTGTACAAATTGAACATCATTCACCAAACAACGAGGGGAGAGTTATGCCGACTAACTCGCCTCACGTGTCAGTACCTGCATCTCCCGCTCAGGAGGTGCGTGATATTGTAGCGCCGAGTACTTCAGGGCGGCCATTACAAATCACATTACAGGACATGGCTAATGTTATGACTGAAGTTTTGTCTAAATTACCAGAACTTAGAGGTAAGCGTGATCACTCTGGGGTGAGAACAGAGTGCGCTGATAATATTAGGGCCATGTCAGATACTGCGTCACAGTATGCAGAACATGAGGACGGAGAGCTTCATTCTGCAGGTGACGGTTCTGATCCCAATAGAGTGGATTCAGACATTTCTAATTTTAAGTTTAAGCTCGAAAACCTCCGTGTACTGTTAGGGGAGGTATTAGCAGCTCTGAATGATTGTAACACCGTTGCAATTCCAGAGAAATTATGTAGGCTGGATAGATACTATGCGGTACCGGCGAGTACTGACGTATTTCCTATACCTAAGAGGCTTACAGAGATAATTACTAAGGAGTGGGATAGGCCCGGTGTACCCTTTTCCCCCCCCTCCTGTATTTAGAAAAATGTTTCCAATAGACGCCACCACACGGGACTTATGGCAGACGGTCCCTAAGGTGGAGGGAGCGGTTTCTACTCTGGCTAAGCGTACCACTATCCCGGTGGAGGATAGCTGTGCCTTTTCAGATCCAATGGATAAAAAATTAGAGGGTTACCTTAAGAAAATGTTTGTTCAACAAGGTTTTATATTGCAACCCCTTGCATGTATTGCGTCTGTCACGGCCGCGGCCGCTTTTTGGTCCGAGTCCCTGGAAGAGACTCTTGACTCAATAACTATAGATGAGATTTCAAACAAGCTTAAGACACTTAAGCTAGCTAATTCATTTATTTCGGATGCCGTAGTACATTTAACTAAACTTACGGCTAAGAATTCCGGATTCGCCATTCAGGCACGCAGAGCACTGTGGCTAAAATCCTGGTCAGCTGACGTTACTTCTAAATCTAAATTACTTAACATACCTTTCAAAGGGCAGACCTTATTCGGGCCCGGGTTGAAAGAAATTATCGCTGACATTACAGGAGGTAAAGGCCATGCCCTGCCTCAAGACAGAGCCAAACCTAAGGCTAGACAGTCTAATTTTCGTTCCTTTCGTAATTTCAAGGCAGGAGCAGCATCAACTTCCTCTGCACCAAAACAGGAAGGAGCTGTTGCTCGCTACAGACAAGGCTGGAGACCTAACCAGTCCTGGAACAAGGGCAAGCAGGCCAGGAAACCTGCTGCTGCCCCTAAGACAGCATGAATTGAGGGCCCCCGATCCGGGAACGGATCTAGTGGGGGGCAGACTTTCCCTCTTCGCCCAGGCTTGGGCAAGAGATGTCCAGGATCCCTGGGCGTTAGAGATCATATCTCAGGGATATCTTCTGGACTTCAAATCCTTCCCCCAAAAGGGAGATTTCATCTGTCAAGGTTGTCAACAAACCAAATAAAGAAAGAGGCGTTTCTACGCTGTGTACAAGATCTTTTACTAATGGGAGTGATCCATCCGGTTCCGCGGTCGGAACACGGATAGGGGTTTTACTCAAATCTGTTTGTGGTTCCCAAAAAAGAGGGAACCTTCAGGCCAATCTTGGATTTAAAGATCCTAAACAAATTCCTAAGAGTTCCATCGTTCAAAATGGAAACTATTCGGACAATCCTACCCATGATCCAAAAGGGTCAGTACATGACCACAGTGGATTTAAAGGATGCTTACCTTCACATACCGATTCACAAGGATCATTACCGGTATCTAAGGTTTGCTTTCCTAGACAGGCATTACCAGTTTGTAGCTCTTCCATTCGGATTGGCTACGGCTCCAAGAATCTTCACAAAGGTTCTGGGTGCTCTTCTGGCGGTACTAAGACCGCGAGGAATTTCAGTAGCTCCGTACCTAGACGACATTCTGATACAAGCTTCAAGCTTTCAAACTGCCAAGTCTCATACAGAGTTAGTACTGGCATTTCTAAGGTCGCATGGATGGAAGGTGAACGAAAAGAAGAGTTCTCTCTTTCCACTCACAAGAGTTCCCTTCTTGGGGACTCTTATAGATTCTGTAGAAATGAAGATCTACCTGACAGAAGACAGGTTAACAAAGCTTCAAAATGCATGCCGTGTCCTTCATTCCATTCAACACCCGTCAGTGGCTCAATGCATGGAGGTGATCGGCTTAATGGTAGCGGCAATGGACATAGTACCCTTTGCACGCCTACATCTCAGACCGCTGCAATTGTGCATGCTAAGTCAGTGGAATGGGGATTACTCAGATTTGTCCCCTACTCTGAATCTGGATCAAGAGACCAGAAATTCTCTTCTATGGTGGCTTTCTTGGCCACATCTGTCCAGGGGGATGCCATTCAGCAGGCCAGATTGGACAATTGTAACAACAGACGCCAGCCTACTAGGTTGGGGCGCTGTCTGGAATTCTCTGAAGGCTCAGGGACCATGGACTCAGGAGGAGAGTCTCCTGCCAATAAACATTCTGGAATTGAGAGCAGTTTTCAATGCCCTTCTGGCTTGGCCCCAGTTAACAACTCGGGGGTTCATCAGGTTTCAGTCGGACAACATCACGACTGTAGCTTACATCAACCATCAAGGAGGGACAAGAAGCTCCCTAGCAATGATGGAAGTATCAAAGATAATTCGCTGGGCAGAGTCTCACTCTTGCCACCTGTCAGCAATCCACATCCCGGGAGTGGAGAACTGGGAGGCGGATTTCCTAAGTCGTCAGACTTTTCATCCGGGGGAGTGGGAACTTCATCCGGAGGTCTTTGCCCAAATACTTCGACGTTGGGGCAAACCAGAGATAGATCTCATGGCGTCTCGACAGAACGCCAAGCTTCCTTGTTACGGGTCCAGATCCAGGGATCCGGGAGCGGTTCTGATAGATGCTTTGACAGCACCTTGGACCTTCGGGATGGCTTATGTGTTTCCACCCTTCCCGATGCTTCCTCGATTGATTTGCCAATCAAACAAGAGAGAGCATCGGTGATTCTAATAGCGCCTGCGTGGCCACGCAGGACTTGGTATGCAGATCTAGTGGACATGTCATCCTGTCCACCTTGGTCTCTGCCTCTGAGACAGGACCTTCTGATCCAGGGTCCCTTCAAACATCAAAATCTAATTTCTCTGAAGCTGACTGCTTGGAAATTGAACGCTTGATTTTATCAAAACGTGGTTTTTCTGAGTCAGTAATTGATACCTTAATACAGGCTAGGAAGCCTGTTACCAGAAAGATTTACCATAAAATATGGCGTAAATACTTATATTGGTGCGAATCCAAAAGTTACTCATGGAGTAAGGTTAGGATTCCTAGGATATTGTCCTTTCTACAAGAAGGTTTAGAAAAGGGTTTATCCGCTAGTTCCTTAAAGGGACAGATTTCAGCTCTGTCCATTCTTTTACACAAACGTCTGTCAGAGGTTCCAGACGTTCAGGCTTTTTGTCAGGCTTTGGCCAGGATTAAGCCTGTGTTTAAAACTGTTGCTCCACCATGGAGTTTGAACTTAGTTCTTAATGTTTTACAGGGTGTTCCGTTTGAACCCCTTCATTCCATTGATATCAAATTGTTATCTTGGAAAGTTCTGTTTTTAATGGCTATTTCCTCGACTCGAAGAGTCTCTGAGTTATCTGCCTTACATTGTGATTCTCCTTATCTGATTTTTCATTCAGACAAGGTAGTTCTGCGTACTAAACCTGGGTTCTTACCTAAGGTGGTCACTAACAGGAATATCAATCAAGAGATTGTTGTTCCATCCTTGTGTCCTAATCCTTCTTCGAAGAAGGAACGTCTTCTACACAATCTGGATGTAGTCCGTGCCCTGAAATTTTATTTACAGGCAACTAAAGATTTTCGACAAACGTCTTCCCTGTTTGTCGTTTATTCTGGTCAGAGGAGAGGTCAAAAAGCTTCTGCTACCTCTCTCTCTTTTTGGCTTCGTAGCATAATACGTTTAGCTTATGAGACTGCTGGGCAGCAGCCTCCTGAAAGAATTACAGCTCATTCTACTAGAGCTGTGGCTTCCACTTGGGCCTTTAAGAATGAGGCCTCTGTTGAACAGATTTGCAAGGCTGCAACTTGGTCTTCTTTTCATACTTTTTCCAAATTTTACAAATTTGACACTTTTGCTTCTTCGGAGGCTGTTTTTGGGAGAAAGGTTCTTCAGGCAGTGGTTCCTTCCGTATAAAGAGCCTGCCTGTCCCTCCCGTCATCCGTGTACTTTAGCTTTGGTATTGGTATCCCAGAAGTAATGATGACCCGTGGACTGACCACACTTAACAGGAGAAAACATAATTTGTGCTTAACTGATAAATTCCTTTCTCCTGTAGTGTGGTCAGTCCACGGCCCGCCCTGTTTTTTATGGCAGGTCTAAATTTTTAAATTATACTCCAGTCACCACTGCACCCTTTGGCTTCTCCTTTCTCGTTGGTTCTCGGTCGAATGACTGGGTGTGACGTAGAGGGGAGGAGCTATGTGGCAGCTCTGCTGGGTGATCCTCTTGCACTTCCTGTTGGGGAGGAGTTAATATCCCAGAAGTAATGATGACCCGTGGACTGACCACACTACAGGAGAAAGGAATTTATCAGGTAAGCATAAATTATGTTTTTGCAGACTATCGGTTTCATATTTTTGGTAAAAACATATTTTGGAAAATATTTTTCTTACCTGGGGTATAGTCTTTTTTTTCAATTGACTGCTTTTTCCATAACATTTCGCGGGCAAAATTAGGTTCGCGAGGGTGCAAAATGCTAAAGTATATTGCATCATTTTTGGCGCAAGAATTTTTTTGGTGCGAAGGTACGGCCGATGGCGCAAATTCGTAATTTCCGGCGTCTTAGTTGACGCAGAGTTCCTTGCTCAAGGATGCGTCTACAATGACGCGAGTGTGTCATTTCCGGATGTTGTTAGCGCCAACAATTTTTAGTTTGCGTTGTGCGTCATACTTGGCGCCAAATAATTTCATAATTTAAAGCCCCATTCCTATATGCCTCTTGAATTTTTCAATATCAGAGGGCTATGCTGTTTGCATTTTTTTCCCATTCCTGAAACTGCCATATAAGGATATTGATAATTTTGCTTTATATATTGTTTTTTCTCTTACATTTGCAAGATGTCTCAATCTGATCCTGTCTCAAAAACCACTGTTGGAATCCTGCTACCTGATAACAGTTCTACCAAAGCTAAGTGCATTTGTTGTACATTGGTGGAGATTATATCTCCAGCTGTGGTATGTAATAGTTGTCATGATAAGTTTTACATGCAGAGAATGTGCCCATCAGTAATAGTACAATGCCTTTTGTTCCTTCAACATCTAATGTACATGATATACCTGTGAATATAAAAGATTTTATTGCTGATGCGATTCAGAAGGCTTTTTCTGCCATCCCGCCTTCTAATAAACGTAAAAGGTCTTTTAAAACTTCTCATAAAGTTCCTGATGCTATTTCTGATATGGTTTCTAAGGAATGGAATAGGCCTGGTACTTCTTTTATTCCTTCTTCAAGGTTTAAATAATCGTATCCTTTGCCAGCAGTTAGATTGGAGTTTTGGGAAAAGATCCCCAAAGTTGACGGGGCTATTTCTACTCTTGCTAAACGTACTACTATTCCTTTGGAAGATAGTACTTCTTTTAAAGTCCCTTTAGATTGGAAACTTGAATCTTATCTAAGTAAAGCTTATTTATATTTTGGCTATCTTCTCAGGCCTGCCATTTCTATGGCTGATGTTGCAGCTGCATCAACTTTTTGTTTGGAAAGTTTAGCGCAACAGTAAATGGATCCTGATTTGTCTAGCATTGTTCGCTTGCTTCAACATGCTAATCATTTTATCTGTTATGCCATTTTTGATATAATCAAAATTGATGTTAAATCTATGTCTTTGGCTATTTTAGCTAGAAGAGCTTTGTGGCTCAAATTTTGGAATACTGACATGGTATCTAAGTCTAGATTACTATCACTTTCTTTTCAAGGTAATAAGTTATTTGGTTCTCAGTTGGATTGGATTATTTCAACTGTCACTGGGGGGAAGGGAGTTTTTTTGCATCGGGATAAAAGACCTACGGGTATATCCAAAGCTTCTAACGGTTTTCGTTCCTTTCGACAAAATAAGGAACAGAAACCTAATCCTTCCCCCAAAGAATCTGGTTCCAATTGCAAACCTTCTTCAAGTTGGAGTAAATCCAAACGTTTAAGAAACCAAAGCCAGCTCTCAAGTCTGCATGAAGGTGCTGCCCTCATTCCAGCTCAGCTGGTAGGGGGCAGATTAAGATTCTTCCAAAACATTTGGGCAGATTCTGTCGAAAATGAATGGATTCAGAGTATTGTCTCTCAAGGGTACCGAATAGGATTCAGAGTAAGACCTCCTGTGAGAAGATGTTTTACTCTCACGCATCCCAGCAAATCCAGTAAAGGCTCAGGCTTTTCTGAAGTGTGTTTCAGACCTGGAGCTTTCAGGGGTAATCATACCAGTTCCGTTTCAGGAACAGGGTCTGTGGTTTTATTCAAATCTATTCATTGTCCCAAAGAAATTCATGCCAGTTCTGGATCTGAAAATTTTGAATCATTATGTAAGAGTGTCAACTTTTAAAATGGTGAATATAAAGACTATTCTGCCTTTTGTTCAGCAAGGGCATTATATGTCCACAATAGACTTACAGGATGCATATCTTCATATTCTGATTCATCCAGACCACTATCAGTTTCTGAGATTCTCTTTTCTAGACAAGCATTACCAATTTGTCGCTTTTCCATTTGGCCTAACGACAGCTCCAATAATCTTTTCAAAGGTTCTCAGTGCCCTACTCTCTGTAATCAGAGAACGGGGTATTGCGATGTTTCCTTATTTGAACAATATCTTGGTACTAGCTCAGTCTTTACATTCTGCAGAATCTCACACAAATCAACTAGTGTTGTTTATTCAACGACATGGTTGGAGGATCAATTTACCAAAAAGTTATTTGATTCCTCAGACAAGGGTCACCTTTTTAGGTTTCCAGATAGATTCAGTGTCCATGACTCTGTCTCTAACAGACAAGAGACGAAAATTGGTTTCAGCTTGTCGGAACCTTCAGTCTCAATAATTCCCTTCAGTAGCTATGGGCATGGAAGTTTTAAGTCTCATGACCGCAGCATCGGACGTGATCCCCTTTGCTCGTTTTCATATGAGACCTCTCCAGCTTTGTATGCTGAACCAATGGTGCAGGAATTATACAAAGATATCCCAATTAATATCCTGAAATCCCAATGTTCGACTCTCTCTGACTTAGTGGTTAGATTACCATCGTATAGTTCAATGGGCCTCTTTTGTTCGTCCAAAGTCTTTCAGGTTGGGGAGCTGTCTGGGGATCTCTGACAGCACAAGGGGTTTGGAAATCTCAAGAGGCGAGGTTACCAATCAATATTTTAGAACTCCGTGCTATTTTCAGGGCTCTTCAGGTTTGGCCTCTGTTGAAGAGAGAACCGTTCATTTGTTTTCAGATAGAAAATATCACAACTGTGTCATATGTCAATCATCAGGGTGGGACTCACAGTCCCCAAGCTATGAAAGAAGTATCTCTGATACTTGCTGGGGCGGAATCCAGCTCCTGTCTAATTTCTGCGGTGCATATCCCATAGACAATTGGGAAGGGGATTATCTCAGCCGTCAGACTTAACATTACAGGGAGTGGTTGCTCCAACAAGATGTATTTTCTCAGATTGTCCAGATGTGGGGTCTTCCAGAAATAGATCTGATGGTACCGGTCCAGGGATCCTCAGGCGGAAGCGGTGGATGCGTTAACAGTTCCTTGGTGTTTCCAACCTGCTTATATTTTCCCGCTTCTAGTTCTTCTTCCAAGAGTGATCTCCAAAATCATCATGGAACAATCGTTTGTGTTGCTGGTAGCTCCAGCATGGCCTCACGGGTTTTGGTATGCGGATCTTGTTCGGATGTCCAGTTGCCAGCCTTAGCCACTTCCGTTAAGGCCAGACCTTCTGTCTCGAGGTCCGTTTTTCCATCAGGATCTCAAATCATTATATTTGAAGGTATGGAAATTGAACGCCTAGTGCTTAGTCATAGAGGTTTCTCTGACTCAGTGATTAATACTATGATTCAGGCTCGTAAATCTGTTTCTAGGAAGATTAATTATCGAGTTTGGAAGACATATTTCATGGTGTTCTTCTCATAAATTCTCCTGGCATTCTTTTAGAATTCCTAGAATTTTACAGTTTCTTCAGGATGGTTTAGATAAGGGTTTGTCTGAAAGTTCCTTGAAGGGACAAATCTCTGCTCTTTCTGTTTTATTTCACAGAAAGATTGCTAAGCTTCCTAATATTCACTGTTTTGTACAGGCTTTGGTCTGTATCAAGCCTGTCATTAGATCAATCTCTCCTCCTTGGAGTCTTAATTTGATTTTGAATGCTTTACAGGCTCCTCCAGTTTGAGCCTATGCATTCTTTGGACATTAAATTACTTTCTTGCAAAGTGTTGTTCCTTTTGGCCATCTCTTCTGTTAAAAGAGTTTCTGAATTATCTGCTCTTTCGTGTGAATCTCCTTTTCTGATTTTCCATCAGGATAAGGCAGTTTTGCGGACTTCATTTAAATTTCTACCTAAGGTTGTGAATTCTAACAGCATTAATAGAGAAATTGTTGTCCCTTCTTTGTGTCCTAATCCTAAGAATTCTTTGGAGAGATCCTTACATTCTTTGGATGTGGTAAGAGCTTTGAAATATGTTGAAACTACTAAATATTTCAGGAAGACTTCTAGTCTATTTGTTATCTTTTCTCATTCTAGGAAAGGTCAGAAGGCTTCTGCCATTTCCTTGACATCTTGGTTAACGCTTTTGATTCATCAGGCTTATTTGGAGTTGGGTCAGGCCCCGCCTCAGAGAATTACAGCTCATTCTACTAGATCAGTCTCCACTTTGTGGGCTTTTAAGAATGAAGCTTAAATTGATCAGATTTGCAAAGCAGCAACTTGGTCTTCTTTGCATACATTTACTAAATTCTACCGTTTTTATGTATTTGCTTCTTCGGAAGCAGTTTTTGGTAGAAAAGTTTTTCAGGCAGCTGTTTCAGTTTGATTCCTCTGCTTATGTTTGAGTTTTTTTTTTTCATTATGAGAATAAACTTATATTTTGGGTTGTGGATTTCTTTTTTTCAGCGGGAAATGGCTGTTATTATTTTATCCCTCCCTCTCTAGTGACTCTTCTGTGGATTTCCACATCTTGGGTATTGCTATTTCATATGTCACTAGCTCATGGACTCTTGCCAATTACATGAAAAAACCCCATAATTTATGTAAGAACTTACCTTAAAAATTAATTTCTTTAATATTGGCAAGAGTCCATGAGACCCACACTTTTTATGTGGTTATGATTTTTTGTATAAACACAATTATTCCAAATTTCTTTGTTGATGCTTTTTACTCCTTTCTTTATCACCCCACTACTTGGCTATTCGTTAAACTGAATTGTGGGTGTGGTGAGGGGTGTATTTATAGTCATTTTGAGGTTTGGGAAACTTTGCCCCTCCTGGTAGGATTGTATATCCCATACGTCACTAGCTCATGGACTCTTGCCAATATGAAAGAAATTAATTTATCAGGTAAGTTCTTACATAAATTATGTTTTTTTTTTTTTCAAAAACTGCAGTTATTGAGCAGTTTGCTTTTGCGCGATTTTCATTCTCTGTGCAGTTTCTGTTTGCTCCAGTCACATGACCAGCCTCCTTTCCGCTCTGTGACTGTATCGGAACAGTGCTGGCTGTAGGACATCTTTTTCTGTGAGAAGACAAAGACTTGTAAACGGCTGTCAATTTTTCCTCAGTAGGGCACCTCAGTCTGCTGAGGTGCAGAGGTGCTAATTGAGGATTATTTGTTTGAACGCTAATATGCTCTGTATAAATTTAAAGCGATAGTGTTTAAAGTGTATCATTAAAAAGTGACAGTGCAAAATTTTAAATTTAAGGTGACAGTGTTAAATTTAAATTTTTTATTATCTTGTCATTCCTTTATTATTGGGAATTCCTCAGGTTTAGTCATGGATAGGTGTTTATTGTGTCTTGAGGCCCAAATTGTGTTTCCTATGCAATTTTGTTCCTCATGTTTAAAAAGGACTTTGAAATGTCTCTCAGGAAGATGCTGTTTAGGCTGTGCCATAGCTTTCTCCTCAAATGTCCCAAGCCTCTATGGTGTCACATATAGTGCCCTGCAGTTCCTCTTAGCCTCCTGGAGGAGTTTATTTGCCTGCAGAAATTGCTGCACAGGTATCTTCTGTGGTATCTGCGGCATTATCTGCTATTTCTTTGCTAGGGAAACGCAAGAGGAAAATTAGACATTCAGATAGTAAGGTTTCTGTTCCTCCTACTGCTACGAAGGTTGTTCTCCCTCATAAGTCTGATGAGGAGGATATGTCAGTAGCTTTTGTGGGTGAAATTTCAGATTCGGATAGTATAATTCCTTCATCTGATACTGAAGAAGTAAACTTCAGATTTAAGCTTGAACACCTTTGTGTACTGTTAAAGGAGGTATTGTCTACTTTGGACGACTCCGATACTTCTGTTGCTGTCAACCCTAAGAAATCTAGTAAACTTAACAAATAATATGATGTTCCTTCCTCTGTGGAAGTGTTTCCTTTTCTAGACCGTGTGATGGAGATTATTATACAGGAATGGGAGAAGCCAAGGATACCTTTCTCCCCATCTCCTGTCTTTAAAAATATGTTTCCTGTTGCTGACTCCATTAAAGATTCATGGTGCATGGTGCCTAAAGTAGAAGGGGCTATTTCTACTCTGGCTAACTAGAACTATGATCCCTATAGAGGATAGTTGCTCCTTTAAGGATCCCATGGACAAAAAGCTGGAGGCTTATTTGAAGAAGATGTATGTTCATCGGGGTCTTCAATGTCAAATTGCAGTTTGTATTGCCACAGTGACAAGTGCCGCATCTTATTGGTGTAATACCTTGTCTAAATCAATTTCAGTTGAGACTCCTTTGGAGGTGATCCAAGATAGGATTAAAGCTATCAAACTAGCCAACTACTTAATTTCTGATGCTAACATACAAGTTATTAGATTGGGAGCCAAGATTTCTGGCTTCACTGTCCTAGCCCGCAGGGCTTTGTGGCTAAAATCTTGGTCAGCGGATGTTACCTCTAAGTCCAAGCTTTTTGCGCTTCCTTACAAGTCTGGCAGAAATAATTTCTGATATTACGGGTGGAAAAGGGTATTTTCTACCACAAGACGAGAAGAACAGACCTAATGGACGTCAAAGTAATTTTCGTTCCTTTTGTAACTTCAAAGGAAAGTCTTCAATCCCTCTTCCAAGCAGGAACAGTCCAAGTCTTCTTGGAAACCTAGTCAGTCTTGGAATAAGGGGAAGCAATCAAAGAAACCCGCAGCTGAGTCTAAGTCAGCATGAAGGGTTTGCCCCCGGTCCGGGATCGGATCAAGTGGGGGCAGACTTTCCCTGTTTTATCAAGCTTGGATACAAGATGTCCCAGATCCTTGGGCTGTGGACATAGTATATCAGGGTTACAAAATAGAATTTAAAACTTTTCCTCCCAGGGGGAGATTCCACCTCTCAAGATTATCTGTAAACCAGATAAAAAGAGAGGCATTCTTAAACTGTCTAAGGGAACAGGGCCTAGGATTCTATTCAAATCTGTTTGTGGTTCCCAAAAAAGTGGGCACTTTTCGACCCATTCTAGACCTGTATTGTCTCAAAAAGTTTCTCAGAGTATCGTCCTTCAAAATGGAAACCATTCGTTCCATTCTTCCTTTGGTCCAGTTCATGACGACCATAGACCTGAGGGATGCATATCTTCATGTTTCCATCCAGAGGGATCATCACAAATTCCTGAGATTCGCTTTTCTAGACAAACGCTTTCAGTTTGTGGTGCTTCCGTTTGGCCTTGCCACAGCCCCCAGAATTTTCTTAAAGGTTCTGAGGGCTCTCTTGGCAGTGATCAGGTCTCGGGGAATTGTAGTAGCGCCATACCTGGACGACATATTGGTCCATCTTTTCAACAAGCTCTTATACAGAGATCTTGTCTTTTCTACGTTCCCACGGATGGAAAGTGAAACTGGAATAGAGTTCCCTTGTTCCAGCTACAAGGGCTGTTTTCTTAGGAACCATAATAGATTCCCTATCTATGCAAATGTTTCTGATAGAGGTCAGAAAATCCCAAATTCTCTCTTCTTGCCTCTCTTTACAGTCTATTGTTCGGCCATCAGTAGCTCAATGTATGGAGGTAATTGGTCTGATGGTCGCTTCCATGGACAACATTCATATTAGTCAGTAATCCTTTGATGTACATATCCAATGTTATTTTACTTCAGTTAAATATCCAAGTATGCTAATAGGTATATAGTAGCTTGGAGTGCCTGCCCTCCTGGGTCATAGTTCTCAGTACTGAATTGTCCAGTCACCAAATAATCTCTAGCCGGATTCTCTGCCGTAACAATTCCCTACCGTTATGTACTAGTTTTTAAGGTGCACATAGTTTACTGTGTGTTTTATACCTGATTGCTCTTTATTATTCAATACAAACCAGGCTAAGGCACAGGACCACATTGACACTTTTATATTAAGGGGGAACAATAAAATGATTGTCATTAGATTCATACGATTACATCGTGTCCCCTGTTGATGACAGTCGTCACTGTTTAGGCTCAGTAATCAGTTTTAGGTGCCATACCTAATTGATCCTAGTATTTTAGCCTGCCACCATATTTGCAACTCTTTGGAGTTAATTATGGTACTATAATTTGTACTGCAGTAGTTTTATTTCACTACGCTAACATAATATCTCAAAGCCGGCGGCTATACTCTGTCCTCCGTGCCTGTATTGTTGAGCGTTTTCACTGCAGTATTATACCCGTGGGTGACTACAATTATTACACCTTGGGGTAATTTATTACTCTGTGTACCCCGATATAGCTAGGCAATTCTAAAACGGAAAAACTACTTTTGAACTAAACTAAATTGGGCACATTTACTATACCATAAGGAAGTTCCTCCACACATATATACCCATTATAATAATAATACAGCCTATCCAGACTAATATTACACTTTATAATCCTTGGTATTCACGTCTTCCAATGGAACAGGAGTAGATAGTATAATACCCATTAGTAGGTGTGGTTTCCTTGTCCCAGTTACCCTGTGATTTGGTACTCGCAGACAGTCCATTTATTTCAGTAGTGAATGTGTCAGTGCTATCTTTTATGCACATGTATCACCAGGGACCTTTATTTACACCACACCTGGTTACAGTAACATTTGATTCAGAAGTATAGGAGTCCATGCCCTTGTGTTTGTATATTATTCTTCTCTTTTTTTATTATGTACAATTAATAAAAGTTAAGTTTTACCCTCCTCACTCCGGATGTTTTCAATATTGTATTTCTCCATTGATGATATTATATCCATTTTTTGTCGAATGTTGTTGAGTGCTATATATGTACACACTTCCCAGTAGCCCACTAGTTTCCTTGTGTAAACAGTTTCCCCTTGTGTACAGCACCCGCCTCACATATTACCTTGATATAGTCCTACCAATAGTAATATTGGACTTATATGTATACTAATTTAGGCAACAACATATGTAGTGCCATCGTTGTTTCTCCTTTTCTTGGTTCTTTGTTATCTTTTGTTGAAAAGCAGGGACGTAAGCTCAGATGTGTGAACATATGTGTTGAGCACTATATAGTCGCATATTTCCTGCCATGTAGTGTTCCAGACACCTTCCTAGGTATCTCTTCAGGATACCATGGGAGCAAATCAAATTTGATAATATAAGCAAATATGAAACTTTTAAAAATTGTATGCTCTGTTTGAATTGCAAAATATTTTTGGGGGGGTTTCATATGCCTTTAGTGCTGGCTATAGAAAAACTATGTAAACAAGATGCAACAGCAGACATCAACCTCCCACTGGTGGTGAAAGCCCGGCACATTTGAAAGAGTGTTCCTGCAGCTTCTTTGTATAATATGCAATTTTCACAACTGCTTCCCAAAGTACATTGCCCTTTTAATTAGGGATGCACCGAAATTTCGGCCGCAGAAAGTTTCGGCCGAAAATTGCATTTTTGGCTATTTCGGTTTTTGGTTTTCTTGCCTGTTAGTTTCGGTAAAATTATTGTGTAGCATATTTCAAATTTGATGCTAGCCTAGAGCTGCTGTTTATTACTTCACTTACTGTTCTGCATATAATGAGTTTTCTAGGATTATACTTTATTTGGATAATTGGTAAAAAAAAAACCTGTTAAATATGATTGTTACATAGAACTAAATGAAGAATAATACAGTATATTGATATTTATAATTGTTTTAAGTAGGGATGCACCAAAATTTTGGTCGCAGAAACATTTTGGTCAAAAATGGCATTATTTTTTGCCTGTTTTTTTTTTTTTTCTTGGTAAAATTGTGTAGCATATTATTGTTTTAAGATATTTTTGTCCAATTTTAGTGTGTTACTTTCAATAAAAGTGTGTTTTTTTTTTTTATTGGCTCTAATTATGCAAAAAAAAAAAAATTGAAAATAATTTGAAAAAATACATTTTCGGTATCAGTTTCGGTTTTCGGCCAAGTGCATCCCGGATTTTCGGATTCGGTTTCGGTCCAGAATTTCCATTTCGGTGCATCACTACTTTTAATAACTCACTAACTGAAACAGGAGAAATACTACACACTATTGTATCTAAGATGTATCCTTTTGCAGTCACATATTTGTATTTGGATAGTTTCATGGTTCGACTGATATTCACACATTTGTTTACCTAAATAGTAATCGAGAGCCATCTGTTAGTGTGCATTTAAAGGACTACTAAACACAGTCAAATAACATAATCAATAAATGCATAATCATAACACAATGCAAAAGCACTTAGTTTGAATTTCAAAACAGTAGTAGATTTCTTTCTTACAAATGTGAAAGTTAGTTCAGTTTTCCTTCCCACTGCATCATGTGACAGCCATCAGCCAATCACCATATGCATATACGTATATTTTGTGAATTCTTCACATGCTCTGTAGGAGCTGGTGCCTCAGAAAGTGTGTAAATTAAAAAGATTGTACGGATTTAGTTAAAGGGACACTGAACCTAAATTTTGTTCTTTCGTGATTCAGATTGAGCATACCATTTTAAGCAACTTTCTAATTTACTCCTATTATCAATTTTTCTTCGTTCTCTTACTATCTTTATTTGAAAAAGAATGCTTCTAAGCTTTTTTTGGTTCAGACTTTAGACAGCACTTTTTTTATTGGTCGATGAATTTATCCACCAATCAGCAAGAACAAACCAGGTTGTTCACCAAAAATGGACCGACATCTAAACTTACATTCTTGCATTTCAAATAAAGATAACATGAGAATAAAGAAAATTTGATAATAGGAGTAAATTAGAAAGTTGCTTAAAATGTCATACTCTATCTGAATCGCGAAATAAAAAAAATCAGGTTCAGTGTCCCTTTAATGGAAGTGAATTGGATTTTTTTTTTTTTTAAGGGACATGAAACTTAAAATTAATCTTTCATGATTCAGATAGAGCATGCAATTGAATACACTTTTCCAAATTACTTCTATTATCAAATTTGCTTCATTCGTTTTGGTATCTTTTGTTGAAGAAGAATCAATGCACTACTGGGAGCTATCTGAATATATCTAGTGAACCAATAACAAGTGGGGAATGTGTGTAGCCACCAATCAGCCGCAGCTTTTGTTCTGCCGAGCATATGTACATATGCCTCTCAAAGACAATTTGATAATACAGTATACTGGAAAGTGGTTTAAAATTGCACTTTCTATCTGAATCATTAAAGTTTAATTTTGGCTTTATTGTTCTTTTTTCCCTTATTTCATTATTAAAGCATGATTAAGGGAATGATTCCCGAAACGTTGCTTTTCACTTGTACCTGTTTTTAAATGTGTGAATAAACATCTTAAAATATATGTTGCTGTGGATCTGCATATTTTGGAAGTTTGAGAGGCGTGCAGTCACCTCTGTTTCATTATTGGTAGTGAAGTATAATAATTTGTTCAGTAGGTTTATGACCAAAAAAAAAAAAAAAAAAAGTATCAAAGACGTTTGTAGCTATAAATAGTGCAAAAAAATAATTTAGGTAATTAAAAATATGTATCAGTTTTTAGATATACTGTATTTCTTTGAAACAAAATGGTGAAATTTTAGCGCTTTACTATCTTTTTTTACGCTTAGGAATGATGGACAACACCCGGCTAAGGAATGACAACTATATTGACTACAGCTCCACTGATGTCAGCCCCAGTGAAGAGAGCTCTCCTGGATCAATAAACCGCACTCTTCCAAGGCACAGACAGTATGAGAGACTGGGAGAGGAGAACAGCAGCAGTACCACGTGAGTGTGATTACTAAGAACCACAATATTAAAACATAACATTAAACATAAATACAAATTCTTACTAAAATAAAAAGTACAATGATACCTGATGTTAAAAATTCTGGTCCTTATTTTGCAGCTTTCCTTCCAGACATTCCTGTACAGAAGGCACAAACTACTGAAAAAGAAAAAGTATAGTGTTGTATGTCTTACCCCCTTCAGTGCAAGGAGGTTGAGATTTTTTTCTTTAGCCTAGACATATTTTCAGAATTTTGCTATATAATTATTTAGATGTCATTCCTTTATATGTACAAAGGGAAACTATATACAGGTACAAAATCCTTTATACAAGCTGTTTGGGACTGGAAAAGGTTTGGATTTTGGGATATTTGTATATTTGCATTTATAAAATGTGACAGCTTAGAGAGGGGATGTGGGACCAAGTTTAAAAAACATATTATGTAATTTCGGCAAAATTTGTGTGTCATAATACAGCCTATATATGCAACTTAAGGTAGTTTTATATAATTTTTAATTCTTTTGTATACATAGTACCATCCAGAAGACAGTACAGTATTGCACTGTATGGTAATATGTTATTTATAACTTGCATTTTAGAGCACAAAAAACAAACCCGAGGCAGATTTGATTGTGACTTACTGATGGGGAATATGTTAATTTTTAACCCAGTCAAGCCTGGGTGCAAAGCCCATAGGGAAAATTACAAATCAAAAATATTAACACAACACATTGAAAGTCTGGCACGCTCTTGCAAGCACACAGCTAGATTAAAATCTTATTGGAAGAGTTGGTTACAGCATTTAGCCAAATGGTGGTGGGCTCACGTTAAGGTTTCTTCCTTCCTGGTTCCTAACCTACAGCCACACAATACATGCCTTCAACCAAACAAACTGATATACAAACAAGGGGCATGTCTGGGGTTAACTGCCTGCATTGCTGAAAACTGTGCAGCTTTCTGTGAAAGGCTGGTGAGTAACTAGAAGTCTGAGTTTCTTTCATGTGATTGGCAAGAGTCCATGAGCTAGTGACGCATGGGATATACAATCCTACCAGGAGGGGCAAAGTTTCCCAAACCTCAAATGCCTATAAATACACCCCTCACCACACTCACAAATCAGTTTTTACAAACTTTGCCTCCTATGGAGGTGGTGAAGTAAGTATGTGCTTGATTTTTCTTCTATGATTAGCGCTTCTCAGCATATTGAAGCCCAATTCCTCTCAGAGTACAGTGTTTGTCAGAGGGATGTGAAGGGAGTATCGCCTATTGATTTTATGGCTTTCCTCGCGGGAAATCTTTTCAAGGGTTCTCTGTTATTGGTCGTAGAGATTCATCTCCTACCTCCCTTTTCAGATCGACGATATACTCCTATATACCATTACTGATACTTTTCAGTACTGGTTTGGCTATCTGCTATATTTGGATGGGTGTCTTTCGGTAAGTACGTATTATTATTTAAGACACTCTCAGCTATGGTTTGGCACTTTATGTATTAATATAAAGTTTTAAATATATGTATTTACTTATATTTGCCATGAGTCAGGTCTTTGTATATTTCCCGTTTGCAGTCTAAACAGTTTCAGTATAGGAATCATGTTTGGGAAGTTTATTTAAACTTTTTTCTTACCTGGGGTTCAGTCCTTTTCAATTTGACTCTCATTTTTTAGCGGGCAAATCTATGCTCGCAAGGGTGCAAAATGCTGTTTTTCATTGCTTCATTCTTGGCGCAAAAAAATTTGGGCACGAAGTTGTGCCATTGATGGTGCAAGTTTCCTAATTTCCGGCGTCATTGTTGACGCTAGTTGTTTTGGCGCAAGATTGCGTTTATTATGACGCAAATTGTGTCATTTCCTGGCGATAGTTTTGCACCAAAAAGTTTTAATTCCTTTTTTGAGTTATGTGTTATACTTGGCGCAAAAATGTAGTCATTTCTCCAACATAGGTGTGTCCGGTCCACGGCGTCATCCTTACTTGTGGGATATTCTCTTCCCCAACAGGAAATGGCAAAGAGCCCAGCAAAGCTGGTCATATGATCCCTCCTAGGCTCCGCCTACCCCAGTCATTCTCTTTGCCGTTGCACAGGCAACATCTCCACGGAGATGGCTAAGAGTTTTTTGGTGTTTAAATGTAGTTTTTATTCTTCAATCAAGTGTTTGTTATTTTAAAATAGTGCTGGTATGTACTATTTACTCTGAAACAGAAAAGAGAAGAAGATTTCTGTTTGTGAGAGGAAGATGATTTTAGCAAATGTTACTAAAATCGATTGCTGTTTCCACACAGGACTGTTGAGATGAAGTAACTTCAGTTGGGGGAAGCAGTTGGCAGACTTTTTCTGCTTGAGGTATGATGGCCACATTTCTAACACGACTTGGTAATGCTGGAAGGCTGTCATTTTCCCTATGGGGACCGGTAAGCCATTTTCTTAGTTTAAGTATGAGAATAAAGGCTTTATAAGGGCTTAAAAAACTGGTAGACATTTTTCTGGGCTGAAACGATTACTTGCTAAGCATATTTGACAGATTATAGTGCTTTATAATTATTATAATCTTGGGGATTGTTGTTAAAAAACGGCAGGCACTGTATGGACACCTTTTTCAGATGGGGGCCTTTCTCTAGTCATAGGCAGAGCCTCATTTTCGCGCCACTAATGCGCAGTTGTTTTTGGAAGGCAAGGCATGCAGATGCATGTGTGAGGTGCTAAGATACTCTGAAAAAGCTTACAGAAGGCATCATTTGGTATCGTATTCCCCTCTGGGCTTGGTTGGGTCTCAGCAAAGCAGATTCCTGGGACTGTATAGGGGTTAAATGTAAAAACGGCTCCGGTTCCGTTATTTTAAGGGTTAAAGCTTTCAAATTAATTTGGTGTGCAATACTTTTAAGGCTTTAAGACACTGTGGTGAAATTTTGGTGAATTTTGAACAATTGCTTCATATTTTTTCGCATATTCAGTAATAAAGTGTGTTCTGTTTAAAATTTAAAGTGACAGTAACGGTTTTATTTTAAAACGTTTTTTGTGCTTTGTTGACAAGTTTAAGCCTGTTTAACATGTCTGAACCATCAGATAAACGATGTTCTATGTGTATGGAAGCCAATGTGTCTCCCCATTTAAATATATGTGATAATTGTGACATGGTGTCCAAACAAAGTAGGGACAATGATGCCACAGATAATAATAGTGCCCAAGATGATTCTTCAGATGAGGGGAGTAAGCATGGTACTGCATCACCCCCTTCTGTGTCTACACCAGTTTTGCCCACACAAGAGGCCCCTAGTACATCTAGTGCGCCAATACTTATTACTATGCAACAATTAACGGCTGTTATGGATAATTCTATTGCAAATATTTTATCTAAAATGCCTACTTATCAAAGAAAGCGCGATTGCTCTGTTTTAAACACTGTAGAGCAAGAGGACGCTGATGATAACGCTTCTGACATACCCTCACACCAATCTGAAGGGGCCAGGAGGGAGGTTTTGTCTGAGGGAGAAATTTCAGATTCAGGGAGAATTTCTCCACAAGCTGAACCTGATGTTGTAACATTTAAATTTAAATTAGAACATCTCCGCGCACTGCTTAAGGAGGTATTATCTACTCTGGATGATTGTGACAATTTGGTCATTCCAGAGAAATTATGTAAGATGGATAAGTTCCTAGAGGTTCCGGTGCCCCCTGATGTTTTTCCTATACCCAAGCGGGTGGCGGATATAGTAAACAAGGAATGGGAAAGGCCCGGCATACCTTTTGTGCCTCCCCCTATATTTAAGAAATTATTTCCTATAGTCGACCCCAGAAAGGACTTATGGCAGACAGTCCCTAAGGTCGAGGGGGCGGTCTCTACTCTAAACAAACGCACTACTATTCCCATAGAAGATAGTTGTGCTTTTAAAGATCCTATGGATAAAAAATTAGAGGGTTTGCTTAAAAAAATGTTTGTTCAGCAAGGTTACCTTCTTCAACCAATTTCATGCATTGTTCCTGTCACTACGGCGGCGTGTTTCTGGTTCGAAGAACTAGAAAAGTCGCTCGATAAAGAATCTTCGTATGAGGAGGTTATGGGCAGAGTTCATGCACTTAAATTGGCTAACTCTTTTATTCTAGATGCCGCTTTGCAATTAGCGAGATTAGCGGCGAAAAATTCGGGGTTTGCTATCGTGGCGCGCAGAGCGCTCTGGCTGAAGTCTTGGTCAGCGGATGTGTCTTCCAAGACAAAATTACTTAACATCCCTTTCAAGGGCAAAACACTGTTTGGGCCTGATTTGAAAGAGATTATTTCAGACATCACAGGAGGAAAGGGCCACGCCCTTCCTCAGGATAGGTCTTTTAAGGCTAGAAATAAGCCTAATTTTCGTCCCTTTCGCAGAAACGGACCAGCCTCTACTTCTACATCCTCTAAACAAGAGGGTAATACTTCTCAACCCAAACCAGCCTGGAGACCGATGCAAGGCTGGAACAAGGGTAAGCAGGCCAAGAAGCCTGCCACTGCTACCAAAACAGCATGAAGGGATGGCCCCCGATCCGGGACCGGATCTGGTGGGGGGGCAGACTTTCTCTCTTTGCTCAGGCCTGGGCAAGAGATGTTCAGGATCCTTGGGCACTAGAAATAGTTTCTCAAGGTTATCTCCTAGAATTCAAGGAACTACCCCCAAGGGGAGGGTTCCACAGGTCTCAATTATCTTCAAACCAAATAAAAAGACAGGCATTCTTACATTGTGTAGAAGACCTGTTAAGGATGGGAGTAATTCATCCAGTTCCAATAAGAGAACAAGGGATGGGGTTTTACTCCAACCTGTTCATAGTTCCCAAAAAAGAGGGAACGTTCAGACCAATTCTAGATCTCAAGATCCTAAACAAATTTCTCAGGGTTCCATCGTTCAAAATGGAAACCATTCGAACGATCCTTCCTACCATCCAGAAAGGTCAATTCATGACCACGGTGGATTTAAAGGATGCGTACCTCCATATTCCTATCCACAAGGAACATCATCAGTTCCTAAGGTTCGCTTTTCTGGACAAGCATTACCAGTTTGTGGCACTTCCATTCGGGTTAGCCACTGCTCCGAGAATTTTCACAAAGGTACTAGGGTCCCTTCTAGCGGTTCTAAGACCAAGGGGCATTGCAGTAGTACCGTACTTGGACGACATCCTGATTCAAGCGTCGTCTCTGTCAAAAGCAAAGGCTCATACGGACATCGTCCTAGCCTTTCTCAGATCTCACGGATGGAAAGTAAACATAGAAAAAAGTTCTCTTTCCCCGTCAACAAGAGTTCCATTCTTGGGAACAATAATAGACTCCTTAGAAATGAGAATTTTTCTGACAGAGGTCAGAAAATCAAAACTTCTAAGCTCTTGTCAAATTCTTCATTCTGTTCTTCATCCTTCCATAGCACAGTGCATGGAAGTAATAGGATTGATGGTTGCGGCAATGGACATAGTTCCTTTTGCACGAATTCATCTAAGACCATTACAACTGTGCATGCTCAGACAGTGGAATGGGGATTATACAGACTTGTCTCCGACGATTCAAGTAGATCAAAGGACCAGAGATTCACTCCGTTGGTGGCTAATCCTGGACAATCTGTCACAGGGAATGAGCTTCCGCAGACCAGAGTGGGTCATTGTCACGACCGACGCCAGTCTGGTGGGCTGGGGCGCGGTCTGGGAACCCCTGAAAGCTCAGGGTCTATGGTCTCGGGAAGAATCTCTTCTCCCGATAAACATTCTGGAACTGAGAGCGATATTCAATGCTCTCAAAGCTTGGCCTCATCTAGCAAAGGCCAAATTCATAAGGTTTCAATCAGACAACATGACGACAGTTGCTTATATCAACCATCAGGGGGGAACAAGGAGTTCCCTGGCGATGGAGGAAGTGACCAAGATAATTCAATGGGTGGAGGATCACTCCTGCCACTTGTCTGCAATCCACATCCCAGGAGTGGAAAATTGGGAAGCGGATTTTCTGAGTCGTCAGACATTCCATCCGGGGGAGTGGGAACTCCATCCGGAAATCTTTGCCTAAATAACTCAATTATGGGGCATTCCAGACATGGATCTGATGGCGTCTCGCCAGAACTTCAAGGTTCCTTGTTACGGGTCCAGATCCAGGGATCCCAAGGCGACTCTAGTAGATGCACTAGTAGCACCTTGGACCTTCAACCTAGCTTATGTATTCCCACCGTTTCCTCTCATTCCCAGGCTGGTAGCCAGGATCAATCAGGAGAGGGCTTCGGTGATCTTGATAGCTCCTGCGTGGCCACGCAGGACTTGGTATGCAGACCTGGTGAATATGTCATCGGCTCCACCATGGAAGCTACCTTTGAGACAGGACCTTCTTGTTCAAGGTCCATTCGAACATCCGAATCTGGTTTCTCTCCAACTGACTGCTTGGAGATTGAACGCTTGATTTTATCAAAGCGTGGGTTTTCAGATTCTGTAATAGATACTCTTATTCAGGCTAGAAAGCCTGTAACTAGAAAGATTTACCATAAGATATGGAAAAAATATATCTATTGGTGTGAATCTAAAGGATTCCCATGGAACAAGATAAAAATTCCTAGGATTTTATCCTTTCTACAAGAGGGTTTGGAGAAGGGATTATCTGCAAGTTCTCTGAAGGGACAGATTTCTGCGTTATCTGTTTTACTTCACAAAAGGCTGGCAGCTGTGCCAGACGTTCAGGCGTTTGTTCAGGCTCTGGTTAGAATCAAGCCTGTTTACAGACCTTTGACTCCTCCCTGGAGTCTAAATCTAGTTCTTTCAGTTCTTCAAGGGGTTCCGTTTGAACCCTTACATTCCGTAGATATTAAGTTATTATCTTGGAAAGTTTTGTTTTTGGTTGCAATTTCTTCTGCTAGAAGAGTTTCAGAGTTATCTGCTCTGCAGTGTTCTCCACCCTATCTGGTGTTCCATGCAGATAAGGTGGTTTTGCGTACTAAGCCTGGTTTTCTTCCGAAAGTAGTTTCCAACAAGAATATTAACCAGGAGATAGTTGTACCTTCTTTGTGCCCGAATCCAGTTTCAAAGAAGGAACGTTTGTTACACAATTTGGACGTCGTCCGTGCTCTAAAATTCTATTTAGAGGCCACTAAAGATTTCAGACAAACTTCTTCTTTGTTTGTTGTTTATTCTGGTAAAAGGAGAGGTCAAAAAGCAACTTCTACCTCTCTTTCCTTTTGGCTTAGAAGCATTATCCGTTTGGCTTATGAGACTGCCGGACGGCAGCCTCCTGAAAGAATCACAGCTCACTCCACTAGGGCTGTGGCTTCCACATGGGCCTTCAAGAACGAAGCTTCTGTTGACCAGATATGTAAGGCAGCGACTTGGTCTTCACTGCACACTTTTGCCAAATTTTACAAATTCGATACTTTTGCTTCTTCAGAGGCTATTTTTGGGAGAAAGGTTTTGCAAGCCGTGGTGCCTTCCATTTAGGTGACCTGATTTGCTCCCTCCCTTCATCCGTGTCCTAAAGCTTTGGTATTGGTTCCCACAAGTAAGGATGACGCCGTGGACCGGACACACCTATGTTGGAGAAAACAGAATTTATGCTTACCTGATAAATTACTTTCTCCAACGGTGTGTCCGGTCCACGGCCCGCCCTGGTTTTTTTAATCAGGTCTGATTAATTATTTTCTCTAACTACAGTCACCACGGTATCATATGGTTTCTCCTATGCATATTTCCTCCTGTACGTCGGTCGAATGACTGGGGTAGGCGGAGCCTAGGAGGGATCATATGACCAGCTTTGCTGGGCTCTTTGCCATTTCCTGTTGGGGAAGAGAATATCCCACAAGTAAGGATGACGCCGTGGACCGGACACACCGTTGGAGAAAGTAATTTATCAGGTAAGCATAAATTCTGTTTTTACCCCTTTTCCTCTATTGCTCGCTGTTTTCATAGTTTTTTTGAAAGCTATTATGCCTGCTTTTGTTTTTCTTTACTGAAACTGTTACATTGTGGAAATTGAATATTTTGCCTAAATGTTATTTTTCTTTTTTTTTGTTACATTTTGCGAGATGTTTCATTCTGATCCTGACTCTGATGTTACTGTAGAAACTATGATGCCCTGGAACACAAATCTACAGAGCTAAGTGTGTTCTTTTCATTATTAAAGTGAATGCAAATTTTGATGCTAAAGTGCCCAGTTTTTAAAAATTCGATTAAAAACGGGCATTTTAATTCATCAAAATGTACATTTCAAACTTACCTTTTAATCTTGACAGCAGCTTCAGCTTCCTTCACTCGTTGCAAAGCCTCTTCCTGGGTCTAAAATGAGGAATCTGTCTTCCTCCAATCACGGCGTTGAATCAGGCACTGATTGCCCCGGGGGGGGGGGAAGCCGTGATTGGAGGATGACCTATCCATCATTTCTCACATCAGAAATGGCTTGCGACGACCGGAGGAAGCTGGAGCTGCTGTCAAGTTTAAAAGGTAAGTTTTTTTTTCACAATATGAGTGAAATGTAAATTTTGATGATTTAAAGTTCCCCTGTTTTTAACCCCTTAATGACAACTGACGTACCAGGTACGTCATGCAAAAACTAACAGTTAATGACAATAGACGTACCTGGTACGTCAGTTGTCTAACAGAGTGCTGGAAGTGATCACAATCGCTTCCAGCAGCTCTGAGGGTATTGCAGTGATGCCTCGATATGGAGGCATCCTGCAATACCCCTTTACAAGCCTCCGATGCAGAGAGAGCCACTCTGGCCCTCTCTGCACCGGTAGCGATGGTGCCGTTGTCCAGATGGGAGGGAGCGTGCGTGCGCATGCACGAGGCGCGTGAGCGTGCACATAGCGCGCATGCGTGGGGTGCGCGCGCATTAGCCACACTGACACCAATGAATTAGGGCTGAAAGGCAGATAAAGTAAAAAAAAAAAATTAAATTTAAAACGATCTGGGAGGGGGGTGGTGGTATTGTGGGGGGGCTGCTACACTACAGAAAGAGTTTTAAGTTAAAAACAAAAATAAAAATACTTTGGTTTTTGGGGCCAAACTGGGTACTGGCAGACAGCTGCCAGTACCCAAGATGGCGGTAATTAGGTAGGGGAGAGGGTTAGAGAGCTGGAGGGGGAGATCAGGGAAGTTTTGGTTAAGGCAGGGGTCTATCACAGCTAAAATATTTTATTATTTTTATTTAAAAAAAAATTAAACTCTTTTATTTAGTACTGGCAGACTTTCTGCCAGTACTTAAGATGGCGGGAACAATTGTGGGGTGGGGGAGGGAAGAGAGCTGTTTGGGAGGGATCAGGGGGTAGGATGTGTC
The DNA here is from genome assembly GCF_027579735.1 of Bombina bombina. Classification (NCBI taxonomy): domain Eukaryota; kingdom Metazoa; phylum Chordata; class Amphibia; order Anura; family Bombinatoridae; genus Bombina; species Bombina bombina. The sequence continues at coordinate 991,900,851 of NC_069504.1, forward strand.
AGGTGGGAGGCTGATCTCTAAAATTAACCCTGCAAGCTCCCTACAAGCTAACAAATTTAACCCCTTCACTGCTGGGCATAATTCACGTGTGGTGCGCAGAAGCATTTAGCGGCCTTCTAATTACCAAAAAACAACACCAAAGCCATATAAGTCTGCTATTTCTGAACAAAGGGGATCCCAGAGAAGCTTTTACAACAATTTCTGCCATAATAGCACAAGCTGTTTGTAAATAATTTCAGTGAGAAACCTAAAATTGTGAAAAATGTAAAGTTTTTTTTTTTTATTTGCTCGCATTTGGCGGTAAAATGGTGGCATAAAATATACCAAAATGGGCCTAGATCAATACTTGGGGTTGTCTACTACACTACACTAAAGCTAAAATTAACCCTACAAGCTCCCTAATTAACCCCTTCACTCCTGGGCATAAAACACGTGTGGTGCGCAGCGGCATTTAGCGGCCTTCTAATTACCAAAAAGCAACCCCAAAGCCATATAAGTCTGTTATTTCTGAAAAAAGGGGATCCCAGAGAAGCATTTACAACCATTTGTGCCATAATTGCAGAAGCTGTTTGTAAATAATTTCAGTGGGAAACCTAAAGTTTGTGACAAAATTTGTGAAAAAGTGAACTTTTTTTTTTTTATCGCATTTGGCGGTGAAATGGTGGCATGAAATATACCAAAATGGGCCTAGATCAATACTTTGGGTTGTCTTCTAAAAAAAAATATATACATGTCAAGGGATATTCAGGTATTCCTGACAGATATCAGGGTTCCAATGTAACTAGCGCTAATTTTGAAAAAAAGTGGTTTGGAAATAGCAAAGTGCTACTTGTATTTATTGCCCCATAAATTGCAAAAAAAGCAAAGAACATGTAAACATTGGGTATTTCTAAACTCAGGACAAAATTTAGAAACTATTTAGCATGGGTGTTTTTTGGTGGTTGTAGATGTGTAACATATTTTGGCGGTCAAAGTTAGAAAAATTGTGTTTTTTTCCATTTTTTCCTCATATTTTATAATTTATTTTTTGTAAATTATAAGATATGATGAAAATAATGGTATCTTTAGAAAGTCCATTTAATGGCGAGAAAAACAGTATATAATATGTGTGGGTACAGTAAATGAGTAAGGGGAAAATTACAGCTAAACACAAACACTGCAGAAATGTAAAAATAGCCATTGTCATTAAGGGTAAGAAAATTGAAAAGTGGTCCGGTCATTAAGGGGTTAATCAAATGTGTAAATACTTTAGCATCAAAATTTACATTCACTTTAAGCTGTTGTTATTTCTTCAGTTCAATTATGTGGCATTTGTTTATTATGTTTTATGTTTCTACATGTATAATGACATTTACTGTTTTTTACATATTCAGTTCTTGTACTTGATTTCATTTTCAAACATTACATGTTGTTGCTTATATCATAAAGGTTATGACTGCTATTATGCCTTTTAAATAAAGTTACAAGGTCTTTTCAAAATTGTTCAAATTTAATTAATTTTGTTCTGACTGACAGCATACTAAGGTTTATTATACTGATGAAGGTTTCTTTGTTTTAAAGATCCTGTATCAGACAGTTTGTTATAAATTCTCCTTATTTTTTCATTTGAACATTTTTTATATTCTTTGTTAAGGAAATATGTGTTATTTATAGCTTTTAGGAGTCCTCCTATTAACTATATTATTAATCCGTTTCAAACTAGATTTTAAGATTTTTTTGCTCTTTTTTCCTATGCAATATACTATTTGTATTATATTCTAGAGATTGTTTATCCTGAATCCCTCTTGGGACTGTACTACTATTTCTATGGAGAATGGTACTTATTTTCAGGATTCTTTAGAATTTTTGGTAGAGCATATTCATGTACTGTTTATACTTTAGCTCAGATTTATCTGTGGCTGACATTGCTGTTTTATCAACGTTTGTTGAACAGTTAGTATAAGCAGTTTCAGATTCTCAAGTATATAACTCTGTTTATTTACTTCAGAAGTAATCATGTAATTATGTTTACTATATCTATTATTATGATTTCGTATATATTTTATTATCTCTATCTTGATAGAATAATAATTTGTTTGATTTCTATTTTCTCCACTATTGTTGGAGGTCTTGAATTTCTTTCTGCCCTACTTTAAGTTTGGTGATGTAGATCAGTTGGTGAATGTCCTGTCTACAAATGTTGTTCTAGATCCAAGGGTCTCAGATTCATATTCTGGCAGGGTTATTACAGCCCTTTGACCTTTTTTAGGTCAATTTACTGTATACCATTGGTTTGGGTAATAATAACAACTGTTTTGTTCAGCTGCTAATTTGGTTAATTCCGAGTGTAAGCACTGAAAAAGCGTTTTGTATCTTTTGGGAGAAATACGCTATATATTTTCTTGTTGTTAGACTGTATGAAGGTGCGGTTCTCTATCCAGTCATTCTGGTGGGGGGCAGATTAAATTGTTTTTGGATCAGTCCAAAATCTATATTTCTCTTGTAAGGTGTATCCAGTCCACGGATTCATCCTTTACTTGTTGGATATTCTCCTTCCCTACAGGAAGTGGCAAAGAGAGCACACAGCAGAGCTGTCCATATAGCTCCCCCTCTAGCTCCACCCCCCAGTCATTCTCTTTGCCGGCTCTAAGCACTAGGGTCTCTCTATGGGAGGGTAAAGTGAATGTGGTGTTAGAATTGTAGTTTTTATTATCTTCAATCAAAAGTTTGTTATTTTAAATGGTACCGGTTTGTACTATTTACTCTCTAGCAGAAAAGTGATGAAGATTTCTGCTGAGAGGAAAATTATTTTAGCATGTTGTAACTAAAATCCACTGCTGTTCCCACACAGGACTGAGGAGTACCAGAAAACTTCAGTTGGGGGGAACAGTTTGCAGGGGAACTGCAATAAGGTATGTTCAGTCATTTATTTATAGACAAGACTGAGATAATGCTAGAAGAGACTGACAATATCCCCATGAGGGGAGGGTAAGCTATGTTCAGAGACTTAGTAAGGAATTGAATGCTTACATTACAGGGCTAATTATGCTGGTTGACACTAATTCTGGGCAATCGAATGTTTTATTAGGAAAATGACACTTTGAAAGTCCTTTTTGGTTCTTTCTGGGGTTATTACCCACATGGCTATTTTTTATTCACTTTGGAGTGATTTCTTAGGCCTCACAGCTCCGGAGTAGAGTGGGAGGGGCCTAATTTCGCGCCTCAGATGTGCAGTTAGAATTACACAGAAGTTCATGCTGCTTCATATGGAGGGTCCTGCTGCTGTTTGAGGGCCTAAAGGATGCTATATCCCCCCCAAATCTGGTCCCTAAGGGCAGGTAGGGCCACAGCAGTGTTGTGGCAAGGTGCTGTAGTAATTTTAACCCGGGTGTTGGCTTTAGGCTGCTCCGGTTTGGGCATTAAGGGGTTAATCGTTTTGATACTAGTGGTGCAATCTTGCTAAGGCTCTAGGTACATACTGTGAAAATTTCAAAAGAATTACTGCATTTTTCACTGTTTTGCAAAATTGTGTGCCTTTTTTATCTCTTAAAGGCACAGTAACGTTTTTTCAAATTGTGTTTTTTATTTGATTAAAGTGATTTCCAAGCCTGTCTGTGTATACTACTAGTCTGTTAAACATGTCTGACACTAAGGTAAATCCTTGTTCTATGTGTTTAGAAGCCATGGTGGAACCCCCTCTCAGAATGTGTCCCACTTGTACTGATATGTCTATACACTTTAAAGATCATATTGTTGCACTTAAGAATGTGGCCCAAGATGATTCCCAGACTGAAGGTAACGAGGGTAGCCCGTCTGCCTCTCCCCAAGTGTCACAACCAGTTACGCCCGCTCAAGCGACGCCTAGTACCTCTAGTGCGTCTAACCCTTTTACATTACAAGACTTAGCGGCAGTCATGGATAATTCTCTTGCAGCTTTCTTATCTAAACTGCCCGTGTTACCTGCAAAGCGTGATAGCTCCATTTTAAGAACAGATTATGAGCACTCTGACACTTTGGTAGCTGTATCTGATATACCCTCTCAACGCTCTGAAGTGGGAGCGAGGGATTTGATGTCTGAGGGAGAAGTCTCTGATTCAGGAAGGGTTCCTCCTCAGACAGACTCAGATACATTGGTTTTTAAATTTAAACTAGAACACCTCCGCATTTTGCTCAGGGAGGTATTAGCTACTCTGGATGACTGCGACCCTTTGGTGGTCCCAGAGAAATTGTGTAAAATGGACAAGTACTTAGAGGTCCCTGTTTACACTGATGCGTTTCCGGTCCCTAAGAGGATTGCGGATATCGTTACTAGGGAGTGGGATAGACCAGGTGTCCCTTTTGTTCCCCCTCCTGTTTTTAAGAAAATGTTCCCCATATGTGACCCCATGCGGGATTCGTGGCAGACGGTCCCTAAGGTGGAGGGGGCTGTTTCTACACTTGCTAAACGCACAACCATACCAATTGAAGACAGTTGTGCTTTTAAAGACCCTATGGATAAAAAATTAGAGGGTTTACTTAAGAAATTTTTTGTTCAACAAGGTTTTCTTCTCCAACCTATTGCCTGCATTATTCCTGTAACTACTGCAGCTGCTTTCTGGTTTGAGGCGCTGGAAGACTCGCTCCAGACGGAGACCTCATATGAGGAAATTATGGATAGAATTAAGGCTCTAAAGCTAGCTAATTCTTTTATCACTGACGCCGCTTTCCAAATAGCTAAGTTAGCGGCGGAAAATTCAGGTTTCGCCGTTGTGGCGCGCAGGGCGCTATGGCTAAAGTCCTGGTCAGCCGATGTGTCGTCTAAATCCAAGCTTTTGAACATTCCTTTCAAAGGAAAGACCCTCTTCGGGCCTGAATTGAAAGAGATTATTTCAGAAATCACCGGGGGAAAAGGCCATGTTCTCCCTCAGGACAAGCCCTTTAAGACAAAGAACAAAGCTAATTTTCGTTCCTTTCGTAATTTTCAGGAACGGCCCCGCTTCATCCTCTCTGGCTGCAAAGCAAGAGGGCAACGCTTCACAGCCCAAGGCAACCTGGAAACCTTACCAGGGCTGGAATAAGTGTAAACAGGCCAAAAAGCCTGCAGCTGCCACCAAGACAGCATGAAGGGGTAGCCCCCGATCCGGGACCGGATCTAGTAGGGGGCAGACTCTCTCTCTTCGCTCAGGCCTGGGCAAGAGATGTACACGATCCTTGGGCATTAGAGATTGTATCCCAAGGATATCTTCTGGAATTCAAGGACTCTCCTCCAAGGGGAAGGTTCCACATTTCTCGTCTGTCTACAGATCAGAAAGAAAGAGGCGTTTTTACGCTGTGTAGAAGATCTACATCCAATGGGAGTGATCCACCCAGTTCCAATTGCGGAACAAGGGTTGGGTTTTTACTCAAACCTGTTTGTGGTTCCCAAAAAAGAGGGAACTTTCAGACCCATCCTGGATCTAAAAATTCTAAACAGATTCCTCAGAGTCCCATCATTCAAGATGGAGACCATTCAGACAATCTTACCAATGATCCAGGAAGGTCAATATATGACTACCGTGGATCTAAAGGATGCATACTTACACATTCCTATCAACAAAGATCATCACCAGTTTCCCAGGTTCGCTTTTCTGGACAAGCATTACCAGTTCGTGGCTCTTCCCTTCGGCTTAGCCACTGCTCCCAGAATTTTCACAAAGGTGCTAAGGCAGGAGAAGGCTTCGGTGTTTCTGATAGCGCCTGCGTGGCCACGCAGGACTTGGTATGCAGACCTAGTGGACATGTCATCTGTCCCACCATGGACATTGCCATTGAGGCAGGATCTTCTAATACAGGGTCCGTTCAAGCATCCAAATCTAATTTCTCTGCGTCTGACTGCTTGGAGATTGAACTCTTAATTCTATCAAAGCGTGGTTTCTCTGAGTCAGTTATAGATACTCTGATTCAGGCTAGAAAGCCTGTCACCAGGAAAATCTACCATAAGATATGGCGGAAATATCTTTGTTGGTGTGAATCCAAGGGTTACTCATGGAGTAAGATTAGGATTCCCAGGATATTGTCTTTCCTCCAAGACGGATTGGAGAAAGGATTGTCAGCTAGTTCCTTAAAAGGACAGATATCTGCTCTGTCTATCCTTTTACACAAGCGTCTGGCAGAGGTACCAGACGTTCAAGCGTTTGCTCAGGCTTTAGTCAGAATCAAGCCTGTTTATAAACCCGTGCTCCGCCATGGAGTCTAAATCTAGTTCTTTCAGTTCTTCAAGGGGTTCCGTTTGAACCCTTACATTCCATAGATATTAAGTTGTTATCTTGGAAAGTTTTGTTTTTGGTAGCTATTTCTTCTGCTCGAAGAGTCTCAGAATTATCTGCCTTGCAGTGTGATTCACCTTACCTAGTGTTCCACGCAGATAAGGTAGTTTTGCGTACCAAACCTGGTTTTCTTCCTAAAGTTGTTTCTAACAAGAATATTAACCAGGAAATAGTTGTTCCTTCTCTGTGTCCTAATCCTTCTTCGAAGAAGGAACGTCTGTTACACAATCTTGATGTAGTTCGTGCTTTAAAGTTCTATTTACAAGCAACTAAGGATTTCAGACAAACATCTTCCTTGTTTGTTATCTATTCTGGTAAGAGGAGAGGTCAGAAAGCGACTGCTACCTCTCTTTCCTTTTGACTGAAAAGCATCATCCATTTGGCCTATGAGACTGCTGGCCAGCAGCCCCCTAAAACTGTTACTGCTCATTCTACCAGAGCAGTGGCTTCCACATGGGCTTTTAAAAATGAGGCTTCTGTTGAACAGATTTGTCTTCACTGCATACTTTTTCCAAATTTTACAAATCCGATACTTTTGCTTCTTCTGAGGCTATTTTTGGGGAGAAAGGTTTTGCAAGCAGTGGTGCCTTCCGTTTAAGGTACCTGCCTTGTTCCCTCCCTTCATCCGTGTCCTAAAGCTTTGGTTTTGGTATCCCACAAGTAAAGGATGAATCCGTGGACTGGATACACCTTACAAGAGAAAACAGAATTTATGCTTACCTGATAAATTACTTTCTCTTGTGGTGTATGCAGTCCACGGCCCGCCCTGGCAATTGAGTCAGGTAAATTTTTTTTTTGTTTAAACTACAGTCACCACTGCACCCTATAGTTCTGCTTTTTCTTCCTAACCTTTGGTCGAATGACTGGGGGGTGGAGCTAGAGGGGGAGCTATATGGACAGCTCTGCTGTGTGCTCTCTTTGCCACTTCCTGTAGGGAAGGAGAATATCCTACAAGTAAAGGATGAATCCGTGGACTGGATACACCACAAGAGAAAGTAATTTATCAGGTAAGCATAAATTCTGTTTTTTTTTTTAGGGTTTGAAGAGATTTTCAGAATGAGACCTTCTATAGGAAGAATCTTTCGCAGTACGCTCTGTGTTTCAGGAATGATTATGCCAGTTCTTTTTTTTTGAAGGAACAGGGTTTGGATTTCTATTCAATTCTATTCTTTGTCCCAAAGAAGAAGGGTTTATTCAGTTCCTTTTTTTGGATCTGAAGACTTTTATATTGTTTTGTTAGTTTCAACTTTTATTTTGTCGATTATAAGGACTATTATGCCTTTTTTTTTTTTAAAGGTCATTTCATGTCCACTCATTTTTCAGGATGTTTATCCTCATATGTTATTGTCATTCAGTCCACTTGTGGATTCTGATATTTTCTTTTTTAAATAAGCTTTACCAATTTGTCACTTTTCCATTTGGTCTAGCATCAGCTTTATGAATCTTTTCATAGGTTCTTGGTGCCTTTCTTTCTGTCTTCAGACAGTAAAGTATGGTGGTGCTTCCTTATTTGGATGGTATCTTGGTATTAGCTTAACCTTTTCTTTTATTAAGATGGACAGATAGCTCAGCATACTAATGCACTCTGGCTGAGCCCTGTAGCAACCTGAGGGTTTCAGATTAGATTCCTGGCGAGGTCTATTCAGTCTTTCATTCTCAGAGGTTGATTAAATGAGCAGCGTTTTGACAATACATACATATGAAAGAGCAGTATTCATATATATGGATCTTTCTTTTTTGGAATCTCTTATGAATCAACTATGTTTTGTTTCTTCAAAACATGGTTAGAGGATTTAATTTACCTAAGAGTTTTGTGATTCCTCAGACAAGGGTCACTTCTTTTTGGGTTTTTAGATGGATTCTGTGTTCATGTCTTTGTCTTTATCGGACAAAAGTCAATTGTATTTGGCATTAGCCTGTTTTACTTACAGTCTGGAACATTTCTTTCAGTTGCTATGTGCATGAAAGTCTTAGGTATCATAACTGCAGCATCGGGAGTGGTTCCCTTTGCTCGTTTTTCATCTGAGATCTCTTTTTACTTTGCATACTGAATCTATGATACAGAGTTTGTTTTCAAGATATCACAGTTGATATTCTTAAATCCTAAACACTCTACTCTCTCTCTGTTTTTGATGATTAGTCTATCATTGTTTTATTCAGGGGGTCTCCTTTTGTTTGTCCTTCCTGGACTGTATTCTTTATGACTGCAAGTCTTGCAGGTTGGGGAGCAGTCTGAGGGTCTTTGACAGCACAAGGGGTTTGGAAACTTGGTGAGGTTTCCAAACGATATTTTTAACTCTGTGCTATTTTCAGAGCTCTTTCAGGCTTGGCTTCTTTTAGGAGAGAATTTTACTTTCAGACAGACAATATCACAATTGTGGCATATGTCAATCATTTAATAGTGACTTACAGTTCCTTAGCAATTAAGAAGTGTCTTGAATACGTTCTTAGGTGGTTTTCATCTCCTGTCTAATCTTTACAATTTATATCTCAGGTTTAGACATTTGGGAGATGGATTATCTTAACCGTCAGTCTTTACATCTGGGAGAGTGCTATCTCTATACAGATGTGTTCTCTCAATTTCCCAGGTACCTTTTCAGGTCTAGGGCTCTTCAGGTGGAAATTGTGGATACATTTGCAGTTTCTTGGTTTTTGCAACCTGGCTACATCCTTCCACCTCTGTTTTTTTCTTCCAAAGGTGTTCTTCAAGATCGTTTTGGAATAGTCTCATATGTTTCTGATAGCATCAGCATGGCCTCTTAGGTTTGGTATGTGGATCTTGTTTGGATGTCCAGTTACCATCCTTGACCGCTTTTCTTTGGCTAGCCCTTTTGTTTTAGGGGTTATTTTTCCATCAGGATTTCAAATGACTAATTTGAAGGTATGGACATTTGTTTAGTGTTTAGTCATATAGGTTTCTATGACTCAGTTTTTTAATCACTATGTTGCAGGCTTATAAGTCTGTTTTAAAGAACATTTATTATAGGTTTAGTAAATCTATATTTCTCTTGTAAGGTGTATCCAGTTCACGGGTTCATCCATTACTTGTGGGATATTCTCCTTCCCAACAGGAAGCTGCAAGAGGACACCCACAGCAGAGCTGTCTATATAGCTCCTCCCCTAACTGCCACCCCCAGTCATTCTCTTGCAGCTCTCGACAAGATAGGAAGTATCAAGAGATATGTGGTGACTTAGTGTAGTTTTGCCTTCAATCAAAAGTTTGTTATTTTTAAACGGTACCGGCGTTGTACTGTTTTACTCTCAGGCAGAAATTAGAAGAAGAATCTGCCTGGAGGTTGATGATCTTAGTGGTTTGTAACTAAGGTCCATTGCTGTTCTCACGCATAACTGAAGAGTATGGGAAAGACTTCAGTTGGGGGAACGGTTTGCAGTTTGCCTGCTTTGAGTATATTTATTTCTAGAGAGATGATAAGATCTAGAAAATGCTGACAGAGCCTTGTATAATTGAGGTAAGCCTGATGCAGTGATTTAACAACGACTGGGATCATGCTTATAAAAAAGGGTAATATTCATGTTAATACTCATATTTCTTAGTGACAAAATGTTTACATGTTATATAGAAAGAACGTTTTTTCTCTGAGGGTGATAAATAGTTTTTTTTGGGGCCTAGTTTCCACATGGCTAGACAGATACTCCTAGGAGTATTTTCTTAAGGCCCTCTGACATCGAGTGCATGGTGGGAGGGGCCTGTTTTCGCGCTCTAGATGCACAGTTCATATTCAGACTGAGACATCCAGCTTCCCTAAAGGAGTCCTCTGGCATATGAGGACCACTATAGAGGGCTTAATTATTTCCTAAATCGTATTTGAGGGCAGGTAGGAGCCACAGCAGAGCTGTGGCAAGGTGTTTAACTGTTTATTAACGTTTTTTAACGTTTTTCAAATCCGGTTTGGGGCCTAAAGGGTTAATCATCCATTTGCAAGTGGGTGCAATGCTGCTTTAGTCCCTTATACACACTGTAAAAATTTCGAAGAGTTTACTACTATTTAACACTGTTTTGCAGTTTATGTGATAGTTTTTTTCTCTTAAAGGCACAGTACCGTTTTTATTTAATTGCTGTTTCACATTTATTAAAGTGTTTTCCAAGCTTGCTGGTCTCATTTCTAGTCTGTTAAACATGTCTGACATAGAGGAAACTCCTTGTTCAATATGTTTAGAAGCCATTGTGGAACCCCCTCTTAGAATGTGTACCAAATGTACTGAAATTTCTATAAATTATAAAGACCATATTATGGCATTTAAAGATTTATCACCAGAGGTTTCTCAGACTGACAAAAGGGAGGTTATGCCATCTAGCTCTCCCCACGTGTCAGAACCTATAACTCCCGCTCTAGTGACGCCAAGTACATCTAGCGCGTCCAATGCGTTTACCTTACAAGACATGGCGGCAGTTATGACCAATACCCTCACAGAGGTATTGTCCAAACTGCCAGGGTTACAAGGAAAGCGAGACAGCTCTGGGGCTAGAACAACTACAGAGCTTTCTGACGCTTTAGTAGCTATGTCCGATATACCCTCACAATGCTCCGAAGCCGTGGCAAGGGAGTTGCTATCTGATGGTGAGATTTCAGATTCAGGGAAGACATTACTTCAGTCTGATTCTGAAATGACAGCCTTTAAATTTAAGCTTGAACACCTCTGCTTATTGCTCAGGGAGGTTTTAGCGACTCTGGATGACTGTGACCCCATTGTAGTTCCAGAGAAATTGTGTAAAATGGACAAATACTTTGCAGTGCCTGTTTACACTGATGTTTCTCCAGTCCCTAAGAGGTTTTCAGAAATTATTACTAAGGAATGGGATAGACCAGGTGTTCCGTTCTCTCCCCCTCCTGCTTTTAAAAAGATGTTTCCCATAGATGTCGCTATACGGGACTCGTGGTCCCTAAGGTGGAGGGTGCTGTTTCTACCCTAGCTAAGCGTACAACTATCCCCGTCGAGGACAGTTGTGCTTTCTTAGATCCTATGGATAAAAAATTGGAGGGTCTCCTTAAGAAAATTTTTATCCATCAAGGTTTTATTCTCCAGCCTCTTGCATGCATTGCCCCAGTTACTGCTGCAGCAGCTTTTTTGGTTCGAGTCTCTTGAGGAGGCTCTACAGATGGAGACCCCGTTAGATGATATTTTAGACAGGATTAAAGCTCTCAAGTTAGCTAATTCCTTTATTTCTGACGCCGTTTTTCATCTAACCAAACTAACGGCTAAGAATTCAGGTTTTGCCATTCTGGCGCGCAGGGCGCTATGGCTTAAGTCATGGTCAGCAGACGTTACTTCAAAGTCTAAGCTTCCTATTCGAGATCATTTCTGATATTACTGGAGGAAAAGGTAACGCCCTTCCTCAGGATAGGTCCAATAAATTAAGGACCAAACAGAATAATTTTCGTTCATTTCGAAACTTCAAGAGTGGCGCAGCTTCAGCTCCCTCTAATTCAAAACAAGAGGGAAATTTTGCCCAGTCCAAACCAGTCTGGAGACTGAACCAGGCTTGGAACAAGGGGAAGCAGGCCAAAAAACCTGCTGCCGTCTCTAAGACAGCATGAAGGAGTAGCCCCCGATCCGGGACCGGATCTAGTAGGGGGCAGACTTTCTCTCTTCGTCCAGGATCCCTGGGCATTAGAGATTGTTTTCCAGGGATATCTTCTGGACTTCAAAGCTTCATCTCCAAAGGGGAGATTTCATCTCTCACAATTATCTGTAAACCAGATAAAGAGAAAGGCATTCTTACGTTGTGTTCAAGACCTGCTGGTTATGGGAGTGATCCACCCAGTTCCAAGGGAGGAACAGGGGCAGGGCTTCTATTCAAATCTGTTTATAGTTCCCTGAAAAGAGGGAACTTTCAGACCAATCTTGGATCTCAAGATCCTAAACAAATTTCTCAGGGTCCCATCCTTCAAGATGGAGACTATCCTAACCATCCTCCCTATGATCGAGGAGGGTCAATATATGACTACCGTGGACTTAAAGGATGCTTATCTCCACATTCCGATTCACAGAGATCATCATCAGTTCCTCAGGTTCGCCTTCTTAGACAGGCATTACCAGTTTGTGGCTCTTCCCTTCGGGTTAGCCACGGCACCAAGAATCTTTACGAAGGTTCTAGGGTCCCTACTGGCGGTTCTAAGGCCACAGGGCATAGCGGTGGCTCCCTACCTAGACGACATTCTGATACAGGCGTCGACTTTTCAAATCGCCAAGTCCCATACGGACATTGTTCTGGCTTTTCTGAGGTCTCACGGGTGGAAGGTGAACGAAGAAAAGAGTTCTCTCTCCCCTCTCACAAGAGTTTCCTTCCTAGGAACATTGATAGATTCAGTAGAAATGACATTTTTTCTGACAGAGGTCAGGTTATCAAAGCTTCTAACTTCCTGCCGTGCTCTTCATTCCACTTCTCGGCCGTCAGTGGCTCAGTGTAAGGAAGTAATCGGCCTAATGCTAGCGACAATGGACATAGTTCCCTTTGCCCGCCTACATCTCAGACCACTGCAACTTTGCATGCTCAATCAGTGGAATGGGGATAACACAGATTTGTCCCCTCTGCTAAATCTGGATCAAGAGACCAGGGATTCTCTTCTGATGATTCTCTTCTGGTGAAGGCTCAGGGTTCGTGGACTCAGGAGGAAGCCCTCCTTCCGATAAACATTCTGGAACTGAGAGCGATATTCAATGCTCTTCAGGCTTGGCCTCAACTAGCTGTGGTCAGGTTCATCAGATTTCAGTCGGACAATATCACGACTGTAGCCTATATCAACCATTAGGGGGGGACAAGAAGCCCCCTGGCAATGTTGGAGGTTTCAAAGATAATTCTATGGGCAGAGGTTCACTCTTGCCATCTCTCAGCTATCCATATCCCAGGAGTAGAGAACTGGGAGGTGGATTTTCTAAGTCGGCATACTTTTCATCCGGGGGAGTGGGAGCTCCATCCGGAGGTATTTGCCCAGCTGATTCAACTATGGGGCAAACCAGAAGTGTATCTGATGGCGTCTTGTCAGAACGCCAAGCTTCCCTGTTACGGGTCCAGGTCAAGGGATCCCCAGGCAGCGCTGATAGATGCTCTAGCAGTGCCCTGGTCCTTCAGCCTGGCTTATGTGTTCCCACCATTTCCTCTCCTCCCTCGTCTGATTGCCAAGATCAAGCAGGAGAGAGCTTTGGTGATTTTGATAGCACCTGCGTGGCCACGCAGGACTTGGTATGCAGATCTGGTGGACATGTCATCCCTTCCACCATGGACTCTGCCGCTGAGGCAGGACCTTCTACTCCAAGGTCCATTCAAACATCCAAATCTAATTTCTCTGCGGCTGACTGCTTGGAGATTGAATAAATACACACAGAAAGAAATGCACTCACAGGAACGAACAACCAGCTCAATACCATTGTTAGCCTGTTCTATGGCGATTTACCACCTGGGTGCAACTTCTTTTAGCCCAGCAATGCTTTTCACAGAGTAGAACTCTCATGTAGTCTATCAGTCTGATCCCGCCTATTACGGTCAGTCCAGCGCCGAAATACCAGGCAATTCCTCTCTGAACAAGGAACAAAGCAACCCCAGACGATCGTTTCGGCCTTCATTGGGCCTCGTCAGTGAGGTGTAGCAGTATTCCTCTAAGCACACTGAGCAAGGAGTCCACGTCAGGTTTCCCCTTTTTCCCATAGGGAGACTAAATACACACAGAGAGAAATGCACTCACAGGAACGAACAACCAGCTCAATACCATTGTTAGCCTGTTCTATGGCGATTTACCACCTGGGTGCAACTTCTTTTAGCCCAGCAATGCTTTTCACAGAGTAGAACTCTCCTGTAGTATATCAGTCTGATCCCGCCTATTACGGTCAGTCCAGCGCCGAAATACCAGGCAATTCCTCTCTGAACAAGGAACAAAGCAACCCCAGACGATCGTTTCGGCCTTCATTGGGCCTCGTCAGTGAGGTGTAGCAGTATTTCTCTAAGCACGCTGAGCAAGGAGTCCACGTCTTGGAGATTGAATGCTTGATTTTATCAAAACGTGGTTTCTCCGAGTCGGTCATTGATACCTTAATTCAGACTCGAAAGCCTGTCACCAGGAAAATCTATCATAAGATATGGTGTAAATATCTTCATTGGTGTGAATCCAAGGGTTACTCATGGAGTAAAGTCATGATTCCTAGGATATTATCCTTTCTCCAAGAAGGATTGGAGAAGGGATTGTCAGCTAGTTCCTTAAAGGGACAGATTTCTGCTCTGTCTATTCTTCTGCACAAGCGTCTGGCAGATGTTCCAGATGTTCAGGCGTTTTGTAAGGCTTTAGTTAGAATCAAGCCTGGGTTTAAACCTGTTGCTCCGCCATGGAGTTTAAATTTAGTTCTTAAAGTTCTTCAAGGGGTTCAGTTTGAACCTCTGCATTCCATAGATAAGCTTTTATCTTGGAAAGTTCTGTTTTTGGTAGCTATCTCTTCGGCTCAAAGAGTTTCAGAGTTATCTGCCTTACAGTGTGATTCCCCTTATCTGATATTCCATACAGATAAGGTAGTGTTGCGTACCAAACCTGGATTTCTTCCTAAGGTGGTATCTAATAAGAATATCAATCTGTGTCCTAATCCTTCTTCAAAGAAGGAACGTCTATTACACAATCTTGACAAGGTTCGTGCTTTAAAGTTTTATTTACAAGCTACTAAGGATTTTCGTCAAACATCTGCATTGTTTGTTGTCTACTCTGGACAGAGGAGAGGCCAAAAGGCTTCGGCATCTTCTCTTTATTTTTGGCTGAGAAGTATAATCCGTTTAGCTTATGAGACTGCTGGCCAGCAGCCTCCTGAAAGAATTACATCTCATTCCACTAGAGCGGTAGCTTCCACATGGGCTTTTAAAAATGAGGCCTCTGTTGAACAGATTTGTAAGGCGGCGACTTGGTTTTCGCTTCATACTTTTTCTAAATTCTACAAATTTGATACTTTTGCTTCCTCGGAGGCTATTTTTGGGAGAAAGGTCTTGCAGGCATTGGTGCCTTCCGTTTAAGTTCCTGCCTTGTCCCTCCCTTCATCCGTGTCCTAAAGCTTTGGTATTGGTATCCCACAAGTAATGGATGAACCCGTGGACTGGATACACCTTACAAGAGAAGTTGTTGCTTCCCTTGTTCAGAGAAGAATTGCCTGGTATTTCGGCGCTGGACTGTCATTGGGCAGGGTCAGACTGATATGCTTCAGGATATTTTTTCTCTGTGAAGGGGCATAGTGTGCAAAAAGAACTGGCACCCTGAGGAATTCAATAAAAATGAACATGCATGGAAGTTATTCCAGCTTCTGTTCTATCTCATGGAGTGCTGTTCTCTCTCTTTCGATTTTTATGCAAATTATTCTTGGGTCACCCTAAGAGTAATGGGGAAACCAGACGTGGACTCCATGCACACTTGCCCTTAGAGAGATACAACTGCATCTCACTGACGAGGCCCATAAGAGGCTGAAACGATCGTCTGGGGTTGTTGCTTCCCTTGTTCAGAGAAGAATTGCCTGGTATTTCGGCGCTGGACTGTCATTGGGCAGGGTCAGACTGATATGCTTCAGGATATTTTTTCTCTGTGAAGGGGCATAGTGTGCAAAAAGAACTGGCACCCTGAGGAATTCAATAAAAATGAACATGCATGGAAGTTATTCCAGCTTCTGTTCTATCTCATGGAGTGCTGTTCTCTCTCTTTCGATTTTTATGCAAATTATTCTTGGGTCACCCTAAGAGTAATGGGGAAACCAGACGTGGACTCCATGCACACTTGCCCTTAGAGAGATACAACTGCATCTCACTGACGAGGCCCATAAGAGGCGGAAACGATCGTCTGGGGTTGTTGCTTCCCTTGTTCAGAGAAGAATTGCCTGGTGTTTCGGCGCTGGACTGTCATTGGGCAGGGTCAGACTGATATGCTTCAGGATATTTTTTCTCTGTGAAGGGGCATAGTGTGCAAAAAGAACTGGCACCCTGAGGAATTCAATAAAAATGAACATGCATGGAAGTTATTCCAGCTTCTGTTCTATCTCATGGAGTGCTGCTCTCTCTCTTTCGATTTTTATGCAAATTATTCTTGGGTCACCCTAAGAGTAATGGGGAAACCAGACGTGGACTCCATGCACACTTGCCCTTAGAGAGATACAACTGCACCTCACTGACGAGGCCCATAAGAGGCTGAAACGATCGTCTGGAGTTGTTGCTTCCCTTGTTCAGAGAAGAATTGCCTGGTATTTCGGCGCTGGACTGTCATTGGGCAGGGTCAGACTGATATGCTTCAGGATATTTTTTCTCTGTGAAGGGGCATAGTGTGCAAAAAGAACTGGCACCCTGAGGAATTCAATAAAAATGAACATGCATGGAAGTTATTCCAGCTTCTGTTCTATCTCATGGAGTGCTGTTCTCTCTCTTTCGATTTTAAAACAAAATTTATGCTTACCTGATACATTTCTTTCTCTTGTGGTGTATCCAGTCCATGGCCCGCCCTGTCACTTTAAGGCAGATGTTTTTTATTTTTAAACTACAGTCACCACTGCACCCTATAGTTTCTCCTTTTTCTTGCTTGTCTTCGGTCGAATGACTGGGGGTGGCAGTTAGGGGAGGGGCTATATAGACAGCTCTGCTGTGGGTGTCCTCTTGCCACTTCCTGTTGGGAAGGAGAATATCCCACAAGTAATGGATGAACCCGTGGACTGGATACACCACAAGAGAAAGAAATGTATCAGGTAAGCATAAAGTTTGATGTAAAGTTCTTTTAAAAAAAGGAACCTAAAGTCCCAGAATACATCTCAATCCAAGGAAGCATTTACCCAAGAAATTACTTCAAAGATCAGTGCTCTTAATTTTGTTTGAGAAAATGTCTTTGTTGTACCAGATTCTCAGGAGATTTGTGATTAGTTATTGGTAGATAGAAAGGAAAAAAAGGGGCTAAATAAAAAAAAAATGTCCTTACGTTCACATTGCAAGGAAGCTTTGCGCTCACTAGAACACGCTTCTAATGTCCAATGGGAGCCTCATTCTCATGCCAATAGTCACAGCAGACAACCTAGTGCGGTGAAGGGGGTAAGTCATGCAGCGATGGGCAGCAAAGTCTAAATATATATGTATATGAATATATACATATATATTTATGTGTTTATACAAATATTAACACATAAATGTATATTTTTATAAGCCTATACATATATATTTTTAATAATTACACACTCCACATAGGCTGTAATGTAAAGGCATTTTTCAGTGCCGTTTCTGAAAATTTTAAGTCCGTAAAATTGATTTGTGCAGTTATTATTTTAAAAAACACTACATTTTATTTTGGGCAGCAATTGGGGGACATTTTTAAAATTAACCAGAGATCTGATCTCTGGTTGATTTTTGGAGCGTTAATGCTACCGCAAGTTCACGGTAGCATGAACCAGCCACTTGTAATGGCTGGTTATTTATTGTGCGCCCATAAACGGGAAAATTTGCCTGTTTACGCAAGCATGATAAATTAGCGCTCCACTTGTAATCTAGCCCAAAATGTGTTATATTATATTATGATACATTAACCTTGCAGACATTCAACATCTTAAAAACACATTGCTGCAGCTAAATCTATTTAAGAGAATAATGTTTGCACAGTTCTAAGTTTATGTTATTAGTTTATACTGTTTTCAAGCTCACCAAAATAAGATGCTGTATAATATTTATGTGTTTAACCCAAACGTAACAGTGGGGAATCAAAATCAGTAAGAATTACACATCTGACATATAAGCTTTTTAACTTTTAACATTACCTATTCATTGTCAGCACATTGCTGATTAGTAAGAGGATACTGTTATTATTTAATAATAAATTAAAGCTGCAGACCCTCCTCTGCACATGAAAAGACCCATTATAGAAACAGAAGCAATCTGAAGTCTGTATACATCAGTATATATCTAAAACTTTGGGGCTTGGTTAGATGTCTGAAAATCAGCACAATGTTATTTAAAAATAAGCAAAACTATACATTGTTAAAAAACACTCCCAGATGGGCTATATAAATGGATCACCTGCAAAACATTTATGCAAATAAAAATCTAGTGTACAATGTCCATTTAAAAGAACTCTTCCATGTAGTGTAATACAAAAATCTTATCTGATAAGGCTTTTTGTAAGTGATCACTGCCATATCCATAGCATTTGCACTGATCTAAGATCTAACTTTTCAAATCACAGAGTTGATCAAAAGAAATATGAAACCCGAAGTTAAACTATGATTTTGTGTAAAAGCCCACAGAAAATTGTTTTTGATCTGTTTCCCTAAATCAGCACAGGCTATGTGTATTTACTCACGCACAGCTTGGGATCTAGACATATGAGAAGCATGTCCCGGATTAATTTGAAATTCAGAAACCGTAAACAGTCCTTCAGTTTTGTAGGATCATTTAAGCAAACCGAGTAACATGCATTCTTCATCATACATATAAGGATTACATTTCCAGCCATTTGGCCAGTGATTTAATTGGGGTTTACCAAGTCATATGCACATGTTCCCCTATTTTACAGCATTTTTTTGTTATATGGTAATAGATTAACTTAATACTTGGTTTGCCGAGCCCTAAGAAAGGTAGTATTATTTAAATATGCGTTAGTTTAGATTTTTGTTTTCAAATGTTTACTGCCTCCTTAAAGAACAGGGTTTTTTTTCTTTTCATTTGATCAGCAAGAATAAACTTTTGTCTTATGTTTTTCCCCATCATAATCACCTATCTTGCCTTATTTTTTCACTATAGATGGTTCCAGACATTGATACATTTGTTTAAAGGGAACATTGGAACTGGCCTCCTGGGCCTACCTCTAGCTGTGAAGCATGCTGGAATTGTGGTATGTACACAACCCAATATGGTTATATTCAGGATAATTCTGTAGAGCTTGTAAAGTTTGTTGGATTTGGCACTAACTAATGATATGAACATATAATTCTCAGTTATAACCATATATATAATATACTCACACTGCTGTGTGAAAAAATTCTGTAAAGTAAGAATGCTTTCAAAAATAGAAATGTTAATAGTTTATTTTTATCAATTAACAAAATACAGAGTGGTCAGAAGAAAAGTCTAAATTAAATCAGTATTTAATGTGACTACCCTTTCCCTTCAAAACAGCATCAATTCTTCTAGGTACACATCCACAAAGTCAGGGGCTTGGTAGGCATATAGTTATGTGCATGATTAAACCATTATACCAAACAGGTGCTAATAATTATCCATGTAATATTTTGGTTGGGAAACACAATAATTAATGTAAACTTTGTAGGAGGAATAGCCAAACTCTTCTAACAAGGTGAGGTTGCTGAAGACAGTCTAATGCCAACAGTCATACGCCATGGCAAGACTGAACACAGCAACTTGACACAGGGTAGTTATACTGCGTCAGCAAAATCTTTCACAGGCAAAAATTTTCAAGGCTGGCAAGAGTTTTCAGATGTGCTATCCACGCTCTTCTGAATAAGCACAAAGACACAAGGTAGTTATACTGCATCAGCAAGGTTTCTCCCAGGCAGGAAATTCAAGGCATACAGGGCTTTCCAGATGTGCTATCCAAGCTCTTCTGAGGAAGCACAAAGAATCTGGCGAAGTTGGGGACCATAGATGCACAGTGGTCGCCAAAAAAACTTTGTGCAGCAGATGAAAGTCACATCATGCTTACATCTCTTTGCAGTCAAACCATTAACTCAGAGTTGGTTTAGTGTTGCCCTGGTACACCAATCTACTGTTTTGAGAAGTCTGGTCAAACTTGAATGTGGAAAAAAGGCAAAGAGACTTAAGTATGCACAAAAACAGAGGAGCTGGGGTGCAGAAAAATGGCAGCAGATACAATGGACTGAGGAGTCGAAATTTGAAATATTTAGCTGTAGCAGAAGATAGTTTGTTCGCCAAAGGGCTGGAGAGTGGGAGAAGAATGAGTATCTACAGGCAACAGTGAAGCTTAATGGAGGTTCCTTGCAAGTTTGGGGCTGCATTTCTGCAAATGGAGTTGGGGATTTGGTCTAAATTAATGCAGATATTTATTCATCATGCAGTACCATCAGGGAGGCATCTGATTGGCCCAAAATGTATCCTGCAACATGACAAAGACCCCAAACATACAGCCAAAGTCATCAAGAACTATGTTCAGCATAAAGAAGAACAAGGAGGCCTGGTAATTATGGTATGGCCCCCACAGAGCCCTGATCTCAACATCATTTAGTCTGTCTGTGATTAAATGAAGAGACAGAAGCAACTGAGGCTGCTTAAATCCTCAGAAGAACTCTGTTTAGTTTTCCAAGATGTTTGTAACAACCGACCTTCTGAGTTCCTTAAAAACTGCGTGGCACATAGGTAAAAGCAAATTCTAGTAAAAGAATGCTCTGATGCATAAGAATATTTTCTTATTCTAGTTTTAATGTCCCTTTACCTATTAATTGTGCCAACAGATTTGAATTTAGCAAAGAACCACTCTCTCTATTTACGTGTTTAGAGCTTCTCTCAGTTCTCTAACTGCATCTGTCCTACGTTGAATGTTGCTTAGCCTCAGTCTTTAGACCAGCAGCTGTCTGTAGCCTCAGAGCAGTAAGGATGTGTTTAAATCAGTTACTGAATGAAGAAAAGAGGCAGTTAACCATGTGCTGTTATATACTTATTAACCATGTGCTGTTATATACTGCAAATATGGAGAAGAAAAATAGAAGACAAGGAGACACTAAAAATGGGCCAGAACGGGGATACAAAAAAAGTGGAAATATAAAGATGAAAGTAACTGCACCAGTGCCATATACCAACCTAATTATTTAAAGGGATCTGAAATCCCAATATGTTCTTTTGTGATTCAGACAGAGAATGCAATTTTAAAAAAGCTTCCAATTTACTTTTATTATCAAATTTGCTTTGTTCCCATGGTACTTTTTGTTGAAGAGATACCTAGGTAGGTGGCAGGAAATAGTGCTGCCATCTAGTGCTCTTGCATATGGATAACATTCTTGTAAAACTGCTACCATGTAGTACATCAGACATTTGCAAACTTCTGAGCTTACGTCCCTGCTTTTATAAAATATACCAAGAGAACAAAGAATTTGATAAAAGCAGTAACATTTGGGGTTTCATGTCCCTTTAAAAGCATGACAAGTCATTTTTAGAACTCCAAATGATAGGATTTAAAATCATTCCTGGAACCTGCATTTTTGCAAGATCATTCTTCTGAAATGGAGGAGAAGCTTTTTGCAGTGAAGTAGTTATTAGTAAATAATTATTCCATCTCTGGTATTGGATTTAAGATTAAGAATTGTGTGGGTTCTGACCACAAGTCATTACAAGGTTGCGTGCTAGCTATTATATTACTCTACACATAGCTTTTTTATCAGCTTCACTGGAAATACAGCTTTTTGTTTTGCTTTTTATCACTTTCATATAAAATTACACTTGTATCTTTTTTTCTTGATATAATAGATGTTTGAGGTTTTCTAGCATCAAAAGGCATTTCTGAAGTGTTGCTTGGCAACCATTTTATAAAAAGCAAGATGAAAGCAGTAAACAAGACCAAACACATCTCTGTTCAGTATATGAATCCAGCAGCAAATTATATTCACTGGATAGCATACATAATGTGCCTTTAATGTGCTAGCAAATGGCAATATGTACCTCCATTTGTATTTGTGTCCCAAATTAATGCAAACCACTCTGGGTTGGTACAAAATAAGAAACATTTAATTTCACATATCATGCAATGAAAAACAAAGACGAGTACTTTTAGATTGTAGGTAGATGGCACTAATAATTGTTCTGAATAATTCATTTTTTATTTGATAATTGTTTAGGTGGCATGCGAGAGAGTACAGAATATTGACCACCTATTTAAAGACCACCACAGTAGTTTTGTTTGGGGGGTGGAAGAGGCCCGATTTGAAAGTGAAGTCCTTCTTTTGAGAGTCACTTGTCTTCCTATAATGCAGGTGGTCATCATGAGACACAATAATCTCCCGCACAACTTGACACCAAGCAGATTTTCTGTGAAGATAGATAAAAAAGTTAAAGGGACATGTTGCTCAAATATTTTCTTATATATGTGAAAGAGCAGAAGTTAAACATGTTACAATAGTTTTTGCATAAAAAAAAGTTCAAGGTATTTAAATGTAAAGAAACAGGAAGTCCAGGGACTCTACTAAATGGCTCACAGGGGCAATGTACACAAAAAAATGTTGATTTATTTACTACAGGAACTTCAATTTGCAAAAAAACAAAGCACCATTACACATATGTAACATTTTCTTTTCGACAGAACAGAGAAATGTTTTCAGTATCATGTTCCTTTAGCAACCATGAACTTCCCTTAGGTAGATTGGAATGACCCCCCCCCACACACACACACACATTTAATGTTGCAAGTCTAATTTTCATGGCTCACATTTATTAATGTTTATAATTTACAGTGTGATTTTTTTTTGTGTTACTTATTGTTATCTAATTGTCAGTAGTTGTTACTGAAATAAGTAGGTAAACAATCATACTCTTCTGTTGTTGGAACGAGATGCTAACTCTGGAACCGTGAACTGTTTAACTAGCTGAAATATTAAGGAAATGTACAGACTTCTTTGCTGTTTACTTTGCACTTTATAGAAAATGATAGTAAAATAAAACTTGCTTTTAGCTTTCCATGTGGATGGTTTTTGTCATTTTTGGATATTTTTGCAAATGCTTATTCTATTGAAACAAAAGAACATGGGATGTGTGTGGGTAACTCATAGTTTAAATGTAATGGGTGTAAAAGATTAAATACTGCTTCCGCTCAGGGCTAAGTAGTGAAACAGACAGTTCCTTATGAAGTTTCTTTCCTTTCTCTTGCAGTTGGGCCCCATAAGTCTGGTAATAATGGGCATCATTGCTGTTCACTGCATGGACCTCTTAGTTAAGTGTGCTCATCACTTCTGTCAAAGGTAAGAGCATTAAAGATTCTTGCAGATGAGTAAAACAAGGTGCTTTGTAGGACTAAAGTGTTCCCAGTGTGTAAGCATAAACTAAAGGGATATGAAACCCACATTTTTTCTTTCATGCTTCAGATAGAGCATTCGATTTTAAACAACTTTCTAATTTACTTCTATTATCAATTTTTCTTCTTTCTCTTGGTATTTTTTGTTGAAAAGCAGGATGTACGCTTTGGAGACGGCCCATTTCTGGAACACAATATGGCAGCAGTTTGGCAAGAATGTTATTCATTTGCAAGAACACTAGAAGGCAGCACTATTTCCCGCCAGGGGGGTGTGGCTATCTCTTCAACACAATATCATGGGAACAAAGCAAATTTGATAATAATACATTGGAAAGTTTTTAAAAAAAAAAATTGGTATGCTCTGTTTGAATCACAAAATAAATGTTCATATCCCTTAAGTATAGCGTGTGCAGTATTGAAAACTCAGATGTAATATAGATTAACCCTTTAATAACCAAGGACATGCTATGTACATCTTTAAAAAAGGACAGTTAAGGACCAAGGATGTACATAGCACGTCCTCATTTAAACTGAGCGCTGGAAGCGATTGTGATCGCTTCCAGACGCTCTCAGGGTATTGCAGCGATGCCTCGATATTGAGGCATCGTGCAATATCCTTTAGGCAACTACGAGGGAGGTGGGGGGGCGGCCCATCTCTGGATCAGAGTTCCGGTAGTGCACAGATGAGGACGAGTGCGCGTGCTACACTTAAGTGTACTATGTGAAGGAGGTAGAGGGAGGGGGAATAAGTGTTGGGTAAAGGGATCCGGGAGGGGGAGGGGGGTATGGTATTAAGGGGGGGCAGCTACACTACAGAAAAATGGGTGTTTATATTTTTTTTATAAAAAAAGCTAAAAAATGTTTAGCAAACTGGGTGTTGCCAGCACCCAAGATGGTGGCAAATAGGTAGAGGGGGGAGTGTAAGAGAGCTGTTGGGGGGGGGGGGTAAAGGAGGATCCTACACTGAAAAAACTATATATAAAAAAAAAAGTGAAAAAAAAGCCTTTCTGCCAGTACTTAAGATGGCGGTGACAATTGTGGTGTGGGGGAGGGAAGAGAGCTGTTTGAGAGGGGTCAGGGAGGGATCAGGGGGTGGGATGTGTCAGGTGGGAGGCTGATCTCTACACTAAAGCTAAAATTAACCCTACAAGCTCCCTAATTAACCCCATTTACTTCTGGGCATACTACAAGTGTAGTGCGCAGCGGTATTTAGCAGCGTTCTAATTACCAAAAAGTATTTATGAACAATGTGGATCCCAGAAAAGCATTTACAACCGTTTGTGCCATTATTGCAGAAGCTGTTTGTAAATAATTTCAGTGGGAAACCTAAAGTTTGTGAAAAAGTTAGTAAAAAAGTTAACTTTTTTTTATTTGATCACATTTGGCTGTGAAATAGTGGCATGAAATATACCAAAATGGGCCTAGATCAATACTTTGGGTTGTCTACTAAAAGAATATATATACATATGAAGGGTTATTCAGGGATTCCTGACAGATATCAGTGTTACAATGTAACTATCGCTAATTTAAAAAAAGAAAAAAATTGTTTGTAAATAGCAAAGTTCTACTTGTACTTATTGCCCTATAACTTTAAAAAAAACAAAGAACATGTAAACATTGGGTATTTCTAAACTCAGGACAACATTTATAAACTATTTAGCATGGGTGTTTTTTGGTGGTTGTAGATGTGTAACAGATTTTGGGGGTCAAAATTAGAAAAAGTGTGTTGTTTTCCATTTTTTCACCCTATTTTATAAACATTTTTATAGGAAATTATATTATATGATGAAAATAATGGAATCTTTAGGAAGTCCATTTAATGGCAAATAAAACAGTATATAATTTATGTAGGTACAGTAAATGAGTAAGAGGAAAATTACAGATAAACACAAACACCGCAGAAATGTAAAAATAGCCCTGGTCCTTAGCGGTAAGAAAATTGAAAAATGGTCTGGTCACTTAGGGGTTAAAGTGAAAGTAAATCCTAGCGTTTTACAAATGCTAGGATTTACTATTGAAACAAATAAAGGGGACTTTCATTCATGAAGTATAAGATACTTCATGTAGAAAGCTCCTTTATTTGATTCAATCGATCACTGTTTTTACCTTGTACAGCAGCCCACGGAAAAAAAAAATTTGGCTAAGAGGTGGCGTTTTCATCTCTTAGCCAATAGCCGTGCGGTAAATCCGGCTTGGCGCCTATGGGAGCCGGATTTACCGCACGGCTATTGGCTAAGATGTGAAAACGTCACCTCTTAACCAAATTTTTTTTTTTGCCGTGGGCTGCTGTACAAGGTAAAAACAGTGATCGATTGAATCAATAAAGGTTATAACGTACTATAGGTCAAAAACTAGTTACAATATATAAAACTGATAAAATGATGCTCAAAGGGACATTAAAGTCAACATTAAACTTTAATGATTCAGATAGAGCATGCAACTCTAGTTTACTTCCATTTATCAAATTATGCACAGTTTTTAATTATATATGCACACTTTTTTTTTTTTTTTTAAATTTGTAATTTTTATTGGTATTTTTGAAATAAAAGAGTAATAGATACAACAACTGTACGAGGCAATCGTACATCAAATACAAAAATATCAGAGAATACATGTAAGCATTATAGACATAACGAAAATATCTAAGTGGTGGGTGTCAATGTCCAAACAGGACATAGAATAGTATCAAAGGGGGGGGGGGGAAATATTCTGAGGTGACTTTGGAGGAGGGGAGCCAGTTCAGATAAGTAAGGATAAGGTCAGTTCTTCAGTCTATGTTGTTAGGGGTGTACTGACATCTAGGTGTCAAAGGCGGGGAGCCAGAGAGTATCAAAACTGTTTTTCCAATCGGACCATACCAGTTCGAAGAAATCAGTTCTACCCGAGGCATAGTAGATACTCTTCTCCATAGAGTACATGTATGCCATAGTGGAGACAATGTCCGACCAGGCTGGGGGAAGGGATTTTTTCCAAGATCTCGCTATATTAAGTTTAACAGCTGAGAGTAGGTAAATACAAAGTGAGCCATGATGCTTGGATA
Source organism: Bombina bombina (assembly GCF_027579735.1). Classification (NCBI taxonomy): domain Eukaryota; kingdom Metazoa; phylum Chordata; class Amphibia; order Anura; family Bombinatoridae; genus Bombina; species Bombina bombina. Next base: position 991,927,130 of record NC_069504.1, read on the forward strand.
ATTTACATATGCCCAAGTGGAACAGAGCTGCCTCAGGGGTTCTGGGTAGGTTGATACCTAGGCTGGTTAGTGTAGAAAAACATTTGTTCCAGGTAGGTTTGAGTCTGGGGCAGCTACACCAAATTTGGATCGTGTCCCCTATATGTGAGCAATCTCTCCAACAAGTGGGGGAGGCCCCAGGGAAGATTTTCGCGAGTCTGGCTGGGACGTAGTACCAGTGAGTGAGTACCTTGATGTAGGTTTCAAGGACTGTAATGCAGTGGAGGGTTTTCTTTGTAAGTAGGAGCGTGCGTTGCCACTCAAGGGGGGGTTTCGTGAAGTCCAACTTCCGTTCCCATTTCAAAATATGCTGGGCTTTGTCAGCTGGGGCAGCACCTTCCATAAGGGAATAGTGCAAGGACAGTGGCTTGCCCAGTCTAAGCCCCTGTTGCCATCTAGCTTCCCAGATGGTGAGCTGTCGGGGTAAGGAGGGTTTGAATCCCCACCTAGAGAAGAAGCTAGTAACTCTGGAGTATTCAAATTTCATATACGAGGGTGTGGATGGAGTGATATTGAGTTGGGTGTAGGGGGAGAAAGTTGTATGAGGCGAGGTAGACCAAAGGTCCCCCACCTTCGTGACGCCCAGCTTAGCCCAAGCGTTCGGATGGGAGTCCGGTAAACCGGTCAGAAGACCGGTTACGGAAGTAATTGGGGAGGGATGAGGGGCTACCTTAGGGTTATGTCTCAGACGGTCCCAGGTGGACAGGCATTCCTTAATAATTGGATTAGAAACGCCTAGATTCCTTCTGCAATGGGGTGGTGCCCATACAAGGTCCCTTAGAGTAAGGTTATGTGGTAGGGAGGCTTGTTCAATAGACCTCCACTTACTATCCGAATCTTTGACACCCCATTGGGAGATATGGGTGAGCATAGCGGCATCCACATACCTAAAAATAGAGGGGGAAGCAACCCCACCGTGGATTCTAGGGTATTGCAGAGCGTTATGAGCTACTCTAGGGGGTTTACCCTGCCAAATGTATTTAGTACAGGTGCTCTGAAACTGTACTAGTAGAGTCCTAGGTACTCTTATTGGCAAGCAACGAAGGGCGTACGTGAGTTTAGGAAGGTAACTCATCTTTAAGGCCGCTATGCGTCCCAACCAGGATACACATTTGAAGTTCCATCGTGTGGGCAATGACCTAAGTTCGGTCAGTAGGGGTTTGAGATTGTCTTCGATAATTTGGGGGATAGAATTGGATAGTTTAACCCCTAGATGAGAGACGTACTTATGGCTAGGGATAAACTTATATTTTCTACATAAGTTGTTGGATACCTCCTCGGGGAACCCAGAGGTGAATAATTCGGATTTCGAGTGATTTAATTTATAGTACGACATTTTACTAAACGTCTCTAGGAGGGACAAGAGTCTTGGGATCTCTCTTGAGGGTTTGGAGAAAAACAAGGTGGTATCATCTGCAAATAGGGCCACTTTGTGCACCGTACCGTGTAGGGTAATTCCCGAGATCTCTTTATCTGTCCTAATAGCCGCAGCCAGAGGCTCCATGGCTAGTGCAAACAGAATCAGAGATAAGGGGCAACCCTGTCGGGTGCCATTGGAGATAGAGAAGGGAGTGGGATCAAACCCCAAACTTCTCACTGAGGCCACCGGGGAGGAATATAGGGCCTGAATTGCCAATATAATTTGCGCAGGGAACTGGAAGTTCTCTAAGACCCGCCAGAGATATTCCCATCTGACGCGGACAAAGGCCTTCTCAGCATCCAGAGAGAGTACTGCAAGTGATTTGTGCATTCTCTTGGCCTCTAGGAGAATGTCAAGGAGCCTCCTGGTGTTATCTGGGCCCTCTCTCCCCGGTATGAACCCGACTTGATCTGGGTCAATAAGTGCTGGGAGTAATTTCGCTAGCCTATTAGCCAAAATTTTGGCATAAATCTTAACGTCGGTATTGATGAGCGAAATAGGTCGGTAGTTAGCGCAGAGGGTAGGGTCCTTGTTGGGTTTGGGAATGGTGGTGATAGAGGCCTCAAGGAATTCCTTATCGAATTTCCCTGTGGCCATAGCCCTATTGAAGAATCTGGTAAGTATGGGGGCAAGTTCGTCTCGGTATGTCTTGTAAAAGATGGCCGTGAAGCCATCTGGCCCAGGAGCTTTAAGAGACTTTAGTTTTTTAATAACCAATTTAATCTCTTGGGTAGTAATCGGAGTGTCAATGCACTCTTTGTGAGATTCTTCGAGAGTGGGGAGCTTGAGGGAAAGAATGGGAAAGAAAGGAATCTATGGTTTCCGAGGGGGCTTTCCCAATCGTCGCGGCCTCTCCTATATTATAGAGTTCAGAGTAGAACTTATGGAATTGTTGGCATATCTGGGAAGGGAGTCGGACAGATCGTTCACCCTGTTTGATTTCGTGAATACGGGTGGCACCTGCACGCTGCCTGATTTTATGGGCTAGTAGAGAATCAGCTTTGTTGGATGTTCACAGAACGGACTAGGTCTAGGTCTGTGGGGTGGCAGAAAAAGTAATCCAGCCTAGAGTATGTAGCGTGTGGGTGAGAGAAGTGGGTAAAATCTTTGTCTAGAGGGTGGAGGGACCTCCAAATATCAAAATAGGTGAACTGGCATATACGTTCCCGGAATCTACGACAGGTAGGGTCAGGGCTGGAGGGGAGTCTTTTGGAGGAGCTGGTTTTCCTATCCATCTTCCTATCCCATACCATATTCAGGTCACCGGCGAGGAGAACTCTGCCTTGTTTGACCTTCTCCACATGGAGAAGGATCTTCCTGAGGTATCTAGGTTGAAGTGAGTTCGGAAGATAGACCGATACAAGGGTGTATGTGACATGGTCCAGATTGCATATAAGGATAAGATATCTGGCCTGGGGGTCTCTGAAAATAAAGAGAGGTTCGTAAGCTACTATTTTGTGTATTAGGATGGCTACCCCTCTAGCTTTCTTAGTGAAAGAAGCCGCCTCAAAAACTGGGTAGTCTTTGGATGTGTAGAGGGGGGGGGGGAGTCCGCTAGCAGATGTGTCTCCTGAAGGAAGGCTACATCCGCTCCATGGTGGCGGAGAGATCGGGATAAAAGGCATCTCTTGCCCACAGTATTAAGGCCTCTAACATTGTGGGTGAGGAATCTAAGGGAGGCCATCTAGCGAGCTTGGGAGGGGGGGGGAAGTGGGAGTAGGGGTCAAAATTGGTTGGAGGGGGGGGTGTGGGGTAGGGGTTAGCAAGTGGAAGTAGTCCACCTATGTGGGGCCCTAGAATGGGCACCAGAAATTGGGGGGGAGCTAGCCTTGCCTGAGAGGCGGAGGGACTAGTGCAAGTAGCCCCGCTCAATTATAAGAAAAGCACAAAGTAACTAGTTAACCGTATATATCTACTCAAACTCTAACCTGAGTTAGTTACAGCAATATTAAACATGTAAACAAATAACAAAAAATGAACATGACAATGGTATTGAAATGTAACTCAACGACCTCAGGTGGGTGAGGCCTGTGGCCTTAGAGTGTGGTCAGGGGGGTTTGGTTTTAAACGCTTTGATCTCTGTTCTTTAACAGACCATTCAGGTGCTGTGGCCCTCAGTCTGGAGTGAGGCTCCTGCTGGTTGCTGGGGGCGGCTTGAAGGCCCCAGTTAGCTAATAAAGTGCCTCCCATAGAAGGTGAGGAGACTGTGTGGGTTTGATTATCCTTGGTCACGATCAGTTTAGTGGGGAATCCCCACCTGTATTTCATCCCTGCTTTCCTCAGCTGAGTAGTAATTGGGGCATAGAGCTTTCGCTGTTGTAGAGTATGTGAGGAGAGATCCGGTAGGAGTTGGATGTCTTTGAGATTATCGGGTAAAGTGGGTTTGTTGTAGGCTGCCTGCATCAATCGGTCTTTGAAGGTAAAGTGGTGGAAGCAGACGACCACATCTCTCGGCTTATCTGATGATACTGAACGTGGCCGGAGAGCCCTGTGGGCCCGTTCCATAGCATGTGTGTTGCCCTCCAGTGGGCCCAAGTATGCGGTGAATAGAGATATGAGAAACTCCTGCAAGCCACCTGTGTTTACCGTCTCAGGGATGCCTCTGAACCTGATATTGTTCCTCCTGGCTCTGTCCTCTACATCTGCTAGCTTCAATTCCAGTTGGGATATTTGTTCGGCCAGATTTCCTGGGTAGGCTAGGAGGTTCGAATTGTCAGTAGCCAGATCGTCTTGTTGCCGTTCGAGAGAATCGACCCTATCCCCTATTTCTTGGATTTCCTTTTTAAGTTCAGCCGAACTTCTCTGGATCTCAGCAGTGATAGATTTAGTCTGAGCTGCGAGGAGTTTCTGAAGAGTGCTTTCAGTGATGTAGTGGTTGAGATGTGCAACAGACTGAGAGCTTGACTGGGAACCCTCATCTTGAGATTCTGGATCGCTAATGTCCTTGCTCACTGAGGGGGGTTTCTTGCGTGGTTGAGAAAAGTGGTTGAGGACAGTCTGCTTTGAAGCCGCTTGGGACTTGGTGTTTTTCCTAGCTGAGTGTGACATAATTGTTGGTGATAGGGGGTCAAGGAGTACAGCAGAATGATGGAGAGGAGGCCCACCCTGACCATGCACCCACAGGCGAGTCGTTGAACCCCTGGACTAAACACAAAGATAAAGGAGGATTAAGCTTCAACACCTGATTGTTACATTAATGATAAATGTTACACTGCAAGAGCGGGGCTAGCACAGCCCTCGTACCAAATTACACCTAGTACATAGTATTAAGCCTTTACTTTAGTGATAAAAGGAGTCCAGCTAGTGGACTGTGTATCAGTGATTGCTGCGGCTCCCAAGAGCCCCCACGCGCCTCGGGTAAGGAGGATACGACCATACGGAAGGGGAAAGGGGTAGTGGAAGTGACCAGCCCAGACAAGCTGGGCCGGAGAGGAAGAAGCGCGGGGGGGACCAAGACAGCCAATCTCGCATAGTGAGACCAAAAAATACACCTCTATAAGACAACACGGGGTGAGTGGTATTTAGTATGTGCCACCTAGGATATATATATTTTCTATACGGTGCTTGTAAGAAAAATGTTAAGATTAGGAGGCAGGTTAATATGAGCTCTATAGTATCCTAATTCCTAGGCGTGACCTTGAATTAAATTATTTCCACCAGTGTGCTTCAAGAAATGACCTATAGGTCTAATTAGAACCAGTGCCTTGAACCAGTAATGCAAAGGGCTGATATAAAGTATGCTCTTTAAAGTCTAAATGCAGGTTATTTAGATCTGGATTTTGCTATGCTGGCGGAACTTTTTAACCCCTTAATGACCAACGACGTATGGGGTACGTCCTGCAAAAAAATGCAGTTAACGACCAAGGACGTACCCTGTACGTCGTTGGTCTTTGAAAGCAGTGGAAGCGATCCTGATCACTTCCAACTGCTTTCATGTTATAGCAGTGACGCCTCGATATTGAGGCATCCTGCTATAACATTTCATTTTTTAGCCGTCCGATGCAGAGAGAGCCACCCTGTGGCCCTCTCTGCATCGGCCATTGATGGCCATGTTCGTTGGTGGGTGGGAGCTTACCAAGGGAGGCGGGTGGGCGGCCATCGGTGGGAAGGGGGGCGGGATCGAGTGCGGGCGGTTGCGCGCGCGTGAACTGGAGCGGTTGCGCGCGCGTGAACTGGAGCGGTTGCGCGCGCGTGCACGGGAGCGGGCGCGCGCGGGCGGGTGGGAACCCTACACTAAGGAACAATGATGGTACTCTGGTGGGAGTGAGGGTGGGCATCTCAAAACAATGTTTAGCGATCTGGCAGGGGTTGGGGGGTTGGGGGTTGAGGGAGGGCAGCTACACTACAGAAAATAGTATTTTTTTAAACAAAATAAAAAAAAACATATTTGATTTCAAACTGGGCACTGGCAGACAGCTGCCAGTACCCAATATGGCGCAATAAGGCAGAGAGAGGGGGGTTAGAGAGCTGTTTGGAGGGGATCAGGGAGGTTGGGGGCTAAGGGAGGATACTACAGAACAGAATTATTATTAAAAAAAAACAAAAAAGAACAAATAAACTCTTATTTTAGTACTGGCAGACTTATTGCCAGTACTTAAGATGGCGGGGACAATTGTGGGGTGGGGGAGGGAAGAGAGCTGTTTGGGAGGGATCTGGGGGTGTGATGTGTCATGTGGGAGGTTGATACCTACACTAAAGCTAAAATTAACCCTGCAAGCTCCCTAAAAGCTCCCTAATTAACCCCTTCACTGCTGGGCATTATACACGTATGGTGCGCAGCGGCATTTAGCTGCCTTCTAATTACCAAAAAGCAAAGCCAAAGCCATATATGTCTGCTATTTCTGAACAAAGGGGATCCCAGAGAAGCTTTTACAACCATTTATGCCATAATTGCACAAGCTGTTTGTAAATAATTTTAGTGAGAAACCTAAAATTGGGAAAATGTTACGTTTTATTTTTATTTGTTCGCATTTGGCGGTGAAATGGTAGCATGAAATATACCAAAATGGGCCTAGATCAATACTTTGGGTTGTCTACTACACTATACTAAAGCTAAAATTAAAACTACAAGCTCCCTACATGCGCCCTAATTAACCCCTTCACTGCTGGGCATAATACACGTGTGGTGCGCAGCGGCATTTAGCGGCCTTCTAAATACCAAAAAGCGATGCCAAAGCCATATATGTCTGCTATTTTTGAACAAAGGGGATCCCAGAGAAACATTTACAACCATGTATGCCATAATTGCACAAGTTGTTTGTAAATAATTTCAATGAGAAACCTAAAGTTTGTGAAAACATTTGTGAAAAAGTGAACATTTTTTTTTATTTGATCGCATTTTGTAGTGAAATGGTGGCATGAAATATACCAAAATGGGCCTAGATCAATACTTTGGGATGTCTTCTAAAAAAATATATATACATGTCAAGGGATATTCAGGGATTCCAGACAGATATCAGTGTCCCAATGTAACTAGCGCTAATTTTGAAAAAAAGTGGTTTGGAAATAGCAAAGTGCTACTTGTATTTATTGCCCTATAACTTGCAAAAAAAGCAAAGAACATGTAAACATTAGGTATTTCTAAACTCAGGACAAAATTTAGAAACTATTTAGCATGGGTGTTTTTTAGTGGTTGTAGATGTGTAACAGATTTTGGGGGTCAAAGTTAGAAAAACTGCGTTTTTTTTCCATTTTTTCCTCATATTTTATAATTTTTTTTATAGTAAATTATAAGATATGATGAAAATAATGGTATCCTTAGAAAGCCCATTTAATGGCGAGAAAAACGGTATATAATATGCGTGAGTACAGTAAATGAGTATGAGGAAAATTACAGCTAAACACAAACACCGCAGAAATGTAAAAATAGCCTTGGTCCCAAACGGACAGAAAATGGAAAAGTGCTGTGGTCATTAAGGGGTTAATGAATTATGTGTGGGTGTAAACTTGGAGAGACTTGTCTACGTGAGTGCGTGGTAAGGAGAGTGTATAAAATCTAATTAGGCCTGATATCGCGGCCCAGGTCTATACTAGACTAAAGTAGGTTATGATATCTCTTGCCTAGTTCCACAGCCAGATCAGTATTCTCTGCAGTGATGGTGGAGATATGAGTTATGCATCAAAGTTAAACTGAGTCAGTAATAAAGTGCAGTTGATTTATCAGTGTTATAAGCTGTTATGTTAGCTGTATGTGGGGTGTGCACCATGGGAGTAAACCTGTACAAAGGAAAAAGCAGGTTAAAGCAAAAACACTACACCCTGTACAAGAAGTGCAGGGACACCTGAGCTGGCGCAGCAGCTATGATATTAATTAGAAAACCAGTTCCAGTAATGTCCATACAACTGTTATACTGTATAGTGGTGAGGAATGTCCCCAGATGGAATATGCTGGGACTATGGAAGCTTGATAGCTGTGTTTTGTGGTCAAACCACAGTGATACAGTAAAACAGAATGTGTTGATTCTTTAGGGTAATTAGAAGAGAGAGTTTCTTTTATGCACTGTGTTAAATGAGGACCTGCTTTCCAGTGAGAGACCAGGAGTGATCAGAAAGGGTCTAAGGCAACGCAAGTGCCCATGTAAGTAGAAGTCCCAAGGACCAGCAGTCTATTCAGGCTCCCTGGGCCTTGTGGAGCTGTAAATAGGCCTGAGAGAGTCAGGCTGGATAGCTCCCGGAACCCCACATGCTAGATAGTGAGGTGTAGTCCACCCAATGTTTATCTTCAGGGCTAGCAGGAGGAGGGTGAGAAGGCTAGGTGACCAACAAATGCAATTGCTCTTGTTACAGGTAAGACCTCAGGGATGTTAGCTTGGTCAGAGTGAGCAATGAAGTGTCCGTGGGCTGTCCAGTATGTGAGAGGTCGGTCCCCTGCCTCCAGGCACCGTGGAATGTAGGATAGCCTTAGTACAGCAAATGAGTGGTGCTTAGTGTATAGGTGGCAGTTCGGATAGAAGAACTAACAGTGCCGGCCGTTTAGGGGCCAGATCTACTTGCAGGAGTATGTTAGTTTTGGCTAAGTGATTTTCCCGGTCTCTGGGATAGTAACATAGTGTGAGAGGGCATGTAGAAATGTGAGGTGTAAACAGTCTCCCTTACCTCACCCTCCGGTGATCTCTGAAGGGGTCCGGAGTAGGATGCTTCACATACAGCCCGACGGCGCTGCAGAGACTTAGGCCGCAAAATGGCGACTATTCGCGCCAAAGCACAAGTGGTGTAGTTAGACCCGCAGGGATCGCCTTCAGTAGGGGTCAAACAGTGATCAGGCTCAGCTCCGGGAACACTCGCCTCTCAGGGGCGACTCAGGGGTCCAAGGTGAGAAGGAGCTCTATTGCCGACAGCACGGGGAAACCTCTTTTCATCAGATGCCTGTGTGATGTGATGCTGCTGCACCGGAGCGGAGCCCCGACCCTCCGGGCAGCAGTGGCGATCAAGCTGGGCAGCTGGTAGTGAGCGCTCTGAGTAAAGAGGGTTATTGCAGGCAGGGTCTTCAGAATCTTCTTACTGTAGCGTGACATCGTTATGGTGGTGTGTTGGTGCTTATGTGAAGCACGGCTAAAAGTTCACCTAATTGTGGTAAATAGCTCCCGATTTTCGGCTCCCCCTTAACGAAGCTGTAGTGTTGGGTGGAATATAAAGGTGCACCTCAAGATTTTATGCAATAAAGATGTCTTAAATATGCTTAAAACTATCAGTTTAGAGAGAGCTCCACAGGGACACGTCTCTCCTGCTTGATGGCTAGCTCCGCCCCCTATATGCACACTTTTTGAGGCACCAGCTCCTATAGAGCCTGTGCAAGAGTGTCCAGTACATGTACTTGATTGGGTGATGGTGGTCACATGATACATGGAGCAGGGAAAATGGAAGGAAGTGAAATTTTTTCATAGAAAAAATCTAATACTCAGACTGAAAATTCAAAAATAGAGCATTTTTAATTTTATTTACATATCAAAACTATATATAACTATATAATCTTTTATCGAAGTTTTTAGAAGAAGAAAAAAAAAGAAAGAACATTACATAGAGCATTTCTCGCAAACACTTTTCAGAACAAAAAAGTGCCATCATTATCATGATAGATTGAGAAATAGGCAGTCAAAACTAAAAACCTCTATTTTAGAATTTAAGGTCCTCCTATGTAAAGCAATGGCCACACTTGGACCTGTGTAAAAGCATAATATTTGCTGGAGGGTAACTTGTAATTGCTGTGCCCACTCTTGGGCCTGAAAATATGACACTCAATTTAGAGAGGGAGATTCTTGTACTTAAAGGGCCATTATACACTCATTTTTTCTTTGCATACATGTTTTGTAGATGATCTATTTATAAAGCCCATAAAGTTTTTTTTTTTTTTATAAATGTATAGTTTTTTTTTTTTTAAAATAACATTGCTCTGATTTTCAGACTCCTAACCAAGCCCCAAAGTTTTATTTGAATACCGTCAGCTACCTTCTCCAGCTTGCTCCTGTTTGTGTAAAGGGTCTTATCATATGCAAAAGAAGGGGGAGGGGAGAGTGTCTTATTTCCCACTTGCATTGGGCTTTCCAACTACCTTTTCAACAGAGTTAAACTGAAAGCTTCTAAGTACGTTTTTAAACCATTTTATACTGGATTTTTATATCAGTATCTGTGCATCTTATTCTTTATAGTAGTGTCTATTACATGCAGTTATATGAAAATGAGTGTATACTGTCCCTTTAAGTGACATAAGACACAATAGAATTTAAGTATTTCTTTGCAGTAGATTAAAGTAGTAAAGTAGTAAATAAATAAAATGACCAAAACGCCCATATACAGGGCTTTTAAAGCAGATAGTACTAAGCATCTGCTGGTAGAGGCAACCTCCTAAAAGCAGTTAACCCCTCTGAGGTTAGTTTAGAACCTTTTCTTAAACATACAGTAATAGGAAAAAATGCACTTGGTGAATTACAATAAAACTATTTTGCAATGTATATTTTTAAATCTGGCAATGGAAAAACAGCCCATAAAATAAAGTAAGGAGCAAGGTTCATAAATACAATGATCTTAAACCTTGTTGGATATATCACTATTCCTAAAGGCGTATAAAGGTGGGTTTAAGATGTAAAGGCAACCGTAATCATCACAATCTGTAATGGAAAGGAGCAACCATTTGCAATTCACTTCGAACTCTAAAATTATAGCTATAATATTTTAAACACATATTTAGTGATGGAGTAGTAATATGTAATACTATCAAGACTACATTATACATCTAAGCCTAGTATTTGAAGGTAGTAGGAGCTACTTATTACATAAGCTCCATCTGACAAGGAAAATATTGTGATAATTAAGTGGAAACATAGGATACAAATGTGTATAGACTATATTAGAAACATTCTACACTGTCTAATATAGATTGCAATATCATTATCGTTCTAGTCATGCACAAAAGTATACACCCACCGGCCACTTTATTAGGAACACCTTGGTAGTACAGGGTTGGACCCCCTTTAGCAATCAGAACTACTTTAATTCTTCATGGCATAGATTCAACAAGGTGTTGCAAACATTCCTCAGACATTTTGGGTCCATATTGACATGATAGCATCACGCCGTTGCTGCAGATTTGTCGGCTGTACATCCATGATGCGAATCTCCCGTTCTACCACATCCCAAAGGTGCTCTATTGGATTGAGATCTGGTGACTATGGAGGCAATTGGAATATAGTGAACTCATTGTCATGTTCAAGAAACCAGTTTGAGATGATTTGCTCTTTGTGACATGGTGCATTATTCTGCTGGAGGTAGCCATCAGAAGATGGGTACACTGTAATCATAAAGGGGTGGACATGGTCAGCAATAATAATCAGGTAGGCCGTGTTGTTTAAACAATGTTCAATTGGTACTAAGGGGCCCAAAGTGTGCCAAGAAAATATCCCTCACACCATTGCACCACAACCACTAGCCTGAACCGTTGATACAAAGCAGGATGGATCTATGCTTTCATGTTGTTTACGCCAAATTCTGACCCTACCATCTTAATGTCGCAGACTCATCAGACCAGGCAATATTTTACCAATCTTCTTTTGTCCAATTTTGGTGAGCCTGTGTGAATTGTAGCCTCAGTTTCCTGTTCTTAACTGACAGGAGTGGCACCCGGTGTGGTCTTCTGCTGCTGTAGCCCATCTGCTTCAAGGTTCGACGTGTTGCATGTTCAGAGATAGTATTCTGCTTACCATGGTTGTAATGAGTGGTTATTTGATTTACTGTTGCCTTTCTATTATCTCGAACCAGTCTGCCCATTCTCCTCTGACATCAACAAGGCATTTTAGTCCACACAACTGCCGCTCACTGGATATTTTCTCTTTTTCTGACCATTCTCTTTAAATCCTAGATATGGTTGTGCGTGAAAATCCCAGTAGATCAGCAGTTTTTGAAATATTCAGACCAGCCTGTCTAGCACCAACAACCATACCATGGTCAAAGTCACTTAAATTTCCTTTCTTCCCCATTCTGATGCTCAGTTTGAACTTCAGCAAATCTTCTTCACCACGTATAGATGCCTAAATGCATTGAGTTGCTGCCATTTGCTTGGCAGATTAGCAATTTGTGTTACCAAGCAATTAAAACTAATAAAGTGGCCGGTGAGTGTATGTATGTATGTATGTGTATATATATATATATATATATATATATATATATCAATCAAAAAAGATGCACTCTCAGGACTTTTTGAAATGAAGTAACAAGATTACTTTATTTGGAACGTTTTCGGGGAACTTGTCCCCTTCGTCAGCATAAAACAACAGTGAATATATCAAACATTTATAGTGTGCATAACAAACAATCAACTAATCAACTCATACCCAGCTCAAACAGTGGCGCCAAACCTCCGCCATGGAACGCTGCTTGTGTTCCACTGACTCGCTAGACCGGATGTAGTGCACACGTCACTTCCGGTTTCGTACTTCTATGTAAAATATAGTGATTAATCTTTCACTCTTTGTCAAATGTACATAATTGTGAAAAAAACATATTAAACAATAGAGGAACTTTAATACAACAGTGATGTCCTCATTTAAGTGTGGAAAATTGTGTGCAATTAAACATACGCTTAAACGTTGTCATGGCAACTTGTCAAGCTCCCGGTTGTCATAGATACTTATATACAGAAAGACAGGTTTAACCAGAGAAATTTGACTACTTACTCATAAACATGTGATGAAATTCTTATTCAAACACAGTGTTGTAGCATATCAATTGCCTAAAGAATATCTTCCTTAAATGTGTAAAAAATAAGCATAACACACGTGTATATTTACATATACGCTTATGCGTTGTCATGGTAACCTAGTAAATTTCCAAAAACTTTATGTGTATTTATGCAATTGGCAAGATTTTTTATGCGGGGCTTAGATTGCTATCATAAAGGCTTGTTCATACATTCTAGTGGACCACAGAGTTAACACTTGGACTCCCTAATTCCATGATGGTATGTTATTTTAGGTTAGATCTATGCCTTAAACCAGCACTACATTGGGGTCTTCAGTGTGTGGCAAATCTGTTCTCAACAACTAGATTATCGGATGTCTTAACATCTTTATGGCAGATGTATGTTATGCCACGTAAATAAACCTGAGACACTTCCCTCCAAGGAAATGGATACATTACCAAATACAACGCTAATAGCATTAAAATACATGACATTTAGACCACACTATTTACAACCAAAAGAAAAAGGGAAAGAAATGTGCATATAGTGCACATATAGACTGTATCGCCATATACAGATAGCAAATGTTGCTACACTTGCCTAGACTTTGGTTTAGGGGTTAATAACTTTATTATAGTAGCGGCGACGTTGGGGGCGGGAGATTAGGGGTTAATAATTGTAGGTAGGTGGCGGTGACGTTGGGGGGGGCAGATTAGGGGTTAATAAAATTTATTATAGTGTTTGCGAGGCGGGATTGCAGCGGTTTAGGGGTTAATACATTTATTATAGTGGTGGCGATGTCCGGTCGGCAGATTAGGGGTTAATAAGTGTAGGTAGGTGGCGGCGACGTTGGGGGGGCAGATTAGGGGTTAATAAATATAATATAGGTGCCGGCGATGTTAGGGACAGCATATTAGTGGTTCATAGGTATAATGTAGGTGGCGGGGATGTCCGGTCGGCAGATTAGGGGTTAAATAATTTTATTATATTGTTTGCGATGTGGGGGGGCCTCGGTTTAGGGGTTCATAGGTAGTTTATGGGTATTAGTGTACTTTGTAGCACTGTAGTTAAGAGCTTTATGTTAGCCCATAAAACTCATAACTACTGACATTTTTATGCGGTAGGAGTCTTGACAGGAGAGGGTCTACCGCTCACTTCTTCCAAGACTCGTAATACCGGCGTTAGGCAAATCCCATTAAAAAGATAGGATACGCAATTGACGTAAGGGGATTTGCGGTAGCCAAAAGTCGCGGAAGAAAAGTGAGCGGTAGACCCTTTCCTGCCTGACTCGTAGTACCAGCGGGCATTAAAAAGCAGCGTTAGGACCCCTTAACGCTGCTTTTTATAGTTAACGCAGAACTCGTAATCTAGGCGAAAGATAAGTCAGTCTAGCACAGCACCTTTGTATGGGGTAAGGGGGTAATGGTGATTCCTTTTTAAATACCTGCAGCACGTGTGGAAGGGCTCAAATATATGTTGTGTGCAATTTTACACTTAAACTCCTTTAATCTGACATTAGGATCCAGATAATATAAACATTTTGTAGACCTTTTTCCATACTATTTACCATTGTACAGTTGTAAAGTGTGTGTGTGTGTGTATATATATATATATATATATATATATATATATATATATATATATATATATATATATATACACATAGGGTTATGTATGGCTATGGCTATGCTCATTAACATAAATTTTAATAAATAATTAAACAGCATAACTCAAAAACTAAAGCTGCTAGGACTGATTTTAAAGGCTCATTTGTTTATAACTAGTATTCTTCACACTCAGAAGAAGTTTCACTTAAACAGAGGCTTTCTTACAATATTTATTCTTTATTTTCTACATTGACATGAACCTTAAAAATACCAGCCGTGTATGTATATATGTATGTATATGTATATATGTATCTCTCTCTCTCTCTCTCTCTCTCTCTCTCTCTCTCTCTCTCTCTCTCTCTCTCTCTCTCTTTCTCTCTCTCTCCCTCTCTCTCTCTCCCCCCCTCTCTCTCTCTCTCTCTCTCTCTCTCTCTCTCTCTCTCTCTCTCTCTCTCTCTCTCTCTCTCTCTCTCTCTCTCTCTCTCTCTCTCTCTCTCTCTCTCTCTCTCTCTCTCTCTCTCTCTCTCTCTCTCTCTCTCTCTCTCTCTCTCTCTCTCTCTCTCTCTCTCTCTCTCTCTCTCTCTCTCTCTCTCTCTCTCTATATATATATATATATATATATATATATATATATATATATATCTATCTATATATATATATATATATATATATATAATTAAATGTGATTAGAAAAGACTAACAGCACCAATCTACAGGTATCCTATGTTATCCTCACCATTCTGTTTAAAACAAATCTTATAGAATGGTGGTGCAGAAGATAGAAAATTATTCATTAAAAAAGAGAAATAGGGGAAACTGATTCCTCTGAAACAGCTACCCAAGTCTATCTTGGTCAGCATTGATAATTGCAAAAATATATAATACCCTTATCCAGGATGCCACATATTAAAATACAAAAATTAATTAAAACACTGAGATGTAATACAAATAAAGCAACATATTATTTATTTGCCAAAAGTCAATCAGAATATTAAATATAGTAGTTAAAGCCTACCACAATAAACAAAAAAAATGAAATGCATGGCAAGATAATCCTATGTTACAAAAGTGACCGGTCACAGAACCAATTTGAGGGAACTCCCGGGATTAAGTCATAGTAAATTATTCCATCCCTGATAGTCTCTCTTATAAGCTCTCAAAGAGAAGTTTAATCTCCATAGAGTCAAATGGTGCGTGTCTAAGAATAATTAGACTCCTACAGAGTTACTCTGAGTCCTTAAATACAAAGAAGGAGCTATGTCTTGCAGAGGCTACCTAGGTTCCAGGCCCAATAGTCGAAGAAACATATATATATATGTGCATGCCGGCACTTCATCAGACTTTATAGGGCATCCAACTGATGGTGTTGAATACTTATGACCCCTCTAGGAGCAAATTATAGCATAGTTCATCATACCTGCATACTCCATATCGGTCTCAGGTTTCTGGCAATCACAAAAATCATTGAGAAAAAGTATAGCGATACCGATACCTTTTACCTCATCTTGAATACTCTTGAACTTAGCTTTGTGTATTCATATCATGCATCTCCCACAGCCGCTCAGTCTCATTTGGAGGTATATTGTTGTGTTCCTTTATTCGTGATGGCCAACCTACGGTGTCTATAGCTCTACCTCACGATACCGGTCTGTTGCGTTGACTTGAGTAGCACAACATTCAGGGGGTCAGCTGATTCCCCTGGTTTCCATTTGTTAACTTCAACTGCTACGCGCGTTTCACCCGAAACCTTCTATTTTAATCGGGCTTCATCTGGCGTGTAGTTCACTCAGTCTTCCGCTGAGTTCTTCTTTCCATTTTAGGTTAATGCCCTCAGGGTAAAATAACTTTATCAAACATTAACTTGCAACATACTTACAATTTCAAGTATTATACATTGATACAGTTTGTTTTTTATTATTTGTGTGTTATTTTGTGATTGCTATTTTGTGAAAACACATTGATAGTGACTCCCTTTTTATTTGATACATCTCAGCAATCCTTTTTTGTGTATATATATATATATATATGTATATGTATATGGCAGAATTCAGTCCTACCATTATCATGAGTTTATTTTACATTATTTTTGTTATTGTTACTGAAATGTTATTTTAACCATTATATTAACTCCATTAGTTCTGTTAGCAAGATATTTGGGAACCCTTAGAAATATAGTTATTTCTTAAAGAAACGGCGCATAATTTATTTCTTCATTTAGTCCATAAGGGGTTAATGCTTTAAGATTATAAATCCACCTACATGTGTTTTGGAGAAGATTTTTGTTAATATAAATGGAGACTCTCTAACGTTATTGTGGAGTATCTGCTGAACCTTGTGTCACTCCAGTTATTTGTATGCCTTGCAATAAACCTCAATAAAAATAAAATGATCAAATCTGCCTGCAGATTGTGTTAAAAAGCCAGTAAACTTGTGAAAAATAAAATTTCATATTTCGAATTTATTTAACTAAGTTACATTATTTAAGCTATAATAAAATAAAATAATTTCTTATGTAATTTTTTTATTAATTACATTACTATGTATGAGTTGTTGGGCATCTGGCATCAGTCCTCCTCCCTAATCCGTACCTTATTAGGGCGTGGAGTTCCCCAGGGATCAGTACTGGGCCCTGTTCTTTTCAATATTTTTATTAATGACTTGGAGCAAGGATTAAATAGTGACATCTCTATTTTTGCAGATGATACTAAGTTAAGTGAGGTCATTAGGTCAGAGCAGGATGAACTTTCATTACAAAGGGATCTGCAGGTATTAGAAGTATGGGCAGGTAAATGCAAAATAAGATTTAATTTGGGAAAATGCAAGGTTCTACATTTTGGAAGTAAAAATAAACAGTCAATGTATTATTTAAATGGGACAAGACTTAGCCAAACAGAGGAGGAAAGGGAACGGGGAGTGGTAATAGATAATAATCTAAAGATGGGTGCACAATGCAGGGCAGCAGCTTTAAAGGCTAGTAAGATACTAGCATGTATTAAAAGAGGCATTGATTCAAGGGAGGAAAGCATAAATCTGTCACTATATAAATCCCTAGTAAAACCTCACCTTGAGTATGGAGTGATAGTCAGTTCTGGGGACTGATCACAAAAAAGATATTGCAAGCTAGAAAAATTTCAGGGAAGGGCAAAAAGCTAATAAGGTGAATGGAGAATTTAAGCTTTGAAGAGAAGAGAGGCTAGCGAAACTGGGTCTGTTTTCTCTAGAAAAAAGGCGCTTGAGTGGTGACATGAGTACTATATATAAATGTATTCAAGGCCCATATACAGAGATGGCAGAAGCTCTGTTTATTCCAAGAAAATTGTTTGTGACAAGATGTCACAATTTAAGGTTGGAGGAAAGGATATTTAATCTCCTGCAACGGAAACGTTTTTTCACTGTAAGAGCAATAACATTTTGGAACTCATTACCAAAGGTGGTAGTAAATGCCAATACCCTAGATACATTTAAAAATTGGTTAGATACATGTATGGCTAGAAAAAAAATTCATGGATATGATTGCTTGTATTACATGGGTCACCTTTTAGTGGGATTAATTTATGCTCAACTAGAGCTTTTTGTAAGTATATTAGATTTGTATAGGTTGAACTCGATGGACTTCGGTCTTTTTCAACCTCATCTACTATGTTACTATGTTTCCTGAACTATTGTGCGGCCCTCATGATGATGCAATCATGCTTCCATTACCTCCCAGCTAAGCCTGCACACTTGGAAAGCTTGACTGCCTGTCCACTTTTTTTCTGTACCATTGCACAACATATTCCCAGAGCATGCGCAAGAGGTCCATTCTGCAGCTCTTTGTAAACCTCTGGAGACTGACAAGTGCGCTTATAGCATCTAGTTATATAGCGTGATTGATATTGCTATAATTGGATGTGCCGTAATTTTAAAGTAAAGAAAAAAAAAAAAAAGCAGCGACCCCATGGGTGGTCTGTTGACACTCCCCTGTTGTAAAGTTTTATACAATTTTTATGGATATAATACAAAGATTTTTTTTTTAGTGTATAAACTTATAAGTAATACATAGGGTATGTTTAAAATTGTAAAGTTTACTGTCACTTTTAACATGAAATTTGAATATCAAAATGGTATGATTTAGTATTATAAACATGTAAAATCTGGTATTATTAGACTATTTTGATAATTTTCATTCAGTTTATAACCAGCATTTTTTCTGGGGTACTTGTAAATTAAAGGGATATTAAACTCCTATTTCCATCATACATATGAAAGAGCACCTATTGAACCTGAATGTACAATTTTAAACATGTTGCAGTTTAGTTCTATAAACAAACTTACATCTTTCTCTTAGTATCCTTTGTAGAATCTTAGAGATATATTCAGGAACATGCACACCTAGCACTATATGTATAACAGTTTTACAAACATTATTGTAAACACTGCTGCCATATATAGTATTCTCCTGAACCTATGTAGATATTCTCTAATGGAAATGAGCAAGGTTTTAACAAAGAGAAATTTGATATGTGAATTGATTTCTTTTTTTTTTTTTTGTATGCTCTACCTGAATCAATTCATTTGGAATTTCATGTCTCTTTAAAGGGACAGTTCACCCAAAAAATGTTCTCCCCGTTTACATTATCCCCAATGCTCCATTGTATTCATAAATGGAAATAGTCCACAGCTGCATTCATTACTTTTGGGAAATAAGAACCTGGCCACCAGGAGGAGGCAAAGACACTCCAACCAAAGGCTTAAATACTCCTCCCACTTCCCTCATCACCCAGTCATTCTTTGCCTTTTGTCCCAGGAGGTTGGCAGAGAAGTGTCAGAATTTAATTTGTCTCTTATGGAGGGTAGTACTCTTCAACATGGGACGGGAGTTTTAAGTAATCCTGTCAGTCTCTCAGTGAGGGCTTGGATGAAAGTTGGAGTCCGGAGATGCAGGAAGAGCCTTTCTGCGAAACCATCCCGACTCATTTTAACAGCTCCTCAAGCAATCAGCGTTTTCAAACTTCGCTTTGCTGCCTGCTTTATTCTTTCAAGTCCATGGCGGAGGCGAGGCTACTGTCTGTCACACTTGAAGGCCCATGTTCCTGTTCCACGGCGTAGATTCCGGTAAGATCATTTCATTTTACTTCTACATGAATGTACTGTAACTCATTTGTTCCTGCGAACTCCCATGGAAACTACAGGGTCTCAGTGAAACTCCTTTAAGTGTCTTGGAATCAAGGGTTAATATCTCCTGAGGGGGACTATTGAACAGGGTTTTTTTTAAATCATGTTTGTTATGTGATTCAATCTGCTTATGTGTAGTGTTTACTGGGCTCGTGGCTTAGAACTGTTGAAGTGACGCTACCTTAATGTTTGGCACGCATTTTGTTGGACTGTACGGTTCACCTTGTGACCGAGCGTGTTACATTCTTGTCTTCTATTTCCGCATTCCTGACTGTGTGGCAAAGGAAAATTTTAGTCCGCTAGTGTCTGGTACATAGGAGGTGGTGAGTGCCCCAGCCATTGTGGGTGTCAGGTGCCGTTCAAATTGTTTTATATGTAGTCTAGTTTTGGGTATCCTTGATCCAGTTATGGAGAATACTGATGTTGAGATTGGTCAACATTCTGATTCAGATTCTTCGTCCTGTGAAGAATGCGAATTGGCCCCATTGACTCAGGTCAGTCGGTTATGTTCTTTAGGCCGTCATAGAGCGCCTTATTCCTCAGGCTCGGAGATTCAAGAGACTGCTGAGCCATCCACCTTGGGGGGCCCTGTCCTCCGGGAGGTGAGTTCCCTACCGTTTTCTACTACTACACATGCGGGTAACCCAAGTTATGTGTTTCCCTCCTCGGTGGGTGGATTGTTTCCCCCGGAGGTTGTGTCACGTCTTCGCTTTTACATACTTTTGGTGCTAGCGCGTCTGCAAAGTCCAGATGTTTGTTCGCAATTGTGCACGTTCCCGATTGCCCCAGGTCCTTCGGCCTCTGGAGGGTATGAACAGTTCCCTGTGGGTGTAACTGTGCCTGAGTGTTGTGCCTTTCATTACAGGCAGGCTCGCCTTAGTGTTTTACTCAGACACATTTTTGAGCTGCAGGGGGACCCTATCCTTCTTGGTTACGAGACTTATCAGTCTCCTCCTTTGAATGGCTCACCTCGTTAGACAGGGGGGATAAAGTTATCTCCTTTAAGTCTTGTTATCGAGATCCTTCCCAGTTTTGTTGGAAGAACAGGGTTTCCTTAGGCTGGTCCTGCGGATCTTTCTTTTCTTCTTGGGCATTAAAGGGACAGTAAACCTAAAAAATAATGTTATATAATTCTGCACATAGTGCAGAATTATATAACATTATTTTAGTGCTATTGTTATTAAAGCTTTTTTTCCCTTTGAATTTTTTAAAAATATGCCGCTTTTACAGACCCGCTCTCTGCTGAGCGGGTCTTTGTTTTTTTACTCAGCGCATCGGGCCAGCTGTATAGTCACAGCCCGGCCCGACCGTGCCATAACATTATGTGCAGCTCACTCCTGCTCTGTCTGACAGCAGGAGCGAGCTGCACTTAATGTTATGGTGCGGTCGGGCCAGGCTGTGACTATACAGCTGGCCCGATGCGCTGAGTAAAAAAAACAGACCCGCTCAGCAGAGAGCAGAGAGCGGGTCTGTAAAAGCGGCATATTTTTAAAAAATTCAAAGGGGAAAAAAAGCTTTAATAACAATAGCACTAAAATAATGTTATATAATTCTGCACTATGTGCAGAATTATAAAACATTATTTTTTAGGTTTACTGACACTTTAACCCTCGGGTTGCCTGTCATTTTATTTTATCCGGTTAGGATTCATTTTATTTTTATTTTTCATACTATGCTATGTTTCCTGTGGGAACTTCTCTGGGATCGATACTCGCTGTTTGCTTCTACGGAAGTTGTTCGGGACACGTTAGTCCCATGTTTGTCTGTTTTTCTTCCTCCCTCTCTGAGGGCAGATTTAGCCAGCTTGGCAGTTATGACCCTAGTTGCAGGCTGGTCCTGCTTGGGTTCAGATCTTCTGTCTCGCGGCTTATTCAGATACATAGCGCCTAATATACCTTGCTGGTCAGGTTGGGTTGCCGAGTGCTCTTAACATTATTATGTTTCTTGTTATTTGCTTTACAAGTTTCAGCTAAGCATTCTCAAGAGGACTTACGGGTCCGTGCGGTTCTCAGGATTGTTTCAGTCCTAAATAGCCGTTTCTCTGGTGACTGGGTCAGTGAATTTTGCTGCGTCACTCTCTGTTGCTTCCGATACCCTTGGAACCTAGAGTATTACTTCCCACGTGTTGGGAAAATTAGAGGATTTAGCGCCTCTTTTCCGCCGGTTGCGGCGGTGTTACTTTAGGATATTTTCTTTTTTGGACTTGTTCCTTTAGTGGTTCTCTTCTTCATTGAGACCTCTTGGATTGTCGGTTTCTCCTTGTGGATGGTTTGCCTTCGGAGGACTTGGATTCCCTTCAGGAGTTGGTTGTTCCTTTTTCAGGACTTTAGACAGTGAGGTCTTTTTGGGCTCTGGTTAGGGGTCCTTCCCCAGTGTTGGGAATGCTCTAGATCTCATTCTTGGGATAGAAGAGGTCCTAGTAGTTTTCCACTTATATAGTTCAGGTATTGCCATCCTGGTGGCATCCAAACCCATGTTTTACTGTCCTCTGATTTCAAATCTGAGGTGATGTGGATGGTTGATGTTGCTCTATTCGGGTGACTTGTCCTCTCTGTTCCCCTGGTTTTTGGCGCTCTGGGCTAGCTGGACAGCTAGCTCAGCATTCTAATGCTTTGTGGCTACTCTGTACTGTAGCAAATTGAGGGTTGCTAGTTCAATCCCTGGCTAGGTTTACTCAGCCTTTCCTCCTTTCGAGGTTGATAAAATGAGCAGTGCCTTGTGTCCCTTAGGGGGATTAGCCACTCCTTTCAAGCACAATCATGTTAATAATGCTTGGATGCCTGTTAGCTCTAGTGTCCTTTTATGGCCCTGGCTCTTTGGAGTGCTGGGCTACTGTAAGGGGTTGTCTCTTCCCTTTGGGTCGGGACTTGCAAGGGCTTCTTGCTCTTGTTATCCGGTTTATTCTGGATTTTTCCCTGGGAAGTCTTTTTTTTTTAATATCAGACAGGGAATGTATTTGCCTGGAAGTTTGTTTAATCCAAACATTTGTGGGGCCCAGGTGTCTTGTCCTGATCTTCCGGTTGTCAAGGGTTTTACTCGACGTTTTCTCTTTCGGGATCCCGCCGTGGGATGTTACCAGACCTTATGATCGTAGGACTCGCCTGGGGGTTCCAGTTTCCGGGGTACTTGGGCTTCGCCCTTGTTCTGGTTGTTCTGTTTTACAACTTGGACAGATTTATTGAGTGCCGGGGCTCCTTGGGCCGTGCGGATGATATGGTTCCCCTGGGACAGCCAACTTATGTGACCTGATGGTGGGGTTTCCTGCCTAGCAAACGGAAGGTTTGCGGTTGCTCAGTTGTCACTTTTGTGCCTGTTATGTGTGCTAGCACAATGGTGTTTTAAGGGTTTCTTCTGTGTTTGTCAGTGACGTGGCCTTGTGTCCTCTCGGTTCTTCCTACGTCTTCCTGTTTTATGGGCAGGTGACGCTCTCCTCTTCAGGGGGCTCTTTGTCCTCCTTATGGAGGTGTGGTTCCCTTTTTTGGGGGACTCTCCTGTGTTCGGGAGGTTGGAATAGATGTTTATCTGGTTCGGGGATTGGTCTGCTCTTTGAGTTGTTCCTTTCCATCTGGGGAGCTGCTGGCTCCGCATTGAGACTTAGTCAAGTGGCCTTGCTAGATCTCATTGTGTCTAGCGCCTGTTTGTTTGTCTTTAGATTGAGGATTCTTCCTCCGTTTTGGGGGGCAGGTCTTGGGGTTCCTTTATGGTTCCCTTACTTCAGTTCTTCCGTTTGCTTGGGCTGGTCCAGCTAGGTGTAGGATCTAAGATCTGATGTTCATCTTCAGGTCTTAAGGGTGACAGTGGACCTTCTTTTTTTAAAGGTTCTGTGCCCCTCCCCCTTTACGATCTGTGAGTAGGCTTGGCGCCTTAGATTGCCTGGAGAGTGTCCTCTTCTTGGAGGTTGGGCAATCTCTGTCTTGGGCCGCTTCTTCCTTACGGATAGTGTTTTATCCGTTTCTTCCTACGGATGGCAGCAACTTACTGGTCTCAGATGTTTTCTTCTGAGTTTGCTGCTTGTAATTTTCTGTTTGCTCAGTCTATGAGTTCTGACGTTTTGAGGACTTTGTCTTCAGCTGTCTTTTTAGGTACTGTTTGGGGGATGTTTCTTTTGCTGATGCCCGGTTACTCCTCGTGGGTTGGGTGTCGTCTCCCCTTGTTCTCGGGATCCATTCGGGTCTCTGTGGACTTGTCCGTCCTTTGAGGTTTTTTTTTTTTCCTTTATAGATTTTGCTGTACCTTTTTGGGTATCCCTTGGTTTACCCTTGTTCTCTTCTTTTTGGGGGGATTTTGATACTGTACTAGTATGCGGACCGACTGCTGGGCTACGGTTCTGCTTGATGAGTGTTGGCTCGGTGAGTCTACTTATGGTCTCTAGTTAGGCCTTTGGACTATCTGTGGGTCAGTGTCCTTGGGCTCTTTCCTTCTAGTTATTTTGCCCGGCTCCGACAAAGCGGGGTTTGGTTGGGTTGTGGTTTATTCAGCCCTGGTGTCCTCAGAATGGGCCACCTATTGTATCCTCCCTTCTTTGCATTCAGTGTCCTCTATAGCTTGGGTATTGTTTTCCCAAAAGTAATGAATGCAACTGTGGACTCTTTCCATTTATGATGAAAAACTTAAATTATGCTTACCTGATAATTTTCTTTTCTTCAGATGAAAAGAGTCCACAGCTCCCCACCCGTACTTTTTATGTGGGGCGTCTCTTAGTTTTTATTCTTCTGGCACCTTTTCACCCTGGTATTTCTTCTACTGCTCCTTGTTCCTCTGCAGAATGACTGAGGATGAGGGAAGTGGGAGGAGTATTTAAGCCTTTGGCTGGCGTGTCTTTGCCTCCTCCTTGTGGCCAGGTTCTGAATTTCCCAAAAGTAATGAATGCAGCTGTAGACTCTTTCCATCTGAAGAAAAGAAAATGATCAGTTAAGCATAATTTAAGTTTTTAGCTGCTAGAGTGTATTAAATTGTTTACAAGTAGCTCCTTTACTCCTATTTCAGCTTTTGAAATAGCGGAAGTAGCCTGTGGTATTCCCACTTATACTGAAAGTTTCTATACTGGAGCCTATGCTATTGATACGCCTATGTAAACACAGCCAGTTGAAGAAATTACACCCTCAGTGGGGTGCAGGATAGTTAAGTAATCAAATTATAATTTTTTATTGTTCTCTCTAAGTATTGAGCTTTGGTTTTCCAGACAAATATAAGATAAGGAAGCTTGTATGTGTACACAAAATGATAACATAATGATATCTGATATTACCTGAAACTCAACACTTTGTAATAGGCTGTGGTTTAAAAGCACAAAGCCAGCTACTTCATATACACAAATAAACCTAAGAATGCAATTTCCCAAATATTTCATACTCTGCAGCTGGTATAACAAGTCATTGAAAATACATTCAGTGTTCCGTCCCTTTAAAGAGCCAGTAAAGAAACACAAGTCAAAATTAAACTTTATTGATTCAGATATAGCATGCATTTTTTAAAAAAAACTTTCCAATTTACTTCCATTAACAAAATTTGTTCAGTCTTTTTATATTTATACTTTTTAAATCACAGGCTCCTATTGAGCAAGTGCAAGAATTGACAGAATATACATATATGCATTTGTTATTGGCTGATGGCTGTCATATGATACAGGAGTGCTGGAAATAGACATAACTGAAATTTGTCAGAAAAATTCTACTGCTCATTTGAAGTTCAGACTAAGTGCTATTGCATTAGCTTTGTATCATGCATTTGTTGATTATGCAAATCTACTGTATTTACTAAATAAATGCTAGATAGAATGATGCATTCAAAGAAATGATTAGCTTAAGAATTACATGCAGATGCATTTTTTAACGTTTCATTAGATGTTTAAATATTGACAAAATAAATGTTAATCTTAATGTCTATAAAACAATGGAAGCAGCCATGTTGTAACGTAGGTTACTTTCTCTGCTGTGGCCAATTAGGGACAGTTATAAATAGATCACTAGAGTGTGCAGCCAACGGCTGTGTGGAATATAACAGTGTTCTGCACTTCCATTTCTAACAGAAACTGAAAAGCTCACAATTTCAGAATGAAATTACAGAAAAAGGGGACGAAATAATAATGAAAGTATATTGCAGATTTGTTTTATATATGATTTATCATGCTATATTACCATCTCAAAGTGTTTAATGTCCCTTTAAGCAGCAATACCCTTGCTCACAGGCCAAACTACTGGAAAAGAATTGCTTGATACAAAATCTTATATTGTCATCAGGTTGTACTTAACTTTGTCTACTTATTTTAGGGACCAGCGACCATTTGTGGACTACGGAGATGCTGTGATGTATGGCATGGAGTCCACATCCAACCAATGGCTACAAAGGCATTCCATCTGGGGAAGGTGCGCAGTGTATCTTTGCAATTCTTTTAAAACCTGATTTTATGTTGGTTGCTAGTTTACTATATCTATTTTTGTTGTTTTTGTTTTTGTCCCCATTTTTTTAATAAGCTATGAGGTAAGTATTTTTCTTTCATGTAATTAGCAAGAGTCCATGATACATTCCTACCAGGAGGGGCAAAGTTTCCCAAACCTTAAAATGCCTATAAATACACCCCTCACCACACCCACAATTCAGTTTTACAAACTTTGCCTCCCGTGGAGGTGGTGAAGTAAGTTTGTGCTAGATTCTACGTTGATATGCGCTTCACAGCAGGCTGGAGCCTGGTTTTCCTCTCAGAGTGCAGTGAATGTCAGAGGGATGTGAAGAGAGTATTGCCTATTTGAATTCAATGGTCTCCTTCTACGGGATCTATTTCATAGGTTCTCTGTTATCGGTCGTAGAGATTCATCTCTTACCTCCCTTTTCAGATCGACGATATACTCTTATATACCATTACCTCTACTGATTCTCGTTTCAGTACTGGTTTGGCTATCTGCTATATGTAGATGAGTGTCCTGGGGTAAGTAAGTCTTATTTTTTGTGACACTCTAAGCTATGGTTGGACACTTTATACGTAAAGTTCTAAATATATGTCTTTAAACTTATATTTGCCATGATTCAGGATAATCAGTATTCCTTTTTTCAGACTGTCAGTTTCATTATTTGGGAGAATGCATATGAATAAAATATTTTTTCTTACCTTAAAGAAATTTTCTAATTGACTTTTTTCCTTGCGGGCCGTTAGGCTCGCGGGGGCAGAAAATGCTTCAATTCATTGCGTCATTCTTGGCGCAAACTTTTTGGCGCAAATTTTTGTCATTTCCGGCGCCATAGTTGACGCCGGAAGTTTACACGTGGTTGCGTCATTTTTGAAGCATGTGTGTTACAGACGTTTTTTTGCGCCAAAAAGTGTGGGCGTCATACTTGGCACCAAAAAATGTGGGCGTCATACTTGGCGCCAAAAAATGTGGGCGTCATACTTGGCGCCACTTTTTTTCACATTATTTAAGTCTCACTTTTTTTGTTGCTTCTGGTTGCTAGAGGCTTGTTTGTTTTGCATTTTTCCCTATTCCTGAAACTGTCATTTAAGGAATTTGATAATTTTGCTTTATATGTTGTTTTTTTCTATTACATATTGCAAGATTTTCCATAAATTATTCCTGGATCAGAACATACTGAGGGATTCCTGTTGACTAAGAAGTCCTACCAAAGCTAAGTTAATTTATTTTAAATGTTATGAATCTTTATCTTTAGCTATGGTTTGTAATAAGTTATCATGATAAACTTTTACATGCAGAATCCATTAGTATTTATGCTTTATGTATTGTTTTTCTTTTTACATCTTATGTACAAGATATACTTAGAAAATTTATAAGAATATTTTTCTGATTCTAGGTTAAGGCTTTGTCTGACTTTGCGCCTTCTATTAAAAATGTTTTAGGTCTTTTTCAAACTTCTTTTTGATGAAGTTTCAAATGACCAACAACATACTGAATTATCCTTCTCTGATGATATTTTTTCTCTTTCAGAACTTTTCTTCATCAGATATTGACACTAACAAATCTACTTTTTTATTTTTTATTAGAGTACATTTGTTTTTTGTTGAAAAGGTGTTGATTATTTTGGATATTGAGGTAACTAGTTCTTTTTCAAAACTAGCTAACATTTTATTTCTGCTTATTTTATCTTCTGTGTCTTCAGAGGTTTTTTTCATTCCTTCATACTAGGGAATGGAATAGGCTGACAATTTTCTTCAAAGGTTTTAAATTATATTCTTTGCCGGCAGTTAAATTCAATTTTGAGGGTTCTCCAATTTAATGGGGCTATCTCTACTCCTGCTAAATTTTGCTATTGTTTCTATAGCAAAATAGTATTTATTTTCTTTTTAAATGGTTGTATCCTATTTAAGGAAAATTTTTTATTTCTTCTGTTATGTGTGATCAGTCCACGGGTCATCATTACTTCTGGGATATAACTCCTCCCCAACAGGAAATGCAAGAGGATTCTCCCAGCAGAGCTGCATATAGCTCCTCCCCTCTACGTCACTCCCAGTCATTCTCTTGCACCCAACGACTAGATAGGATGTGTGAGAGGACTATGGTGATTATACTTAGTTTTTATAACTTCAATCAAAAGTTTGTTATTTTACAATAGCACCGGAGCGTGTTATTGCCTCTCTGGCAGAGTTTGAAGAAGAATCTACCAGAGTTTTTACTATGATTTTAACCGGAGTAGTTAAGATCATATTGCTGTTTCTCGGCCATCTGAGGGAGGTAAAAGCTTCAGATCAGGGGACAGCGGGCAGATGAATCTGCATTGAGGTATGTAGCAGTTTTTATTTTCTGAATGGAATTGATGAGAAAATCCTGCCATACCGTTATAATGACATGTATGTATACTCTACACTTCAGTATTCTGGGGATGGTATTTCACTGGAATTACTCTGTTAAAAGTACATTAAACCTTTTAATAGGTATTTATTATGTTAAACGTTTTTGCTGGAATGTAGAATCGTTTGCATTTTCTGAGGTACTGAGTGAATAAATGTTTGGGCATTATTTTTCCACTTGGCAGTTGCTTGTTTTAATTGTGACAGTTTCGTTTCTCTCTCACTGCTGTGTGTGAGGGGGAGGGGCCGTTTTTGGCGCTCTTTGCTACGCATCAAAAATTTCCAGTCAGTTACTCTTGTATTTCCTGCATGATCCGGTTCATCTCTAACAGAACTCAGGGGTCTTCAAACTTCTTTGGAGGGAGGTAGATTCTCTCAGCAGAGCTGTGAGACTTATATATTGACTGTGATTAAAAACGTTGCTCTGTAATTTTTATGCTTCAAATTTAATTATTGTTACTTTACTAATGGGAACAAACCTTTGCTAAAAGTTGTGTTGTTTTTAAGGATTGATGCTATAACTGTTTTTTCAGTTCATTATTTCAACTGTCATTTAATCGTTTAGTGCTTCTTTGAGGCACAGTACGTTTTTGTTAAATAAGATTGTAACCAAGTTGCAAGTTTATTGCTAGTGTGTTAAACATGTCTGATTCAGAGGAAGATACCTGTGTCATTTGTTCCAATGCCAAGGTGGAGCCCAATAGAAATTTATGTACTAACTGTATTGATGCTACTTTAAATAAAAGCCAATCTGTACAAATTGAACAAATTTCACCAAACAGCGAGGGGAGAGTTATGCCGACTAACTCGCCTCACGTGTCAGTACCTGCATCTCCCGCCCGGGAGGTGCGTGATATTGTGGCGCCTAGTACATCTGGGCGGCCATTACAGATAACATTACAAGATATGGCTACTGTTATGACCGAAGTTTTGGCTAAATTACCAGAACTAAGAGGCAAGCGTGATCACTCTGGGGTGAGAACAGAGTGCGCTGATAATACTAGGGCCATGTCTGATACTGCGTCACAGCTTGCAGAGCATGAGGACGGAGAGCTTCATTCTGTGGGTGACGGTTCTGATCCAAACAGATTGGATTCAGATATTTCAAATTTTAAATTTAAATTGGAGAAATTGTGTAGGTTGGATAAATACTTTGCGGTACCGGCGAGTACTGACGTTTTTCCTATACCTAAGAGACTAACTGAAATTGTTACTAAGGAGTGGGATAGACCCGGTGTGCCGTTCTCACCCCCTCCAATATTTAGAAAGATGTTTCCAATAGACGCCACCACACGGGACTTATGGCAAACGGTCCCTAAGGTGGAGGGAGCAGTTTCTACTTTAGCTAAGCGTACCACTATCCCGGTGGAGGATAGCTGTGCTTTTTCAGATCCAATGGATAAAAAATTAGAGGGTTACCTTAAGAAAATGTTTGTTCAACAAGGTTTTATATTGCAACCCCTTGCATGCATCGCGCCGATTTCGGCTGCGGCAGCATTTTGGATTGAGTCTCTGGAAGAGAACCTTAGTTCAGCTACGCTGGACGACATTACGGACAGGCTTAGAGTCCTTAAACTAGCTAATTCATTCATTTCGGAGGCCGTAGTACATTTAACCAAACTTACGGCTAAGAACTCAGGATTCGCCATTCAGGCACGTAGGGCGCTGTGGCTAAAATCCTGGTCAGCTGATGTAACTTCTAAGTCCAAATTACTTAATATACCTTTCAAGGGGCAAACTTTATTTGGGCCCGGTTTGAAAGAAATTATCGCTGACATTACAGGAGGTAAGGGCCACGCCCTGCCTCAAGACAAAGCCAAAGCTAAGGCTAGACAGTCTAATTTTCGTCCCTTTCGGAATTTCAAAGCAGGAGCAGCACCAACTTCCACTGCACCAAAACAGGAAGGAGCTGTTGCTCGTTACAGACAAGGCTGGAAACCTAACCAGTCCTGGAACAAGGGCAAGCAGGCCAGGAAACCTGCTGCTGCCCCAAAGACAGCATGAACCGAGGGCCCCCGATCCGGGACCGGATCTAGTGGGGGGCAGACTCTCTCTCTTCGCCCAGGCTTGGGCAAGAGATGTTCAGTATCCCTGGGCGCTAGAGATCATATCTCAGGGATACCTTCTAGACTTCAAATTCTCTCCCCCAAGAGGGAGATTTCATCTGTCAAGGTTGTCAACAAACCAGATAAAGAAAGAAGCGTTTCTACGCTGTGTACAAGATCTGTTATTAATGAGAGTGATCCATCCGGTTCCGCGGTCGGAACAAGGACAAGGGTTTTACTCAAACCTGTTTGTGGTTCCCAAAAAAGAGGGAACTTTCAGGCCAATCTTGGATTTAAAGATCCTAAACAAATTCCTAAGAGTTCCATCGTTCAAAATGGAAACTATTCGGACAATCTTACCCATGATCCAAAAGGGTCAGTACATGACCACAGTGGATTTAAAGGATGCTTACCTTCACATACCGATTCACAAAGATCATTACCGGTATCTAAGGTTTGCCTTCTTAGACAGGCATTACCAGTTTGTAGCTCTTCCATTCGGATTGGCTACGGCTCCAAGAATCTTCACAAAGGTTCTGGGTGCCCTTCTGGCGGTACTAAGACCGCGAGGAATTTCGGTAGCTCCGTACCTAGACGACATTCTGATACAAGCCTCAAGCTTTCAAACTGCCAAGTCTCATACAGAGTTAGTTCTGGCATTTCTAAGGTCGCATGGATGGGAAGTGAACGAAAAGAAGAGTTCTCTCTTTCCTCTCACAAGAGTTCCATTCTTGGGGACTCTTATAGATTCTGTAGAAATGAAGATTTATCTGACAGAAGACAGATTAACAAAGCTTCTAAATGCATGCCGTGTCCTTCATTCCATTCAACTCCCGTCAGTAGCTCAATGCATGGAGGTGATCGGCTTAATGGTAGCAGCAATGGACATAGTACCCTTTGCACGTCTACATCTCAGACCGCTGCAATTGTGCATGCTGAGTCAGTGGAATGGGGATTACTCAGACTTGTCCCCTACTCTGAATCTGGATCAAGAGACCAGAAACTCTCTTCTATGGTGGCTTTCTCGGCCACATCTGTCCAGGGGGATGCCATTCAGCAGGCCGGACTGGACAATTGTAACAACAGACGCCAGCCTACTAGGTTGGGGCGCTGTCTGGAATTCTCTGAAGGCTCAGGGACAATGGAGTCAGGAGGAAAGTCTCCTGCCAATAAACATTCTGGAATTGAGAGCAGTTCTCAATGCCCTTCTGGCTTGGCCCCAGTTAAAAACTCGGGGGTTCATCAGGTTTCAGTCGGACAACATCACGACTGTAGCTTACATCAACCATCAGGGAGGGACAAGAAGCTCCCTAGCAATGATAGAAGTATCAAAGATAATTCGCTGGGCAGAGTCTCACTCTTGCCACCTGTCAGCAATCCACATCCCGGGAGTGGAGAACTGGGAGGCGGATTTCTTGAGTCGCCAGACTTTTCATCCGGGGGAGTGGGAACTTCATCCGGAGGTCTTTGCCCAAATACTTCGACGTTGGGGCAAACCAGAGATAGATCTCATGGCGTCTCGCCAGAACGCCAAACTTCCTCGCTACGGGTCCAGATCCAGGGATCCGGGAGCGGTTCTGATAGATGCTTTGACAGCACCTTGGAACTTCGGGATGGCTTATGTGTTTCCACCCTTCCCGCTGCTTCCTCGATTGATTGCCAAAATCAAACAGGAGAGAGCATCAGTGATTCTAATAGCGCCTGCATGGCCACGCAGGACTTGGTATGCAGATCTAGTGGACATGTCATCCTGTCCGCCTTGGTCTCTACCTCTAAGACAGGACCTTCTGATACAGGGTCCATTCAAACATCAAAATCTAACTTCTCTGAAGCTGACTGCTTGGAAATTGAACGCTTGATTTTATCAAAACGTGGGTTTTCTGAGTCGGTTATTGATACCCTGATACAGGCTAGGAAGCCTGTTACCAGAAGGATTTACCATAAGATATGGCGTAAATACCTATACTGGTGCGAATCCAAAGGTTACTCCTGGAGTAAGGTTAGGATTCCTAGGATATTGTCCTTTCTACAAGAAGGTTTAGAAAAGGGTTTATCGGCTAGCTCATTAAAGGGACAGATCTCAGCTCTGTCCATCTTGTTACACAGGCGTCTGTCAGAAAATCCAGACGTCCAGGCCTTTTGTCAGGCTTTAGCTAGGATCAAGCCTGTGTTTAAAACTGTTGCTCCGCCATGGAGTTTAAACCTTGTTCTTAACGTTCTACAAGGAGTTCCGTTTGAACCCCTTCATTCCATTGATATAAAGTTGTTATCTTGGAAAGTGTTATTTTTAATGGCTATTTCTTCGGCTCGGAGAGTCTCTGAGTTATCAGCTTTACATTGTGATTCTCCTTATTTGATTTTTCATTCAGATAAGGTAGTTCTGCGTACAAAACCTGGGTTCTTACCTAAGGTAGTCACTAACAGGAACATCAATCAAGAGATCGTGGTGCCTTCTCTGTGCCCGAATCCTTCTTCAAAGAAGGAACGTCTTCTACACAATCTGGATGTAGTTCGTGCCCTCAAGTTCTACTTGCAGGCAACTAAGGATTTTCGACAAACGTCTTCCCTGTTTGTCGTGTACTCTGGTCAGAGGAGAGGTCATAAGGCTTCGGCTACCTCTCTCTCCTTCTGGCTTCGTAGCATAATTCGTTTAGCCTATGAGACTGCTGGACAGCAGCCTCCTGAAAGAATTACAGCTCATTCTACTAGAGCTGTGGCTTCCACTTGGGCCTTTAAGAATGAGGCCTCTGTTGAACAGATTTGCAAGGCTGCAACTTGGTCTTCGCTTCATACTTTTTCCAAATTTTACAAATTTGACACTTTTGCTTCTTCGGAGGCTATTTTTGGGAGAAAGGTTCTTCAGGCAGTGGTTCCTTCTGTATAATGAGCCTGCCTATCCCTCCCGTCATCCGTGTACTTTTGCTTTGGTATTGGTATCCCAGAAGTAATGATGACCCGTGGACTGATCACACATAACAGAAGAAAACATAATTTATGCTTACCTGATAAATTCCTTTCTTCTGTTGTGTGATCAGTCCACGGCCCGCCCTGTTTTTTAAGGCAGGTAAATATATTTTAAATTATACTCCAGTCACCACTTCACCCTTGGTTTTTCCTTTCTCGTTGATTCTTGGTCGAATGACTGGGAGTGACGTAGAGGGGAGGAGCTATATGCAGCTCTGCTGGGTGAATCCTCTTGCATTTCCTGTTGGGGAGGAGTTATATCCTAGAAGTAATGATGACCCGTGGACTGATCACACAACAGAAGAAAGGAATTTATCAGGTAAGCATAAATTATGTTTTTCAGGTACTTTTCTTGGACCTGTAATTTATTTGGATGATATTGCTTTTGCTCCATTTTTTCTGTTTACTTTAAAGATCAAGTATCAGATTATGTATTATTTAGCATTGTTAAGGGACAAAGTCTACTGCTCATTTGAGGTTCAGACTGGGTGCTGTTGCATTTGTCTTGTTGTCTTGCATTTTTTGTTTATGCAAGTCCGGTGTGTTGGCTGGTCCCTTAACTGGATTAACATGCTAATAATTTTATTTGTTTCTTCATTTTTATTGAATATTTTCACAAATGAGGTTTAATCTATGTCTTTAGCTGTTTTTAGCTAGAAGAAATTTTGTGATTTCTAAAAAATCCTTATTTCTTTTTTTCCAAGATAATCAATTATTTGATTCATATTGGATTCAATTCTTAACTGTTACTCTGGGCTTCAAGATTAAGTTCTTAGACTTAAACTTTAAGCTTATTTTAGTTTGGTTGTTCTTACTAAAGAACAAAATTCTAAATTCTTACCCAAGTAACATGTTTTTATTTAGAATTTTTTTTGGTTCTATTCGGTCCAAAATTCTTAGATTTTGGGTACAAAATAAAATTTGAAGTAAAACCGTCTGTGAGAAGTCTTTTTCTCTCTATTATATTCCAGCTATTCCAGTAAGGCTAACACTTTCCTTAATGTGTTTCAGTCCCATATATTTTGGGTAATGTTGAAGTGCGGTTGATCACCTGTTGAGGATCAAGCGCTGCTCAGATCTGGAATCTTCTGGGGTATTTATTCCAGTTCCATTTTTAGGATCTGGGTTTTGGGGTTTTATTCAAACTATTCATTGTTCCAAAGATAGAAAATCTTTTTATTATATAAATGTACCATCTTTTAGATTGCTATTTATATGGTCTACTCTGACTTTTTTTGGTCAGTGATAGCATTATTTGTTTTCATTAGATACAATAGATGCATATCTTCATTTCTGTTTTCATTCAGATTATTTTTATTTTCTGAGACTACGGAATCTCATATGATTCAACTTTGTTTTTTCAAGACATGGTTAGAGGATCTTTTTATCAAAAGCTCTTGATTCCTCACACAAGGGTCACCTTTTTTAGGTTTCCAGATAGATTGTGTCACTGTCTTTGTCTCTAACAGACAAGTGACAATTTTATTGGGTTCCGTCTGTCGGTACCTTCAGTCTCTATTATTTCCTTCAGTTGCTATATATGCATGGAAATTTAGGTCTTATGGCTGCAGCATTGGATTCATTTCCCTTTGCTCATTTTCATAGAAAACCTTTCCAGTTTTTTTATGCTGCATAATGGTGCAGGGATTCTAGGATTTCACTTTTTAAATCTTCAAATTCTATGTTTATCTATCTTTTATTAGGTGGTTAAGATCACCATCATTTAGTTCTACAGGTCTCTTCGATTCTTTCAACCTGGACCATGATCTCTATAGATGCGAGTCTTTTAGGTTGGGAGGCTGTCTGAGGTTCTCTGTCAGCACAAGGGGTTTGGAAATCTCAGGAGGGGAGATTACCATTTGATATTTTGGAACTCTGTGCATTCCCAGAGTTCTTCAGTTGGTTTCTTTTGAAGAAGAGACGTTTATTGTTTTTTTCAGACATTATCACATCTGTGGTGTATGTCAATCATCAGGGTGTGACTATCAGTCTTTAGACTGTGACAAAAGTATCTCGGATATTTGCTTGGGCTAAATCCAGCTCCTATCTAAATTCTGGGGTCCTTTTCCCAGGTATAGATGTTTAGGAAGCGGATTATCTCTGTTAATCAAGCTTTACATCCGGGAGAATGGTCTTTACCCAGATATGTTTTTCAATTTTTCAGATGTGAGGGCTTCCAAAAATAGATCTGTTGGCCTCTCGTCTTAACAAGGAACTTCCCAGGGGCCTATTTCAGGGGATCCTCAGGCGGAAGTAGCGTATGCATTGACACTTCCTTGGAATTATCATTCTGTCTATATCTTCCGCCTCTAGTTCTTCCAAAATTCTAATGGATCGTTCGTTTGTACTGCTGGTGGTTCCAGCATGGCCTCACAGCTTTTAGTATGCAGATCTCATTCGGATGTTCAGTTGCCAACCTTGGACATTTCCGTTAAGACCAGACCTTTTATCTCAAGGCCCATTTTTCCATCAGGATCTCAAATCATTTAATTTGAAGGTATGGAGATTGAACGTTTGATTCTTAGTCATAGAGGTTTCTCTGACTCAGTGATTAATACTATGTTACAGGTTTATAAATCTGTCTCTAGAAAGATTTATTATCGAGTTTGGAAGACTTTCATTTCTTAGTGTTCTTCTCATAAATTCTTTTGGCATTCTTTTAGAATTCCTAGAATTTTACAATTTTTCAGGTTGGTTTAGATAAGGTTTTGTCTGCAAGTTCTTTGAAAGGACAAATCTCTACTCTTTCTGTTCTTTTTCACAGAAAGATTGCTATTCATTCTGATATTCATTGTTTTGTACAGGCTTTGGTTTATATCAAGCCTGTCATTAAGTCAATATCTCCTCCTTGAAGTCTCAATTTGGTACTGAGGGCTTTACAGGCTCCTCCGTTTGAACCTTTGCGTTCTCTGGACATTAAAATTACTTTCTTGGAAAGTATTGTTCCTGTTGCTTATCTCTTCTGCTAGAAGAGTTTCTGAGTTTTCTGCTCTTTCTTGTGGATCTCCTTTTCTGATTTTTCATCAGGGTAAGGCAGTGTTCCTTCCTGTTATTCATTATTTTGTTCAGGCTTTGGTTCTTATTAAACCTGTCATTAAGCCAATTTCTCCTCCTTGGAGTTTTAATTTGGTTCTAAAGGCTTTTCAGGCTCTTCTATTTGAGCATATGTTTTCTCTAGACATTATTTACTTTCATGGAAAGTATTGTTCTTTTTAGACATCTCTTCAGCTAGAACAATTTTTAATTATCTGTTCTTTCTTGTGAGTCTCCTTTTTCTGATTTTTTCATCAGAATAAGGTGTTTTTTGCTATCCTCATTTCAATTCTTACCTAAAGTTGTGATTTCTATCAACATTAGGGAGGAATTATTGTCTTTTCCTAAGACTTCTTTGGTAAGATTCTTACATTCTTTGGATATGGTAAGAGTTTTGAAATCTTATGTTGAAGCTATTCAGATTTCAGATAGTCTTCTAGTCTATTTGTTATCTTTTCTGGTGTTAGGAAGGTCAAAAGGCTTCTGCCATTTATTTGGCATCTTGCTTAAACTTTTGATTCATCATGCTTATTTGGAGTCGGGTGGATTCCCGCCTCTGAGGATTATGGCTCATTCTACTAGGTAAGTTTCTACTTCCTGGGCTTTTTAAGAATGAAGCTTCTGTTGATCAGATTTGCAAAGCAATGACTTGGTCTTCTTTGCATACTTTTACCATGTTCTACCATTTTGATGTTTTCTCTTCTTTAGAAGCAGTTTTGGTAGAATGGTACTTCAGGCAGCTGTTTCAGTTTGATTCTTCTGCTTATATTTTCAGTTTTTTTCATTATAAAAATTGAAACTTTTTTGATTTGGGTAGTGGATTCATTTTTCAGCGGAATTGGCTGTCTTTATTTTATCCCTCCCTCTCTAGTGACTCTTGCGTGGAAGTTCCACATCTAGGGTATTTATTATCCCATACGTCACTAGCTCATGGACTCTTGCTAATTAAATGAAAGAAAACATAATTTATGTAAGAACTTACCTGATAAATTCATTTCTTTCATATTAGCAAGAGTCCATGAGGCCCACCCTTTTTTGTGGTGGTTATGATTTTTTGTATAAAGCACAATTATTCCAATTCCTTATTTTTTTGATGCTTTCACTCCTTTTTTTATCACCCCACTTCTTGGCTATTCGTTAAAGGGACATTATACACTCATTTTTTCTTTGCATAAATGTTTTGTAGATGATCTATTTATATAGCCCATAAAGGTTTTTTTTTAAATAAATGTATAGTTTTGCTTATTTTTAAATAACATTGCTCTGATTTTCAGACTCCTAACCAAGGCCCAAAGTTTTATGAGAATACTGACGTATACCTACTCCAGCTTGCTCCTGTTTGTGTAAAAGGTCTTTTCATATGCAAAAGAAGGGGGAGGGGGGGGGGGAGTGTCTTATTTGTCACTTGCAGTGGGCTTTCCGGCTACCTTTTCAACAGAGCCAAACTGACAGCTTCTAAGTAAGTTTTTAAACAGTTTTATACTGGATTTTTATATCAGTATCTGTGCATCTTATTCTTTATAGTAGTGTATATTACATGCAGTTATATGAAAATGAGTGTATACTGTCCCTTTAAACTGAATTGTGGGTGTGGTGAGGGGTGTATTTATAGGCATTTTAAGGTTTGGGAAACTTTGCCCCTCCTGGTAGGAATGTATATCCCATACGTCACTAGCTCATGGACTCTTGCTAATATGAAAGAAATGAATTTATCAGGTAAGTTCTTACATAAACTATGTTTTTACCACAAAGATCATATAATACAGTTAGATGGCAGCGCATTAATTGTGGATACAATGCTCGTTCTTTAAAAGGACAGTAAAGTCAAAATTAAACTTTCATAGTGTAAATAAAGCATGCAAATTTAATAGCTTTCCAATTTTAGACCTATTATCAGAATTGCTTAATTCTCCCAATATCCTTTTGTTAAAGAGTAAACTTAGACCTAGATTTGGAGTTTGGCGTTAGCTGTGAAAACCAGCGTTAGAGGCTCCTAACGCTGGTTTTAGGCTACCGCCGGTATTTGGAGTCACTCAAAATAGGGTCTAACGCTCACTTTTCAGCCGCGACTTTTCCATACCGCAGATCCCCTTACGTCAATTACATATCCTATCTTTTCAATGGGATTTTTCTAACTCCGGTATTTAGAGTCGTTTCTGAAGTGAGCGTTAGACATCTAACGACAAAACTCCAGCCGCAGGAAAAAAGTCAGTAGTTAAGAGCTTTCTGGGCTAACGCCGGTTTCTAAAGCTCTTAACTACTGTACTCTAAAGTACACTAACACCCATAAACTACCTATGTACCCCTAAACCGAGGTCCCCCCACATCGCCGACACTCAAATAAAAATTTTTAACCCCTAATCTGCCGACCGCCACCTACGTTATCCTTATGTACCCCTAATCTGCTCCCCCTAACACCGCCGACCCCTGTATTATATTTATTAACCCCTAATCTTCCCCCCTCAACGTCGCCTCCATCTGCCTACACTTATTAACCCCTAATCTGCCGACCGCAAAGCGCCGCCACCTACGTTATCCTTATGTACCCCTAATCTGCTGCCCCTAACACCGCCGACCCCTATATTATATTTATTAACCCCTAATCTGCCCCCCACAACGTCGCCTCCACCTGACTACACTTATTAACCCCTAATCTGCCGAGCGGACCTGAGCGCTACTATAATAAAGTTATTAACCCCTAATCCGCATCACTAACCCTATAATAAATAGTATTAACCCCTAATCTGCCCTCCCTAACATCGCCGACACCTAACTTCAATTATTAACCCCTAATCTGCCGACTGGAGCTCACCGCTACTCTAATAAATGTATTAACCCCTAAAGCTAAGTCTAACCCTAACACTAACACCCCCCTAAATTAAATATAATTTACATCTAACGAAATTAATTAACTCTTATTAAATAAATTATTCCTATTTAAAGATAAATACTTACCTGTAAAATAAATCCTAATATAGCTACAATATAAATTATAATTATATTATAGCTATTTTAGGATTAATATTTATTTTACAGGTAACTTTGTATTTATTTTAACCAGGTACAATAGCTATTAAATAGTTAAGAACTATTTAATAGCTAAAATAGTTAAAATAATTACAAAATTACCTGTAAAATAAATACTAACCTAAGTTACAATTAAACCTAACACTACACTATCAATAAATTAATTAAATAAACTACCTACAATTAACCTAACACTACACTATCAATAAATTAATTAAATACAATTCCTACAAATAAATACAATTAAATAAACTAGCTAAAGTACAAAAAATAAAAAAGAACTAAGTTACAAAAAATAAAAAAATATTTACAAACATAAGAAAAATATTACAACAATTTTAAACTAATTACACCTACTCTAAGCCCCCTAATAAAACAACAAAGCCCCCCAAAATAAAAAATGCCCTACCCTATTCTAAATTACTAAAGTTAAAAGCTCTTTTACCTTACCAGCCCTGAACAGGGCCCTTTGCGGGGCATGCCCCAAGAAGTTCAGCTCTTTTGCCTGTAAAAAAAAACATTCAATACCCCCCCCAACATTACAACCCACCACCCACATACCCCTAATCTAACCCAAACCCCCCTTAAATAAACCTAACACTAAGCCCCTGAAGATCATCCTACCTTGTCTTCACCTCACCAGGTATCACCGATCCGTCCTGGCTCCAAAATCTTCATCCAACCCAAGCGGGGGTTGGCGATCCATCATCCGGTGGCTGAAGAGGTCCAGAAGAGGCTCCAAAGTCTTCATCCTATCCGGGAAGAAGAGGCGATCCGGACCGGCAACCATCTTGATCCAAGCGGCATCTTCTATCTTCATCCGATGACGACCGGCTCCTGAAGACCTTCACCGCGGACCCATCTTCTTCCGGCGACGTCCAACTGAAGAATGACGGTTCCTTTAAGGGACGTCATCCAAGATGGCGTCCCTCGAATTCCGATTGGCTGATAGGATTCTATCAGCCAATCGGAATTAAGGTAGTAATATTCTGATTGGCTGATGGAATCAGCCAATCAGAATCAAGTTCAATCCGATTGGCTGATCCAATCAGCCAATCAGATTGAGCTAGCATTCTATTGGCTGATCGGAACAGCCAATAGAATGCAAGCTCAATCTGATTGGCTGATTGGATCAGCCAATCGGATTGAACTTGATTCTGATTGGCTGATTCCATCAGCCAATCAGAATATTCCTACCTTAATTCCGATTGGCTGATAGAATCCTATCAGCCAATCGGAATTCGAGGGACGCCATCTTGGATGACGTCCCTTAAAGGAACCGTCATTCTTCAGTTGGACGTCGCCGGAAGAAGATGGGTCCGCGGTGGAGGTCTTCAGGATGGAGCCGGTCGTCATCGGATGAAGATAGAAGATGCCGCTTGGATCAAGATGGTTGCCGGTCCGGATCACCTCTTCTTCCCGGATAGGATGAAGACTTTGGAGCCTCTTCTGGACCTCTTCAGCCACCGGATGATGGATCGCCAACCCCCGCTTGGGTTGGATGAAGATTTTGGAGCCAGGACGGATCGGTGATACCTGGTGAGGTGAAGACAAGGTAGGATGATCTTCAGGGGCTTAGTGTTAGGTTTATTTAAGGGGGGTTTGGGTTAGATTAGGGGTATGTGGGTGGTGGGTTGTAATGTTGGGGGGGGGTATTGTATGTTTTTTTTTACAGGCAAAAGAGCTGAACTTCTTGGGGCATGCCCCGCAAAGGGCCCTGTTCAGGGCTGGTAAGGTAAAAGAGCTTTTAACTTTAGTAATTTAGAATAGGGTAGGGCATTTTTTATTTTGGGGGGCTTTGTTGTTTTATTAGGGGGCTTAGAGTAGGTGTAATTAGTTTAAAATTGTTGTAATATTTTTCTTATGTTTGTAAATATTTTTTTATTTTTTGTAACTTCGTTCTTTTTTATTTTTTGTACTTTAGCTAGTTTATTTAATTGTATTTATTTGTAGGAATTGTATTTAATTAATTTATTGATAGTGTAGTGTTAGGTTAATTGTAGGTAATTGTAGGTATTTTATTTAATTAATTTATTGATAGTGTAGTGTTAGGTTTAATTGTAACTTAGGTTAGTATTTATTTTACAGGTAATTTTGTAATTTTAACTATTTTAGCTATTAAATAGTTCTTAACTATTTAATAGCTATTGTACCTGGTTAAAATAAATACAAAGTTACCTGTAAAATAAATATTAATCCTAAAATAGCTATAATATAATTATAATTTATATTGTAGCTATATTAGGATTTATTTTACAGGTAAGTATTTATCTTTAAATAGGAATAATTTATTTAATAAGAGTTAATTAATTTCGTTAGATGTGAATTCTATTTAACTTAGGGGGGTGTTAGTGTTAGGGTTAGACTTAGCTTTAGGGGTTAATACATTTATTAGAATAGCGGTGAGCTCCGGTCGGCAGATTAGGGGTTAATAAGTGTAGGCAGGTGAAGGCTACGTTGTGGGGGGCAGATTAGGGGTTAATAAATATAATACAGGGGTCGGCGGTGTTAGGGGCAGCAGATTAGGGGTACATAAGGATAACGTAGGTGGCGGCGCTTTGCGGTCGGCAGATTAGGGGTTAATTATTGTAGGTAGCTGGCTGCAACGTTGTGGGGGGCAGATTAGGGGTTAATAAATATAATATAGGGGTCGGCGGTGTTAGGGGCAGCAGATTAGGGGTACATAGGTATAATGTAGGTTGCGGCGGTTTACGGAGCGGCAGATTAGGGGTTAAAAATAAAATGCAGGTGTCAGCGATAGCGGGGGCGGCAGATTAGGGGTTAATAAGTGTAAGGTTAGGGGTGTTTAGACTCGGGGTACATGTTAGAGTGTTAGGTGCAGACGTAGGAAGTGTTTCCCCATAGCAAACAATGGGGCTGCTTTAAGAGCTGAACGCGGCTTTTTTGCAGGTGTTAGGTTTTTTTTCAGCTCAAACAGCCCCATTGTTTCCTATGGGGGAATCGTGCACAAGCACGTTTTTGAGGCTGGCCGCGTCCGTAAGCAACTCTGGTATTGAGAGTTGAAGCTGCGTTAAAAATGCTCTACGCTCCTTTTTTGGAGCCTAACGCAGCCTTTATGTGGACTCTCAATACCAGAGTTATTTCTTCTGTTAAGTGTGATCAGTCCACGGGTCATCATTACTTGTGGGCTATTAACTGCTCCCCTACAGGAAGTGCAAGAGGATTCACCCAGCAGAGTTGCTATATAGCTCCTCCCCTCTACGTCACCCCCAGTCATTCTCTTGCACCCAACGACTAGATAGGATGTGTGAGAGGACTATGGTGATATATTTAGTTTTTATATCTTCAATCAAAAGTTTGTTATTTTATAATAGCACCGGAGTGTGTTATTCCTTCTCTGGTAGAATTTGAAGAAGAATCTACCTGAGTTTTTCTATGATTTTAGCCGGAGTAGTTAAGATCATATTGCTGTTTCTCGGCCATCTGAGGAGAGGTAAACTTCAGATCAGGGGACAGCAGGCAGATTAATCTGCAAAGAGGTATGTAGCAGTTTATTATTTTCTGACATGGAATTGATGAGAAAATCCTGCCATACCGTTATAATGTAAACTCAGCCTTGAATGCAGTAGATGTAGCTGATATCAGGCTGTCATGTATGTATATTTTACACTTCAGTTTTCTGGGAAATGGTACTTCTCTGGCTTTTAAACTGTATACATAGACTTAACCTATTTTGCAGGGACTTGCAATAGGTTTTAAATGACAATTAATTATTGAGGTAAAACGTTTTTTTGCTGGCATGTAAAAACGTTTTTTTCTCTGAGGTACTGGGTGAAAAAATGTTTTGGGCACTTTTTTTCCACTTGGCAATAGTTTTGATTTAAATTAGAGCAGTTCACTGATCCCTCTCACTGTTATGTGTGTGGGGGAGGGGCCATTTTGGTGCTTTCACTATGCATCAGAAAAACTCAGTCAGAGGTTCATTTTCTTCCTGCATGATCCGGTTCATCTCTACAGAGTTCAGGGATCTCAAGAGTCTTTTTTGAGGGAAGTAATCATTCACAGCAGAGCTGTGCTGATTGTATTGACTGTGATATAAAAAACGTTTATTTGTGTATTTTTTTTTTTTCTGCTGCCTGGTTTAGTTATCATTTGCTGAGGGGAACAATCCTTTGCTAAAACTGTATATTCTGACAAAGATTGATGCTATAACTTAATTATTTTATCTGTTATAATATTTTCTGTGCTTCTTAAAGGCACAGTTCGTTTTCATATTATTTGTAAATTACTTTGAAAAGTATTTCCAAGTTGCTGTTTATTTGCTAGTGTGTTAAACATGTCTGATTCAGAGGAATATCTCTGTGCTATATGTGTTAATGCCAAAGTGGAGCCC
Source organism: Bombina bombina (assembly GCF_027579735.1). Lineage (NCBI taxonomy): Eukaryota > Metazoa > Chordata > Amphibia > Anura > Bombinatoridae > Bombina > Bombina bombina. Next base: position 991,970,737 of record NC_069504.1, read on the forward strand.
AATAGAAATTTATGTACTAAATGTATTGATGCTACTTTAAAAAATAGTAAATCTGTACAAATTGAACATATTTCACCAAACAACGAGGGGAGAGTTATGCCGACTAACTCGCCTCACGTGTCAGTACCTGCATCTCCCGCTCAGGAGGTGCGTGATATTGTAGCGCCGAGTGCATCTGGGCGGCCATTACAAATCACATTACAAGATATGGCTACTGTTATGACTGAAGTTTTGGCTAAACTACCAGAACTAAGAGGTAAACGTGATCACTCTGGGATGAGAACAGAGTGCGCTGATAATGCAAGGGCCATGTCTGATACTGCGTCACAGTTTGCAGAACGTGAAGACGGAGAGCTTCATTCTGTGGGTGACGGTTCTGATCCAAATAAACTGGACTCAGACATTTCAAATTTTAAATTTAAGCTTGAGAACCTCCGTGTGTTACTAGGGGAGGTATTAGCGGCTCTGAATGATTGTAACACAGTTGCAATCCCAGAAAAAATGTGTAGGTTGGATAAATATTTTGCGGTACCGACGAGTACTGACTTTTTTCCTATACCTAAGAGACTTACTGACATTGTTACTAAGGAGTGGGATAGACCCGGTGTGCCTTTCTCACCCCCTCCTATATTCAGAAAAATGTTTCCAATAGACGCCGCCACACGGGACTTATGGCAAATGGTCCCTAAGGTGGAGGGAGCAGTTTCTACTTTAGCTAAGCGTACCACTATCCCAGTGGAGGATAGCTGTGCTTTTTCAGATCCAATGGATAAAAAATTAGAGGGTTACCTTAAGAAAATGTTTGTTCAACAAGGGTTTATATTGCAACCTCTTGCATGTATTGCGCCTGTCACGGCTGCAGCAGCATTTTGGTTTGAGTCTCTGGAAGAGACACTTCAATCATCCACACTAGATGACATCACACACAAACTTAAATTCCTTAAGTTAGCTAATTCATTTATTTCAGATGCCGTAGTACATTTAACTAAACTTGCGGCTAAAAATTCAGGATTTGCCATTCAGGCACGCAGAGCTCTGTGGCTAAAATCCTGGTCAGCTGATGTTACGTCTAAATCTAAATTGCTTAATATTCCTTTCAAAGGGCAGACCTTATTCGGGCCCGGCTTGAAAGAGATTATTGATGACATTACAGGAGGTAAAGGTCATGCCCTGCCTCAGGACAAGGCCAAAGCCAAGGCTAGACAGTCCAATTTTCGTTCCTTTCGTAATTTCAAAGCAGGAGCAGCATCAACTTCCTCTGCACCAAAACAGGAAGGAGCTGTTGCTCGCTACAGACAAGGCTGGAAACCTAACCAGTCCTGGAACAGGGGCAAACAGGCCAGAAAACCTGCTGCTGCCCCTAAGACAGCATGAATTGAGGGCCCCCGATCCGGGACCGGATCTAGTGGGGGGCAGACTTTCCCTCTTCGCCCAGGCTTGGGCAAGAGATGTTCAGGATCCCTGGGCGTTAGAGATCATATCTCAGGGATACCTTCTGGACTTCAAATCCTCTCCCCCAAGAGGGAGATTTCATCTGTCAAGGTTGTCAACAAACCTAACAAAGAAGGAAGCGTTTCTACGCTGCGTACAAGATCTTTTATTAATGGGAGTGATCCATCCAGTTCCGCGGTTGGAACAAGGACAAGGGTTTTACTCAAATCTGTTTGTAGTTCCCAAAAAGAGGGAACCTTCAGGCCAATCTTGGATTTAAAGATCCTAAACAAATTCCTAACAGTTCCATCGTTCAAGATGGAAACTATTCGAACAATTTTGCCCATGATCCAAGAGGGTCAGTACTTGACCACAGTGGATTTAAAGGATGCTTACCTTCACATACCGATTCACAGAAGTCATTACCGGTATCTAAGGTTTGCCTTTTTAGACAGGCATTACCAGTTTGTAGCTCTTCCATTCGGACTGGCTACGGCTCCAAGAATCTTCACAAAGGTTCTGGGCACTCTTCTGGCGGTACTAAGACCGCGAGGAATTTCAGTAGCTCCGTACTTAGACGACATACTGATACAAGCTTCAAGCTTTCAAACTGCCAAATCTCATACAGAGATAGTACTGGCATTTCTAAGGTCGCATGGATGGAAAGTGAACGAAGAGAAAAGTTCTCTCTTTCCACTCACAAGAGTTCCCTTCCTGGGGACTCTGATAGATTCTGTAGAAATGAAGATTTACCTGACAGAGGACAGGTTAACAAAACTTCAAAATGCATGCCGTGTCCTTCATTCCATTCAAGAGACCAGAAATTCTCTTCTATGGTGGCTTTATCGGCCACATCTGTCCAGGGGAATGCCATTCAGCAGGCCAGACTGGTCAATTGTAACGTACACAAGGGGTTCTGTGTGTGTAGCGCTCGGTTCACTCCCAGCGTAATTGCTGCAGGGGGTGGAGAAACAAATCCTCCTGTCGGCTCAATGGAGAGTGGGTGCAAATATGGAAAGTCCTGTTATGCGGCCCCAAATTAAGTCTGCCAACTTAATAGTAAATACAAATAGATCCAGTAGAGAGGCGCACCACAGAGTCAATCACTCCAAAGTAAAAATAACTGTTAGTTTATTTCGGCACATCGTTAAAAGCATATAACAGGGCACACAGGCCCAACAGGCTCACAGGTAAAAACACAACACAGGTGTGTCAGATAGTTACGCAGACATGTTTCGTGAGCATGCTCACTTGTTCACTGCATATGGGACTAATCTGACACACCTTTACTTAAACCACAGATTTAAAGACACAGTGTAGATGTTAAAGTGGTACAAGTTAACATTGGACTTTAAATAGTATACTTTTATTTCTTAATAATTTAAATAAATGGAGAGATCAATAAATCAAAAATAGTCTTGTAGCTGTCCTTTAACCATATAAATTGTTGAAGTTAAGACATATAGTGCTTAGGTTGCAATTGTTGCATTTTAACAATTATAAACAATTACAAGTATATAAACATTTCATTTGTATTGTTTTAATACTATCGGATGTTAAAAATGCAGTATTTGCAACAAAATACAAATTTATAACTATAAAGCACTATATATGTCATTAAGACTATATTCACTTTGTTTCACTTAAGATAGTGCATATGGAAAAAACAACCTTCTTTTCCCCTTTTTTTTCCCCAATTTTTAATTTTTAACGCTTTAAGAAATGAGAAACAGATAGAAACAGAAGATATGCATATATCCTATAGATATGTGGGGAGGGCAAGTTTTTTGGCAAATATGTGATCACATGCAAAGAAGAAATGCAGTTGTTTAAGTAAACAAATCTAGGTCTCTTCTCATGTTTAGACCTAGGGGGTTACTTGTCTTTAGTGAGAAGATCCAATAGACTTCTCGTTTGTTTAGTTTGTCTTCCCTGTTGCCCCCTCTTCTCCAGTGGGGTACATGATCAATCCCTTGCAAGGTTAAACTTGACATATCAGAATCATGTAGATTTTTAAAGTGTCTGGAGGTAGGAGTGTCAGATTTTTCATCTTTCCCAGACCGTAGGTGTTCTAAAAACCTATCTTTGATGGGACGCTTCGTTTTACCTACATATTGACAATTGCAAATTCTGCATGTCAAGAGATAGACCACGTGAGTGGTCTTGCAATTAATGAAAAAATGTATCTTATGTTCATTCTGTGTTGTACTGGAGTGAAACGTGTCACCCTCTTGTACCGGTTCACAAGTTGTGCAGTCTTTTCTTCTGCATTTGTAGAAACCTTTCTTTCCTTTTAACCAATTGGTATTGTTTTTGTTCATCATGTCAGAAGGTGATAGATGATTGGCTAGGGTTTTGCCTCTCTTGGGTATGAAACTAATTCCCTGCTGTACTATTTCTTTCAGAATAGGGTCTGTGTACAAAATGGGAACACTTTCCCTTATTATATCACAGACTTTATGATAGTCAGTACTGTAGGTAGTTATGAATTTTGGTGTGGTAGACAAAGATTGCTTGTTTGCTTTCTCTCTATACTTTAGGAAATTGTCTCTGGGTATATCCTTTATACTCTCTTTGGCGGCATCTAGTATGTTATCAGTGTAGCCTCTCTGCTTTAATCTGTTAGTGATTATTGAGCTGTTTTCCTCATATTGTTCTTCATTTGTACAGTTCCTTTTTGCCCTAATGTACTCTCCCTTTGGGATGCCCCTTAGTACATGTGTAGGATGGCAAGATTTAAATGACAGAAGAGTATTGCCTGCAGTAGGCTTTCTGTAAATGCTAGTTTCTATTTTATTCTCAATCACATTGGCAGAGATTTTTAAGTCTAGAAAGTTGATGGTTTCTGCATTATTCTCTCCTACAAATCTAATTCCATCAGCATTATGATTCATAAATTCACAGAAGGAAACTGCTTCCGATTCACTTCCTTCAAATATAAAAAACAGGTCATCAATGTACCTATAGAAATGTTTTATCTTATTTCTGAAAGGATTTCTTTCTCCAAAGATGTGGAACAGCTCCCACCACCCCATAAAGAGGTTGGCGTATGAAGGGGCAAACTTTGCCCCCATAGCTGTTCCACGTCTCTGGAGAAAGAACTCGTTGCCAAACATAAAAAAATTATGCGTAAGGAGATACTCTATAGCTCTTAAAATAAAGCTTTTAGTGGGTGAGTCATAATCACTGTATGTGTCAAGGAAAAATTCTATGGCAGTCATACCTTTATTGTTTTGTATACATGTGTATAGGGAGGTGACATCCACCACTAAAAATCTGAAATTGGGTTCCCATCTCACTTTGTCCAGTTTATTTAGAATAGATGTTGTATCTTGTATATAGGTTAAGAGTCCTCTAACTAGAGGTTGTAAAAAAGTGTCAATCAGATCACTCAGAGGTTCATTTAGGGAACCAATCCCTGCAATAATGGGACGTCCTGGTGGACACACAGGATCTTTGTGTATTTTTGGAAAATAATGGAAGATAGGGGCAACCGGATGAGAGGGTATGAGTGCATCTTTAGTTGAAGCACTAATTATATTATTGTGTTTAGCAAACAGAACAATACCCACTAATTCGTTTTTGTAAAACTTCGTGGGATTAGTCTGAAGTTTGCTGTATACCTCTTTATCATCCAGTTGCCTCTTAGCCTCCATTATGTAATCTGTTTTGTTGAGAATAACTACATTTCCTCCTTTATCCGAGGGTCTAATGAGGATTGAATCATTTTCAGATAAATTTTTTAATGCCTGTTTCTTCTGTTATGTGTGATCAGTCCACGGGTCATCATTACTTCTGGGATATAACTCCTCCCCAACAGGAAATGCAAGAGGATTCACCCAGCAGAGCTGCATATAGCTCCTCCCCTCTACGTCAGTCCCAGTCATTCTCTTGCACCCAACGACTAGATAGGATGTGTGAGAGGACTATGGTGATTATACTTAGTTTTTATGACTTCAATCAAAAGTTTGTTATTTTATAATAACACCGGAGCGTGTTATTACTTCTCTGGCAGAATTTGAGGAAGAATCTACCAGAGTTTTTACTATGATTTTAACCGGAGTAGTTAAGATCATATTGCTGTTCTCGGCCATCTGAGGGAGGTAAAAGCTTCAGATCAGGGGACAGGGGCAGATGAATCTGCATTGAGGTATGTAGCAGTTTTTATTTTCTGAATGGAATTGATGAGAAAATCCTGCTATACCGTTATAATGACATGTATGTATACACTTCAGTATTCTGGGAATGGTACTTCACCGGAACTACTCTGTTAAAGGTCACTAATCTTTTTAATAAGTATTATATCAGGTTAAACGTTTTTGCTGGAATGTAGAATCGTTTACATTGCTGAGGTACTGAGTAAATAAATGTTTGGGCTTTATTTTCCACTTGGCAGTAGTTTGTTTTGAATTGTGACAGTTTCGTTTCTCTTCACTGCTGTGTGTGAGAGGGAGGGGCCGTTTTTGGCGCTCTTTGCTACGCATCAACAATTCCAGTCAGCTATTATTATTTTTCCTGCATGATCCGGTTCATCTCTGACAGATCTCAGGGGTCTTCAAACTTCTTGAAGGGAGGTACATTCTCTCAGCAGAGCTGTGAGAATCTTTTATATTGACTGTGGATAAAGACGTTACTCAATAATTTTTATGTCAAATTTAGTTATGTTATCTTACTAATGGGAACAAAACCTTTGCTAAAAGTTGTGTTGTTTTAAAGTTGATGCTATAACTGTTTCTCAGTTCATTATCTCAACTGTCATTTAATCGTTTAAGTACCTCTTTGAGGCACAGTACGTTTTTGCTAAAAAAGATTATAACCAGGTTGCAAGTTATTGCTAGTGTGTTAAACATGTCTGACTCAGAGGAAGATATCTGTGTCATTTGTTCCAATGCCAAGGTGGAGCCCAATAGAAATTTATGTACTAACTGTATTGATACTACTTTAAATAAAAGTCAATCTGTACAATGTGAACAAATTTCACCAATCTGCGAGGGGAGAGTTATGCCGACTAACTCGCCTCACGCGGCAGTACCTGCATCTCCCGCCCGGGAGGTGCGTGATATTATGGCGCCTAGTACATCTGGGCGGCCATTACAGATAACATTACAAGATATGGCTACTGTTATGACTGAAGTTTTGTCTAAATTACCAGAACTAAGAGGCAAGCGTGATCACTCTGGGGTGAGAACAGAGTGCGCTGACAATACTAGGGCCATGTCTGATACTGCGTCACAGCTTGCAGAGCATGAGGACGGAGAGCTTCATTCTGTGGGTGACGGTTCTGATCCAAACAGATTGGATTCAGATATTTCAAATTTTAAATTTAAATTGGAGAACCTCCGTGTATTACTAGGGGAGGTCTTAGCAGCTCTCAATGATTGTAACACCGTTGCAATACCAGAGAAACTATGTAGGTTGGATAAATACTTTGCGGTACCGGCGAGTACTGACGTTTTTCCTATACCTAAGAGATTAACTGAAATTGTTACTAAGGAGTGGGATAGACCCGGTGTGCCGTTCTCACCCCCTCCAATATTTAGAAAGATGTTTCCAATAGACGCCACCACTCGGGACTTATGGCAAACGGTCCCTAAGGTGGAGGGAGCAGTTTCTACTCTAGCTAAGCGTACCACTATCCCGGTGGAGGATAGCTGTGCCTTTTCAGATCCAATGGATAAAAAATTAGAGGGTTACCTTAAGAAAATGTTTGTTCAACAAGGTTTTATTTTGCAACCCCTTGCATGTATCGCGCCGATTACGGCTGCGGCAGCATTTTGGATTGAGTCTCTGGAAGAGAACCTTAGTTCGTCTACGCTAGACGACATTATGGACAGGCTTAGAGTCCTTAAACTAGCTAATTCATTCATTTCGGAGGCCGTAGTACATTTAACCAAACTTACGGCTAAGAACTCAGGATTCGCCATACAGGCACGTAGGGCACTGTGGCTAAAATCCTGGTCAGCTGATGTTACTTCTAAGTCCAAATTACTTAATATACCTTTCAAGGGGCAGTCCTTATTTGGGCCCGGTTTGAAAGAAATTATCGCTGACATTACAGGAGGTAAGGGCCACGCCCTACCTCAAGACAAAGCCAAAGCTAAGGCTAGACAGTCTAATTTTCGTCCCTTTCGGAATTTCAAAACAGGAGCAGCATCAACCTCCACTGCACCAAAACAGGAAGGAGCTGTTGCTCGTTACAGGCAAGGCTGGAAGCCCAACCAGTCCTGGAACAAGGGCAAACAGGCCAGGAAACCTGCTGCTGCCCCAAAGACAGCATGAACCGAGAGCCCCCGATCCGGGACCGGATCTAGTGGGGGGCAGACTTTCTCTCTTCGCCCAGGCCTGGGCAAGAGATGTTCAGGATCCCTGGGCGCTAGAGATCATATCTCAGGGATACCTTCTAGACTTCAAATTATCTCCCCCAAGAGGGAGATTTCATCTGTCAAGATTGTCAACAAACCAGATAAAGAAAGAAGCGTTTCTACGCTGTGTACAAGATCTGTTATTAATGGGAGTGATCCATCCGGTTCCGCGGTCGGAACAAGGACAAGGGTTCTACTCAAACCTGTTTGTGGTTCCCAAAAAAGAGGGAACTTTCAGACCAATCTTAGATTTAAAGATTCTAAACAAATTCCTAAGAGTTCCATCGTTCAAAATGGAAACTATTCGGACAATCTTGCCCATGATCCAAAAGGGTCAGTACATGACCACAGTGGATTTAAAAGATGCTTACCTTCACATACCGATCCACAAAGATCATCACCGGTATCTACGGTTTGCCTTCCTAGTCAGGCACTACCAGTTTGTAGCTCTTCCATTCGGATTAGCTACGGCCCCAAGAATCTTCACAAAGATTCTAGGTGCCCTCCTGGCGGTACTAAGACCGCGAGGGATTTCGGTAGCTCCGTACCTAGACAACATTCTAATACAAGCTTCAAGCTTTCAAACTGCCAAGTCTCATACAGAGTTAGTTCTGGCATTTCTAAGGTCGCATGGATGGAAAGTGAACGAAAAGAAGAGTTCTCTTTTTCCTCTCACAAGAGTTCCATTCTTGGGGACTCTTATAGATTCTGTAGAAATGAAGATTTACCTGACAGAGGACAGGTTAACAAAGCTTCAAGATGCATGCCGTGTCCTTCATTCCATTCAACACCCGTCAGTAGCTCAATGCATGGAGGTGATCGGCTTAATGGTAGCGGCAATGGACATAGTACCTTTTGCACGCCTACACCTCAGACCGCTGCAATTATGCATGCTAAGTCAGTGGAATGGGGATTACTCAGATTTGTCCCCTACTCTGAATCTGAATCAAGAGACCAGAAATTCTCTTCTATGGTGGCTTCATCGGCCACACCTGTCCAGGGGGATGCCATTCAGCAGGCCAGACTGGACAATTGTAACAACAGACGCCAGCCTACTAGGTTGGGGCGCTGTCTGGAATTCTCTGAAGGCTCAGGGATTATGGAATCAGGAGGAGAGTCTCCTTCCAATAAACATTCTGGAATTGAGAGCAGTTCTCAATGCCCTTCTGGCTTGGCCCCAATTAACAACTCGGGGGTTCATCAGGTTTCAGTCGGACAATATCACGACTGTAGCTTACATCAACCATCAGGGAGGGACAAAAAGCTCCCTAGCAATGATGGAAGTATCAAAGATAATTCGATGGGCAGAGTCTCACTCTTGCCACCTGTCAGCAATCCACATCCCGGGAGTGGAGAACTGGGAGGCGGATTTCTTGAGTCGCCAGACTTTTCATCCGGGGGAGTGGGAACTTCATCCGGAGGTCTTTGCCCAAATACTTCGACGTTGGGGCAAACCACAGATAGATCTCATGGCGTCTCGCCAGAACGCCAAGCTTCCTCACTACGGGTCCAGATCCAGGGATCCGGGAGCGGTTCTGATAGATGCTTTGACAGCACCTTGGAACTTCGGGATGGCTTATGTGTTTCCACCCCTCCCGCTGCTTCCTCGATTGATTGCCAAAATCAAACAGGAGAGAGCATCAGTGATTCTAATAGCACCTGCATGGCCACGCAGGACTTGGTATGCAGATCTAGTGGACATGTCATCCTGTCCGCCTTGGTCTCTACCTCTAAGACAGGACCTTCTGATACAGGGTCCGTTCAAACATCAAAATCTAACTTCTCTGAAGCTGACTGCTTGGAAATTGAACGCTTGATTTTATCAAAACGTGGTTTTTCTGAGTCGGTTATTGATACCCTGATACAGGCTAGGAAGCCTGTTACCAGAAAGATTTACCATAAAATATGGCGTAAATACCTATACTGGTGTGAATCCAAACGTTACTCCTGGAGTAAGGTTAGGATCTCTAGGATCTTGTCCTTTCTACAAGAAGGCTTAGAAAAGGGTTTATCAGCTAGTTCATTAAAGGGACAGATTTCAGCTCTGTCCATCTTGTTACACAGGCGTCTGTCAGAAAATCCAGACGTCCAGGCCTTTTGTCAGGCTTTAGCTAGGATCAAGCCTGTGTTTAAAGCTGTTGCTCCACCATGGAGTTTAAACTTAGTTCTTAACGTTTTACAGGGTGTTCCGTTTGAACCCCTTCATTCCATTGATATAAAATTGTTATCTTGGAAAGTTCTGTTTTTAATGGCTATTTCCTCGGCTCGAAGAGTCTCTGAGTTATCAGCATTACATTGTGATTCTCCTTATCTGATTTTTCACTCAGACAAGGTAGTTCTGCGTACTAAACCTGGGTTCTTACCTAAGGTAGTTACTAACAGGAATATCAATCAAGAGATTGTTGTTCCATCCTTGTGTCCAAATCCTTCTTCAAAGAAGGAACGTCTTCTACACAATCTGGATGTAGTTCGTGCCCTCAAGTTCTACTTGCAGGCAACTAAAGATTTTCGTCAAACTTCTTCCCTGTTTGTCGTTTATTCTGGACAGAGGAGAGGTCAAAAAGCTTCTGCTACCTCTCTCTCTTTTTGGCTTCGTAGCATAATACGGTTAGCCTATGAGACTGCTGGACAGCAGCCTCCTGAAAGAATTACAGCCCACTCCACTAGAGCTGTGGCTTCCACTTGGGCCTTTAAGAATGAGGCCTCTGTTGAACAGATTTGCAAGGCTGCAACTTGGTCTTCGCTTCATACTTTTTCCAAATTTTACAAATTTGATACTTTTGCTTCTTCGGAGGCTATTTTTGGGAGAAAGGTTCTTCAGGCAGTGGTTCCTTCTGTATAATGAGCCTGCCTATCCCTCCCGTCATCCGTGTACTTTTGCTTTGGTATTGATATCCCAGAAGTAATGATGACCCGTGGACTGATCACACATAACAGAAGAAAACATAATTTATGCTTACCTGATAAATTCCTTTCTTCTGTTGTGTGATCAGTCCACGGCCCGCCCTGTTTTTAAGGCAGGTAAATATTTTTTAAAATTATACTCCAGTCACCACTTCACCCTTGGTTACTCCTTTCTCGTTGATTCTTGGTCGAATGACTGGGACTGACGTAGAGGGGAGGAGCTATATGCAGCTCTGCTGGGTGAATCCTCTTGCATTTCCTGTTGGGGAGGAGTTATATCCCAGAAGTAATGATGACCCGTGGACTGATCACACAACAGAAGAAAGGAATTTATCAGGTAAGCATAAATTATGTTTTTTCATTAGCTGTTAGATTGGACATATTTTTACTTTTCTTTGAATTTTTTTCACTGAGCACTGTTAGTTTTTCCTCTATTGTTTTCTGAAAAATATCCAACGCTTTTGGACGGGCATGTACAGGGTAAAATGTGCTTTTCTTCTTTACATGATCACACCTGACCCCTGATTCTTTAGAAATATCATTATTAATGGTCAATTGTAACAACAGACGCCAGCCTACTAGGTTGGGGCGCTGTCTGGAATTCTCTGAAGGCTCAGGGACTATGGAATCAGGAGGAGAGTCTTCTTCCAATAAACATTCTGGAATTGAGAGCAGTCCTCAATGCTCTTCTGGCTTGGCCCCAGTTAGCAACTCGGGGGTTCATCAGGTTCCAGTCGGACAACATCACGACTGTAGCTTATATCAACCATCAGGGAGGGACAAGAAGCTCCCTAGCAATGATGGAAGTATCGAAGATAATTCGCTGGGCAGAGTCTCACTCTTGCCACCTGTCTGCAATCCACATCCCGGGAGTGGAGAACTGGGAGGCGGATTTCTTAAGTCGTCAGACTTTTCATCCGGGGGAGTGGGAACTTCATCCAGAGGTCTTTGCCCAAATACTTCCACGTTGGGGCAAACCAGAGATAGATCTCATGGCGTCTCGACAGAACGCCAAGCTTCCGCGCTACGGGTCCAGATCCAGGGATCCGGGAGCGGTCCTGATAGATGCCTTGACAGCACCATGGACCTTCAGGATGGCTTATGTGTTTCCACCTTTCCCGATGCTTCCCGATGCTTCCTCGATTGATTGCCAGAATCAAACAGGAGAAAGCATCAGTGATTCTAATAGCGCCTGCATGGCCACGCAGGACTTGGTATACAGATCTGGTGGACATGTCATTCTGTCCACCTTGGTCGTTACCTCTGAAACAGGACCTTCTGATTCAGGGTCCTTTCAAACATCAAAATCTAACTTCTCTGAAGCTGACTGCTTGGAAATTGAACGCTTGATCTTATCAAAGCGTGGTTTTTCTGAGTCAGTTATTGATACCTTAATACAGGCTAGGAAGCCTGTCACCAGAAAGATTTACCATAAAATATGGCGTAAATACCTATATTGGTGCGAATCCAAAGGTTACTCTTGGAGTAAGGTTAGGATTCCTAGGATATTGTCTTTTCTACAAGAAGGTTTAGAAAAGGGGTTATCCGCTAGTTCCTTAAAGGGACAGATCTCAGCTCTGTCCATTCTGTTACACAAGCGTCTGTCAGAAGTTCCAGACGTTCAGGCTTTTTGTCAGGCTTTGGCCAGGATTAAACCTGTGTTTAAAGCTGTGGCTCCACCATGGAGTTTAAACCTTGTTCTTAACGTTTTACAGGGTGTTCCGTTTGAACCCCTTCATTCCATTGATATAAAGTTGTTATCTTGGAAAGTTCTATTTTTAATGGCTATTTCCTCGGCTCGAAGAGTCTCTGAGTTATCAGCCTTACATTGTGATTCTCCTTATTTGATTTTTCACTCGGATAAGGTAGTTCTGCGTACTAAGCCTGGGTTCTTACCTAAGGTAGTCACTAACAGGAATATCAATCAGGAGATTGTTGTTCCATCCTTGTGCCCAAATCCTTCTTCGAGGAAGGAACGTCTTTTGCACAATCTGGATGTAGTTCGTGCCCTTAAATTTTATTTACAGGCAACTAAAGATTTTCGACAAACGTCTTCCCTGTTTGTCGTTTACTCTGGTCAGAGGAGAGGTCAAAAAGCTTCTGCTACCTCTCTCTCTTTTTGGCTTCGTAGCATAATTCGTTTAGCTTATGAGACTGCTGGACAGCAGCCTCCTGAAAGAATTACAGCTCATTCCACTAGAGCTGTGGCTTCCACTTGGGCCTTTAAGAATGAGGCCTCTGTTGAACAGATTTGCAAGGCTGCAACTTGGTCTTCGCTTCATACTTTTTCCAAATTTTACAAATTTGACACTTTTGCTTCCTCGGAGGCTATTTTTGGGAGAAAGGTTCTTCAGGCAGTGGTTCCTTCTGTATAAAGAGCCTGCCTATCCCTCCCGTCATCCGTGTACTTTTGCTTTGGTATTGGTATCCCACAAGTAATGATGACCCGTGGACTGATCACACTTAACAGAAGAAAACATAATTTATGCTTACCTGATAAATTCCTTTCTTCTGTAGTGTGATCAGTCCACGGCCCGCCCTGTTTTTTAAGGCAGGTAAATATTTTTTAAATTATACTCCAGTCACCACTACACCCTTGGCTTCTCCTTTCTCGTTGGTCCTTGGTCGAATGACTGGAGGTGACGTAGAGGGGAGGAGCTATATAGCAACTCTGCTGGGTGAATCCTCTTGCACTTCCTGTAGGGGAGCAGTTAATATCCCACAAGTAATGATGACCCGTGGACTGATCACACTACAGAAGAAAGGAATTTATCAGGTAAGCATAAATTATGTTTTTTATGGTGCGGCCAGAAAAAAGCCGGCGTTAGTTTTTCGGGTCGTTACCGACAAAACTCCAAATCTAGCCGTTAGTTAGGCTGATGGGACCTCATGAGTGTGCACATGTCTTTAGCACTTTATGATAGCAGTATATGCAACAATCTTTTTATGAGCTTACGTCGGTTTACTCTTTAACAAAGGATGCCCAGAGAATGAAGCAATTTTCATAATAGATGTGAAATGGAAAAATGGTTTAAAATTGCATGCTGTGTATGAATCATGAAGGTTTTTTTTATTATTATTTTACTGCCCTTTTTAAAGCTCCTGCAGCTAAGATAAGGTATTGTTCTAACTTATGTCAAGATTTAATATCTATGTATATTATAAATTTAAATACCCGTGAGTACTTTTGTTTCGTCCTACATTCCATGTGCAGCAAGTTAGCTTTACAGGCTCAATTCTAACTGTAGTTCATATAGACATCTTCGTTTTTCAGTTTTATTATGTTTTCTTCTGATAAGTAACTTATAATGTGGTTTTATGGTACTTTATTGACTAGATGTTCTCATTTTACCTTTCTAATTATCACTTTATTATGACTTTTATTGTTTTATTAGGTAGTGTATAATGTCAGCATTTTAAAATGTAATCATTAGTATGTTTATTTGAGATTTATGTTAATACATATTAAAATACATTCACAAAACAGAACAGAAACACAACTTTATTTTAATTTACTATCTACAGTAAACATGGATGTTTTGTTTTATCACAGATCTTCAGCATGTGTACTTATAAAGAAAGATCACTATGTTGGGTGTGTCACAAATAATGTTACAGTGTTACCTTAAAAGCTTGTACAATGATCACCCTAAATAGCATTGAATATATTTAAATCCAACAATTAATGCAGAGTGTGCAACACGCTGTGTAGACCAGCAGCATTTCCTATTCTGGTATAAATGTATGATCTCCACAGGTGCCTTAGAATTTATGGCTAGAGTTTATTCAGGTAGCCAGGAAGACTACTATTCTATTTAGAGGAAATATTGGTAGATATTGACTTAGCAAGTGACTGTTTTCGCATATTATCCTACAAATTCCTAAAGCCAGAATTAGGAGGCCGATTTCTACAGCCTGCAGTGGTTTCTAGAAACAGTGGCTCACAAATGTAAAAAAAAAAATATTTGGAGGAGTGTAATTGCTAAAAAGAGATGGGTGTCATTTCTTTTATATACTGTACCAGATGTGACCAAGTAAGAATGTTACTTCCTGCAAAGCTGATGGATTAGGGGGACCAATGCTGATTCCATGTATATCTATCTGCATTTAGCTTGATCACTCTGGCTCACTAAAATGCACTCTATAAAGCGTAGCTTGGGTCCAATCCGTTGCGCATTTAATAAAGGTGCCAGCAGGCACTGAAACATCAATGCTGCTTTTTGTGACGCGATTAATAAAATCTGTTTCATATAGAGTTAGAAGATACCAGTGAGTACCAGTGCTTTTGGGTTATTATTTTTTCCGTTCACCCCGGATATGGCTAAATACCTGGAAGCAGAGTGCACCTGGCTTTGGAGTACTCGCACACACGTTTACTTATTAGATTTTATGAAAAATAATTTTATTTATATGTGTATGTCTTATGTTTTAATAAAGATTTTATTTCCCCATAAGATGACAAGAGTCCATGAGCCATTATATGTAGGATTAAAGTCCAGTCCTACATCAGGAAAAATACCCCACATAACAGATTTGACTCGTCCCACTTTCCCATGAGTCCTTAGTCATTTTTGTGCCTCCAGTAAGGATTGATGGTGAAATTTAAAGGCTGATCTACATGTCATTTGAAAGGGGTTCTTTAACCAATCTTAGATCCATTATTCTCCTTAGAGTACCTACAAACAGAGCAGAGGAGTGGGCAAGAGTTCAGCCACACAGTGAATATTTCTACAATATCTCAATGCATGGAAGTAGTTGGCCTCATGAAAGTGGCTTCAGATGACTTACCTCTTGCCAGATTCCACTTACATCATTTGCCGTTTCAAATGTCCTATCTCAGAAGATTTCTATAGACTTAAAGGAATAGGAAAGTCAAAATTAAACTTGCATGATTCACATAGAGCATGTCATTTAAAGACACTTTTAAATTCACTTCTATTTTCAAATGTGCTTTGTTCTCTTAGGGGTATACTTATTAAAGTGTGGACGGACCTGATACAATGTAGCGTATCATGTCCGCCGCACATCATACGCTACATTGGCACGCATACGCTGTCGGCATTTATCATTGCACCAGCAGTTCTTGTGAACTGCTGGTGCAATGCCACCCCCTGTAGATTTGCGGCCAATTGGCCCTCTAGCAGGGGTGTCAATCAATCCGATCGGGTTGATTTCTGTCCGCCGCTTCAGAGCAGGTGGACAGGTTATGGAGCAGCGGTCTTTAGACTGCTGCTTCATAACTTCTGTTTGTGACAAGCCTGAAGGCTCGCCGGAAATACGGGGCATCAAGCTCCGTACAGAGCTTGATAAATTGACCCCTGAGTATGCCTTGTTAAAAAATGAATAAGCACATATCATACACTAGTGGGAGCTGCTGCTAATTGGTGCCTGCACACATTTGTCTCTTGTGATTGGATAACTAGATGTGTTCAGCCAGCTGCCAGTAGTGCAATGCTGTCCCTTCAGCAATTGATAACAAGAATGAAGCAAATTTTAAAATAGAAGTAAATTGCAAATTTGTTTAAAATTGTATGTTCTAGCTGAATCATAAAAGAAAAATTTGTGGTTTACTATCCCTTTAAAGACTTCAAGACAATCTAACTTTGTGGCAGACTCAAATATCATTGATACACACACACACGTGTCAAATGATTAACCTACAAAGTTTTATAGTTAATTTTCAACATCCTATATAACAAAAGAAACTGCGCGCAAGGACAAACACACCTGGCCTTAGAGTCCCTACCTGAAAAGCCGGTGCGGGCGAAAGTGGGTGTAGCCGGGCATGGCGGGGGCGTGACAGGGCGTGGCCAGGCGCGATAGCGCGCTCGAGAGGGATAGAGGGGAGCGAGATAGAAAGAGAAGGGGAGAGAGATAGAAAGAGAGGGGGAGAGAAAAAAATTGATGGGAAAGAGCAAGAGAAGGGGGAGAGAGCAAAATAGAGGGGAAAGAGCAAAAGAGATGGGAATGAGCAAAATAGAGGGAAGAGAGAGAGAGCAAAAGAGAGGGGGAGAGAGAAAATAAGAGGGGGAAAGAGAGAGCAAAAGAGGGATGGAGAGAGAGTAAAAGAGAGGTGGGAGAGAGTGCAAAAGAGAGGGGGAGAGAGAGAGAGCGCAAAAGAGAGGGGGAAAGAGTGCAAAAGAGAGGGGGGGAGTGTTCAAAAGAGATGGGGAGAGAGCACAAAAGAGATGGGGGAGAGAGAGAGCGCAAAAGAGAGGGGGGAGAGAGAGCGCAAAAGAGAGGGGGAGAGAATGAGAACGCAAAAGAGAGGGGGGAGAGAGCGCAAAAGAGAGGGGGGAGAGAGCGCAAAAGAGAGGGGGAGAGAGAGCGCAAAAGAGAGGGGCGTGAGAGCGCAAAAGAGAAGGGGAGAGAGCGCAAAAGAGAGGGGGAGAGAGAGCGCAAAAGAGAGGGGCGTGAGAGCGCAAAAGAGAAGGGGAGAGAGCGCAAAAGAGAGGGGGAGAGAGAGGGCAAAAGAGAGGGGGAGAGAGAGAGCGCAAAAGAGAGGGGGAGAGAGAGAGAGCACAAAAGAGAGGGCCAGAGAGAGCGTAAAAGAGAGGGGTAAAGATAGGGGGGAGAGAGAGAGCGCAAAAGAGAGGGGGATAGAGAGAGCGCAAAAGAGAGGGGGAGAGAGAGCGCAAAAGAGAGGGGGAGAGCGCAAAAGAGAGGGGGGAGAGAGCGCAAAAGAGAGGGGGAGAGAGAGAGCGCAAAAGAGAGGAGGAGAGAGAGAGCGCAAAAGAGAGGGGGAGAGAGCGCAAAAGAGAGGGGGAGAGAGTGCAAAACAGAGGGGGGAGAGAAAGCAAAAGAGAGGTGGGGGAGAGAGGGAGCAAAAAGAGAGGGGAAAGAGCAAAAGAGAGGGGAGAGAGAGCAAAAGAGAGGGGGGATAGAGAGAGCCAAAGAGAGGGGGTAGAGAGAGCAAAAGAGGTGGAGCGAGAGAGAGCGCAAAAGAGAGGGGAAGAAAGAGCAAAAGAGAGGGATGGGGGAGATAGAGCAAAAGAGATGGATGGGGGAGAGAGAGAGAGCAAAAGAGAGGGATGGGAAGAGAGAGCGCAAAAGAGAGGGGGAAGAGAGAAAGCGCAAATGAGAGGGGGAGAGAGAGAGCGCAAAAGAGAGGGGGAGAGAGAGAGAGCGCAAAAGAGAGGGGGGAGAGAGAGAGCGCAAAAGAGAGGGGAAGAGAGAGCGTGCAAAAGAGAGGGGGAGAGAGAGCGCGCAAAAGAGAGGTGGGGAGAGAGAGAGCGCAAAAGAGAGGGGGAGAGAGAGCGCAAAAGAGAGGGGGAGTGAGAGCGCAAAAGAGAGGGGGAAGAGAGAGTAAAAGAGAGGGGGGATAGAGAGAGCCAAAGAGAGGGTGTAGAGAGAGCAAAAGAGGTTGAGCTAGAGAGAGCGCAAAAGAGAAGGGAAGGAAGAGCAAAAGAGAGGGATGGGGAGATAGACAGAGCAAAAGAGATGGATGGGGGAGAGAGAGAGCAAAAGAGAAGGATGGGAAGAGAGAGCGCAAAAGAGAGGGGGAAGAGAGAAAGCGCATAAGAGAGGGGGAGAGAGAGAGCGCAAAAGAGAGGGGGCATGAGAGCGCAAAAGAGAGGGGGAGAGAGCGCAAAAGAGAGGGGGAGAGAGTGCAAAACAGAGGGGGGAGAGAAAGCAAAAGAGAGGTGGGGGAGAGAGGGAGCAAAAAGAGAGGGGAAAGAGCAAAAGAGAGGGGAGAGAGAGCAAAAGAGAGGGGGGATAGAGAGAGCCAAAGAGAGGGGGTAGAGAGAGCAAAAGAGGTGGAGCGAGAGAGAGCGCAAAAGAGAGGGGAAGAAAGAGCAAAAGAGATGGATGGGGGAGAGAGAGAGCAAAAGAGAGGGATGGGAAGAGAGAGCGCAAAAGAGAGGGGGAAGAGAGAAAGCGCAAATGAGAGGGGGAGAGAGAGAGCGCAAAAGAGAGGGGAGAGAGAGCGCAAAAGAGAGGGGGGAGAGAGAGAGCGCAAAAGATAGGGGAAGAGAGAGCGTGCAAAAGAGAGGGGGAGAGAGAGCGCGCAAAAGAGAGGTGGGGAGAGAGAGAGAGCGCAAAAGAGAGGGGGAGAGAGAGCGCAAAAGAGAGGGGGAGTGAGAGCGCAAAAGAGAGGGGGAAGAGAGAGTAAAAGAGAGGGGGGATAGAGAGAGCCAAAGAGAGGGTGTAGAGAGAGCAAAAGAGGTTGAGCTAGAGAGAGCGCAAAAGAGAAGGGAAGGAAGAGCAAAAGAGAGGGATGGGGAGATAGACAGAGCAAAAGAGATGGATGGGGGAGTGAGAGAGCAAAAGAGAAGGATGGGAAGAGAGAGCGCAAAAGAGAGGGGGAAGAGAGAAAGCGCATAAGAGAGGGGGAGAGAGAGAGAGCGCAAAAGAGAGGGGGAGAGAGAGCGCAAAAGAGAGGGGAAGAGAGAGCACGCAAAAGAGAGGGGGGAGAGAGAGAGCAAAAGAGAGGGGAAGAGAGAGCGTGCAAAAGAGAGGGGGAGAGAGAGCGTGCAAAAGAGAGGTGGGGAGAGAGAGAGCGCAAAAGAGAGGGGGAGAGAGAGCGCAAAGGAGAGGGGGAGTGAGAGCGCAAAAGAGAGGGGGAAGAGAGAGTAAAAGAGAGGGGGGATAGAGAGAGCCAAAGAGAGGGTGTAGAGAGAGCAAAAGAGGTTGAGCTAGAGAGAGCGCAAAAGAGAAGGGAAGGAAGAGCAAAAGAGAGGGATGGGGAGATAGACAGAGCAAAAGAGATGGATGGGGGAGAGAGAGAGCAAAAGAGAAGGATGGGAAGAGAGAGCGCAAAAGAGAGGGGGAAGAGAGAAAGCGCATAAGAGAGGGGGAGAGAGAGAGCGCAAAAGAGAGGGGGAGAGAGAGAGAGCGCAAAAGAGAGGGGAAGAGAGAGCACGCAAATGAGAGGGGGAGAGAGAGCGCGCAAAAGAGAGGGGGGAGAGAGAGAGCAAAAGAGAGGGGGGAGAGAGAGAGCACAAAAGAGAGGGGGAGAGAGAGCGCAAAAGAGAGGGGGAGTGAGAGCGCAAAAGAGAGGGGGAAGAGAGAGTAAAAGAGAGGGGGAGGGAGAGCGCAAAGGAGAGTGGGGAGAGAGCAAAAGAGAGGGGGGAGAGAGGGGAAAGAGCAAAAAAGTGAGGAGAGAGAGCAAAAGAGAGGGGGGATAGAGAGAGCCAAAGAGAGGGGGTAGAGAGAGCAAAAGAGGTGGAGCGAGAGAGAGCGCAAAAGAGAGGGGGAGAGCGCACAAAAGAGGGGGGAGAGTGAGCAAAAGAGAGGGGGAGGGAGAGAGCGCAAGGGGTGGGACCACTGTACTGCAAAAAAATGGCCCGTGTGAACGGGCTTTAGGACTAGTTACATATAATAACTCATGTGCAAGATTTAAACATTACTGCAATATCATTTAAATAGTAAAAGTCTTAGTTACATCCTTGACCAAAGTATGACAAGCCTGCAAACTAGACTCATATGCTGCTCCTAACACTATATTATATGAGCTGGCTCTCTAGCTTCTCTCTTTTATGCCTAGAGTTGTCTCCATGAATGTTAAAGTCTTTGAAGAAAACTGTTTGTATAACTCCTGAAAGCAGAAGGGTGCTTGTACTAATTAATATTCCTATACTATACATGTACAAAACCAGAAGTGAGCAGCAAACCATAAATGGTGCCTTACATTTAATTACTTCATTTAATTGCTCAAATTACAAACAATAAAACCCTCTCTGTCTTCCTATCTATGTAACATTAATATGTGACATCCTATATCTATGTGACATTATTATGTCTTTTAAGGCCCAATCCCATTTTCCTTATAAAGTTTTTCTTTCTTAAGACATGGAAAGTCCATGACGTCATTCCAGTTACTAGTGGGATATTCACTCCTGGCCAGCAGGAGGAGGCAAATAGCACCCCAGCAGAGCTGTTAAGTGTAACTTCCCTTACCCATAACCCCCTTTCATTCTCTTTGCCTCTGTCAATGGAGGATATGAAGTTGGTGTCTGAAGATTTTTATTCCTTTTATGTGTTCTTTTCCCTGCAAGCAAGGATTGGGGTTTAGCTGTGTCTACGTCAATCTCTTGAGTAAGAGTAGTGGTGGATATTAAGCAGTTAGAAAGTGGTGAGGTTGTCCTTGCTTTGTTTTCTAACATAATTGCTACCCTTGTTATCGAAAGCCAGAGTTGGTTACTCTGTTCTTTCTTTTTCTACAGGTCTCTGTAAGGAGTATGTGTTCTTTCACGCCTTGTGAGCTGTTCCTGCCCGACAGCTGGATTTGCAGGTAAGTGCTTTTGTCTTCTAGGTATGGGAGACTTGCACTTGGGATAATTATTTCTGCACTATTATTTTGGGTCATATTTAATCCTTTGTATAGGATTTACTTTGGGGCAGTGTACAGGCACTTGTGTATGTGTGGAGACTAAGGGGTTAATACTTTCCCTTATGTTTTATGGGACTGTTGGCCTTGTGGTAAAACTTTTTATTGGGAGTAAGCTAGACATGCAATTTATATAAACAGCTATTTTCCGTTTTTACTATTAAGGGCAGGAACGCACACTTTTATTTTGTTGCACAGTTCTTTTAACTGCCACTCACGTGACCTCCCACTCTTCTGCTTGCAAGTCGGAGCAGAGCGGCGTCATTCCTAAGTGAGCTCTCTGCTGTGGTGGCTGTTTGCTCAATCTACAGAAGATTATTGTGCTTGGGGATACATTTTGCAGGTTCAGGTAGGGCACCTTAGACTGTCTGTGCAAATTTTGTATTTTTTCCCTAATTAGCGGCTAGATTTAGAGTTTTGTCGGTAACGACCCGAAAAGCTAACGCCTGCTTTTTTCTGGCCGCACCATAAAAATAACTCTGGTATTGAGAGTCCACATAAAGGCTGCGTTAGGCTCCAAAAAAGGAGCGTAGAGCATATTTAACGCAGCTTCAACTCTCGATACCAGAGTTGCTTACGAACGCGGCCAGCCTCAAAAACGTGCTCGTGCACGATTCCCCCATAGAAAATAACACCTGCAAAAAAGCCGCGTTCAGCTCCTAACGGAGCCCCATTGTTTGCTATGCGGAAACACTTCCTACGTCTGCACCTAACACCCTAACATGTACCCCGAGTCTAAACACCCCTAACCTTACACTTATTAACCCCTAATCTTCCGCCCCCGCTATCGCTGACCCCTGCATATTATTATTAACCCCTAATCTGCCGCTCCGTAAACCGCCGCTACTTACATTATCCCTATGTACCCCTAATCTGCTGCCCTAACATCGCCGACCCCTATATTATATTTATTAACCCCTTACCTGCCCCCCACAACGTCGCCTCCACCTGCCTACACTTATTAACCCCTAATCTGCCGAGCGGACCTGAGCGCTACTATAATAAAGTTATTAACCCCTAATCCGCCTCACTAACCCTATAATAAATAGTATTAACCCCTAATCTGCCCTCCCTAACATCGCTGACACCTAACTTCAATTATTAACCCCTAATCTGCCGACTGGAGCTCACCGCTATTCTAATAAATGTATTAACCCCTAAAGCTAAGTCAGCCAATAGAATGCGAGCTCAATCTGATTGGCTGATTGGATCAGCCAATCGGATTGATCTTGATTCTGATTGGCTGATTCCATCAGCCAATCAGAATATTCCTACCTTAATTCCGATTGGCTGATAGAATCCTATCAGCCAATCGGAATTCGAGGGACGCCATCTTGGATGACATCCCTTAAAGGAGCCGTCATTCTTCAGTTGGACGTCGCCGGATGAAGATGGGTCCGCGGTGGAGGTCTTCAGGATGGAGCCGGTCCTCATCGGATGAAGATAGAAGATGCCGCTTGGAAGATGATGGTTGCCGGTCCGGATCTACTCTTCTTCCCGGATAGGATGAAGACTTTGGACCCTCTTCTGGACTTCTTCAGTGGATGTCTAGTCCCCACTTGGGTTGGATGAAGATATCGGAGCCAGGACGGATCGGTGTGATACCCGGTGAGGTGAAGACAAGGTAGGATGATCTTCAGGGGCTTAGTGTTAGGTTTATTTAAGGGGGGTTTGGGTTAGATTAGGGGTATGTGGGTGGTGGGTTGTAATGTTGGGGGGGGTATTGTATGTTTTTTTTTTACAGGCAAAAGAGCTGAACTTCTTGGGGCATGCCCCGCAAAGGGCCCTGTTCAGGGCTGGTAAGGTAAAAGAGCTTTGAACTTTAGTAATTTAGAATAGGGTAGGGCATTTTTTTATTTTGGGGGGCTTTGTTATTTTATTAGGGGGCTTAGAGTAGGTGTAATTAGTTTAAAATTGTTGTAATATTTTTCTTATGTTTGTAAATATTTTTTTATTTTTTGTAACTTAGTTCTTTTTTATTTTTTGTACTTTAGTTAGTTTATTTCATTGTAGTTATTTGTAGGTATTGTATTTAATTTATTTATTGATAGTGTAGTGTTAGGTTTAATTGTAGGTATTTTATTTAATTAATTTATTGATAGTGTAGTGTTAGGTTTAATTGTAACTTAGGTTATTTTACAGGTAAATTTGTAATTATTTTAACTATTTTAGCTATTAAATAGTTCTTAACTATTTAATAGCTATTGTACCTGGTTAAAATAAATTCAAAGTTACCTGTAAAATAAATATTAATCCTAAAATAGCTATAATATAATTATAATTTATATTGTAGCTATATTAGGATTTATTTTACAGGTAAGTATTTAGCTTTAAATAGGAATAATTTATTTAATAAGAGTTAATTAATTTCGTTAGATTAAAATTATATTTAATTTAGGGGGTGTTAGTGTTAGGGTTAGACTTAGCTTTAGGGGTTAATACATTTATTAGAATAGCGGTGAGCTCCAGTCGGCAGATTAGGGGTTAATGTTTGAAGTTAGGTGTTGGCGATGTTAGGGAGGGCAGATTAGGGGTTAATACTATTTATTATAGGGTTAGTGAGGCGGATTAGGGGTTAATAACTTTATAATTATAGCGGTGCGGTCTACTCGGCAGATTAGGGGTTAATAAGTGTAGGCAGGTGGAGGCGACGTTGAGGGGGGCAGATTAGGGGTTAATAAATATAATATAGGGGTCGGTGGTGTTAGGGGCAGCAGATTAGGGGTACATAGCTATAATGTAGGTGGCGGCTCTTTGCGGTCAGCAGATTAGGGGTTAATTATTGTAGGTAGCTGGCGGCGACGTTGTGGGGGGCAGATTAGGGGTTAATAAATATAATATAGGGGTCGGCGGTGTTAGGGGCAGCAGATTAGGGGTACATAAGGATAACGTAGTTGGCGGTCGGCAGATTAGGGGTTAAAAAAATGTAATCGAGTTGCGGCGATGTGGGGGGACCTCGGTTTAGGGGTACATAGGTAGTTTATGGGTGTTAGTGTGCTTTAGAGTACAGTAGTTAAGAGCTTTATAAACCGGCGTTAGCCCAGAAAGCTCTTAACTACTGACTTTTTTCCTGCGGCTGGAGTTTTGTCGTTAGATTTCTAACGCTCACTTCAGACACGACTCTAAATACTGGAGTTAGAAAAATCCCATTCAAAAGATAGGATACGCAATTTACGTAAGGGGATCTGCGGTATGGAAAAGTCGCGGCTGAAAAGTGAGCGTTAGACCCTTTTTTGAGTGACTCCATATACCGGAGGTAGCCTAAAACCAGCGTTAGGAGCCTCTAACGCTGGTTTTCACGGCTAACGCCAAACTCTAAATCTAGGCCATAGTCTTAGCGTTTTTTTGTGCTAATTTAAAGTGACAGTACTTGTTTTTTGCAAATTATTTTTTATTTCTCAATTTTTGCAATGTAATTTTGCTTTGGAGTCTGAACAAGGTTCTGATTCTTTTGATAAATGTTTATTGTGCTGAGAGGCCCAAATTGTTTTGCCTATGCAATTTTGCTCCTCTTGTTTAGATAGGACCTTAAAATCTATGGATAACTTACTCCCTTCCTCTCAGACTAATGCTGTTCAGGATATGCCACAGCTCTCTCCTCAAATGTCCCTTCTGCGGTGTCTGCGGCTTTATCTGCTTTTCCCATGATGGTGAAGCTCAAGAGAAAATCAAAGCATATTTCTGATAATAAGGTGTCTGTTCCATCTGCTGCAAAGGTGGACCTCCCCCATAAATCTGATGAGGAGGATACCTCGGTAGCTTCTGAGGGTGAAATCTCAGATTCTGACAGTATAAATCCTTTGATTCTGAAGAAGTAAACTTCAGATTTAAGCTTGAACACCTTCATTTACTCTAAAGGTGGTACTGTCTACTTTGGACGGCTTTCTTTCATGTTATTGGCAAGAGTCCATGAGCTAGTGACGTATGGGATATACAAACCTCAAAATGCCTATAAATACACCCCTCACCACACCCACAATTCAGGTTTACAAACGTTGCCTCCTATGGAGGTGGTGAAGTAAGTTTGTGCTCAGATTTCTACGTTGATATGCGCTTCTCAGCATTTTGAAACCCGATTCCTTTCAGAGTATAGTAAATGTCAGAGGGTTGTGAAGAGAGTATCACCTATTGAATGCAATGGTTTTCCTGGCGGGAGATCTATTTCATAGGTTCTCTGTTATCGGTCGTAGAGATTCATCTCCTACCTCCCTTATTCAGATCGACGATATACTCTCATATTCCATTACCTCTACTGATAACTGTTTCAGTACTGGTTTGGCAATGCCAAAGTTTATTGCGTCATTCTTGGCGCGAAGGTACGTCCGATGACACAAAATCGTAATTTCCTTGCACAAAGTTGCATCTAAAATGATCCGAATGTGTCATTTCCGGATGTTGTTAGCACCAAAAAAATTTCAGTTTGCGTTATGTGTCATACTTGGAACCAAATAATTTCTACTTCTTTTATTCCTTCTTAAAGGTTTAAAAAATCGTATCCTTTGCCAGCAGTTAGATTGGAGTTTTGGGAAAAGATCCCCAAAGTTGATAGGGCTATTTCTACTCTTGCTAAACATACTACTATTCCTATGGAAGATAGTACTTCTTTTAAAGATCCTTTAGATTGGAAACTTGAATCCTATCTAAGGAAAGCTTATTTACATTCTGGCCATCTTCTCAGGCCTGCCATTTCTATGGCTGATGTTGCAGCTGCATCAACTTTTTGGTTGGAAAGTTTAGCGCAACAGGAAATGGATCCTGATTTGTTTAGCATTGTTCGCTTGCTTCATCACGCTAATCATTTTATCTGTGATGCCATTTTTGATATCCTCAAAATTGATGTTAAATCTATGTCTTTAGCTATTTTAGCTAGAAGAGCTTTGTGGCTCAAATATTGGAATGCTGACATGGTATCTAAGTCTAGATTACTATCTCTTTCTTTCCAAGGTAATAAGTTATTTGGTTCTCAGTTGGATTCAATTATTTCAACTGTCACTGGGGGGAAGGGAGTTTTTTTGCCTCAGGATAAAAGACCTAAGGGTAAATCTAAAGCTTCTAACCATTTTCGTTCCTTTCGACAAAGTAAGGAACAGAAACCTAATCCTTCCCCCAAAGAATCTGGTTCTAATTGGAAACCTTCAAGTTGGAGTAAATCCAAGCCGTTTAAGAAACCAAAGCCAGCCCCCAAGTCTGCATGAAGGTGCGGCCCTCATTCCAGCTCAGCTGGTAGGGGGCAGATTAAGATTCTTCCAAAACATATGGGCAGAT
This sequence comes from Bombina bombina, assembly GCF_027579735.1. NCBI lineage: Eukaryota > Metazoa > Chordata > Amphibia > Anura > Bombinatoridae > Bombina > Bombina bombina. The sequence continues at coordinate 991,997,029 of NC_069504.1, forward strand.
TCTGTCCAAAATCAATGGATTCAGAGTATTGTCTCTCAACGGTACCAAATAGGTTTCAGAGTAAGACCTCCTGTGAGAAGATTTTTTCTCTCACACATCCCAGCAAATCCAGTAAAGACTAAGGCTTTTCTGAAGTGTGTTTCAGACCTGGAGCTTTCAGGGGTAATCATACCAGTTCCGTTTCATGAACAGGGTCTGGGGTTTTATTCAAATCTATTCATTGTCCCAAAGAAAGGAAATTCTTTCAGGCCAGTTCTGGATCTGAAAATTTTGAATCGTTATGTAAGAGCGCCAACTTTCAAAATGTTGACTATAAGGACTATTCTGCCTTTTGTTCAGCAAGGGCATTATATGTCCACAATAGACTTACAGGATGCATATCTTCATATTCAGATTCATCCAGACCACTATCAGTTTCTGAGATTCTCTTTTCTAGACATGCATTACCAATTTGTCGCTCTTCTATTTGGCCTAGCGACAGCTCCAAGAATCTTTTCAAAGGTTCTCGGTGCCCTACTCTCTGTAATCAGAGAACGGGGTATTACGGTGTTTCCTTATTTGGACGATATCTTGGTACTAGCTCAGTCTTTACATGCTGCAGAATCTCACACGAATCAACTAGTGTTGTTTCTTCAAAGACATGGTTGGAGGATCAATTTACCAAAAAGTTATTTGATTCCTCAGACAAGGTGCTACATTCCTCAGACAAGGGTCACCTTTTTAGGTTTCCTTATAGATTCAGTGTCCATGACGCTGTCTCTAACAGACAAGAGATGATTACAATTGGTTTCAGCTTGTCGGAACCTTCAGTCTTAATCATTCCCTTCAGTAGCTGTGTGCATGGAAGTTTTAGGTCTCATGACTGCAGCATCGGACGTGATCCCCTTTGGTCGCTTTCATATGAGACCTCTCCAGCTTTGTATGCTGAACCAATGGTGCAGGGATTATACAAAGATATCACAATTAATATCCTTAAATCCCGATCTTCGACTCTCTCTGACTTGGTGGTTAGATCACCATCGTATAGTTCAAGGGGCCTCTTTTGTTCATCCAACCTGGACTGTGATCACAACATATGCAAGTCTTTCAGGTTTGGGAGCTGTCTGGGGATCTCTGACAGCAAAAGGGGTTTGGAAATCTCAAGAGGCGAGGTTACCAATCAATAATTTAGAACTCTGCTTTTTTCAGGGCTCTTCAGATTTGGCCTCTGTTGAAGAGAGAACCATTCATTTGTTTTCAGACAGACAATATCACAACTGTGGCATATGTCAATCGGGGTGGGACTCACAGTCCCCAAGCTATGAAAGAAGTATCTTGGATACTTGCTTGGACGGAATCCAGCTCCTGTCTAATTTCTGCGGTTCATATCCCAGGTATAGACAATTGGGAAGCGGATTATCTCAGCCGTCAGACTTTACATCCGGGGGAGTGGTCGCTCCATCCAAATGTGTTTTCTCAGATTGTTCAGATGTGGGATCTTCCAGAAATATATCTGATGGCTTCCCATCTAAGCAAGCAACTACCCAGGTACCTGTCTAGGTCCAGGGATCCTGAGGCGGAAGCGGTGGATGCGTTAGCATTTTCTTGGTGTTACCAACCTGCTTATATCTTCCCACCTCTGGTTCTTCTTCTTCTTCTAAAAATGATTTCCAAGTTCATCATGGAACAATCATTTGTGTTGCTGATTGCACCAGCATGGCCTCACAGGTTTTGGTATGCGAATCTTGTTCGGATGTCTAGTTGCCAACCTTGGCCACTTCCATTAAGGCCAGACCTTCTGTCTCAAGGTCCGTTTTTCCATCAGGATCTCAAATCATTACATACAAGGTATGGAAATTGAACGGCTAGTGCTTAGTCATAGAGGTTTCTCTGACTCAGTGATTAATAATATGTTACAGGCTCGTAAATCTGTTTCTAGAATGATTTATTATTGAGTTTGGAAGACTTATATTTCATGGTGTTCTTCTCATAAATTCTCCTGGCATTCTTTTAGAATTCCTAGAATTTTACAGTTTCTTCAAGATGGTTTGGATAAGGGTTTGTCTGCAAGTTCATTGAAGGGACAAATCTCTGCTCTTTCTGATTTATTTCACAGAAAGATTGCTAAGCTTCCTGATATTCACTGTTTTGTACAGGCTTTGGTCCGTATCAAGCCTGTCATTAAATCAATCTCTCCTCCTTGGAGTCTTAATTTGGTTTTGAAGGCTTTACAGGCTTCTCCGTTTGAGCCTATGCATTCTTTGGACATTAAACTATTTTCTTGGAAAGTGTTGTTCCTTTTGGCCATCTCTTCTGCTAGAAGAGTTTCTAAATTATCTGCTCTTTCTTGTGGATCTCCTTTTCTGATTTTCCATCAGGATAAGGCAGTTTTGGGGACTTCATTTAAATTTCTACCTAAGGTTGTGATTTCTAACAACATTAATAGAGAAATTGTTGTCCCTTCTTTGTGTCCTAATCTTAAGAATTGTTTGGAGAGATCCTTACATTCTTTCTATGTGGCAAGAGCTTTGAAATATTATGTTGAAGCTACTAAAGATTTCAGGAAGACTTCTAGTCTATTTGTTATCTTTTCTGGTTCTAGGAAAGGTCAGAAGGCTGATACCATGTTTAATGCAATCCGGTTACTCGCATGATTTACCATAAGGTATGGCGCAAATACCTTTTTTGGTGTAAATCGAAGGGCTTCTCTTGGAGCAGAGTCAGGATTCCTAGAATTTTGTCTTTTCTCCAGGACGGTCTGGAGAAGGGTTTGTCAGTCAGTTCTCTGACGGGTCAGATTTCTGCACTATTCATTTACACAAACTACTGGCGGATATGCCAGATGTTCAATCTGTTTGTCAGGCCTTGTTCAAAATCAGGCCTGTGTTTAAACCTTTTGCTCTTCCTTGGAGCCTTAACCTGGTTCTTAGAGTTGTGCAGCAGACTCCGTTTGAGCCAATGCATTCTGTAGATATTAAGTTATTATCTTGGAAAGTTTTGTTTCTTATTTCTATTTCCTCTGCTCGCAGGGTTTTTGAACTCTCGGCTCTGCAGTGAGATTCCCCTTACCTTATTTTTCATGCAGATAAGACGGTCCTTCTTACTAAATTGGGGTTTATCCCTAAGGTGGTTTCAAATCAAAACATTAATCAGGAAATTGTTATGCCTTCCTTTTGTCCTAATCCTTCTTCTCATAAGGGACGTCATTTGCATAACTTGGATGTTGTGCGTGCTCTAAAACTTTACCTACCGGCTACTAAAGATTTTAGTCAGTCTTCTGCCCTGTTTGTTTGTTTCTCAGGAAAGCGTAAGGATCAGAAGACCACTTCTACTTCTGGTTGAGAAGTATGATTCGTTTTGCTTATGAGACTGCTAGTCAGCAGCCTCCTGAGAGAATTATGGCTCATTCCACTAGGGATGTCTCCTCTTCTTGGGCTTTCAAAAATGATGCTTCTGTGGAGCAGATTTGCAAGACGGCAACATAGTCCTCTCTGCATACTTTTTCCAAATTTGATACTTCTGCTTCGGCTGTGGACTCTTGGGAGAAAGGTTCTTCAAGCGGTGGTGCCTTCCGTTTAGGTCTGCCTGTCTTGCTCTCCCTCCCTGTTCATTCTGTGTCCTCTAGCTTGGGTATTGGTTCCCACTAGTAATTGGAATGACGTTGTGGACTCTCCATGTCTTAGGAAAGAAAACATAAATTATGCTTACCTGATAAATTTCTTTCTTTCCGGACATGGAAAGTCCACGACCCTACCCTTTATTAAGACAGTATTTTTTGTTAAACCTCAGGCACCTCTACACCTTTGTGTTATATTCTTTTTCCATTTCCCTTCGACCGAATGACTGGTGGTTATGGGTAAGGGAAGTGGCACTTAACAGCTCTGCTGGGGTGCTCTTTGCCTCCTCCTGCTTGCCTGGAGTAAATATCCCACTAGTTATTGGAATGACGTCTTGGACTGTCCATGCCCGGAAAGAAAGAAATTTATCAGGTAAGCATACATTTTGTTTTCCTCTTTTGAAGACCACAATTAGTAGGACATATGTTTCTCAATCAGAGCTCTTGTGACAATCCACTGTGTCTACTTATTTGGTAATTGTTCTTAGTTCAGGAGTATGTTTTCTTTGAGGTGCATATCCTAGGGATACCTGTGTATGGATAATTAATTTGAAATAGAGAAAAAGGAAGTTCCTTGAATTCAGTTTGGACATTGGCATCTTGCAGCTGTTGGGGACACCTACCTGACTATTTAAAAGGTTTAGTGAGTATTGGACATGCTAGGTGCAGACATGGTGTGATGTAGTTTTTCTTTTTTGAAAAAACAGATTTATACATAGCTAAACTGTAACTCTTTCTTGCAATGTTTACTTGTCTTAAAGGGACCTATCCAGATTTAAAAAAATGGCTAAGTGGCCTTTTTAAACCGCAAGTTTATTGCATACTTATGTATTAACTACTGTAAGTAGTTTGCTCTCAAATATCCCTTTTGTTTCTTTACTTATATTTCCTTAGTGCTTAACATTAAAAAACCAACAAACAATCTTGTCATTCTCAAGAACTATGAAACAGCAGCTAGCTGGAATAAAGAGGCCTTTTGAGTTGGAAGGTTTCTTCAATTACTTTGGCATTCTGTGAAGCTGTGGACAAATCTTAAAGGGACATTAAACACTAATAAATGCTAGATAGAATTATGCATTCAAAGATAAGATTAGTCTGAGAATAACATGTAGATGTTTTTTTAAGTTTCATTATCTGTTTAAATATTGATAAAATAAGTGTACAGTGTTAGTGTCTATAAAACACTGGGAGCTGCCATGTAGTAACTTATGTTACCTTTTTTGCTGTGGCCAATTAAGGACAGTTATAAATAGGTCACTAGAGTATGCAGCCGATGACTGTGTAGAATATAACAGTGTTCTGCACTTTCATTTCTAACAAGAATTGAGAAGCTCACGATTTAAGAATGGAATTACACGGAAAGGTGAAAAAATAAAAAAATAAAGTACATTGCAGTTTTTTTTATATACAATTTATCATTTTATATCACCATCTCCAAGTGTTTAATGTCCTTTTAATGCACATTAGTGAATTTAGTCTATATAGTAGATTAGAGGGACATGGATGTCTGAACTAATAATTTAGATAGTGTGTTTTTAAAAAGCTTTCCAATTTTAATTTCTTTTTTGTGTATTTGTTTTTTACATTGGAAAGAAATAAAAACTGAGATATAGAAAAACAAAACTGTCAATCAGGTTTTTCAGGTCCAGTTTACTTTTATAACCAAATCTACCTATTTCTCTTGATATCCTTTGTTAAAACTAAGCTCCTTTTAGTGAGAGAATACTGAGGTAGTCTCAAGAGTGTGCACATGCCTTAAGCACTAAATGTAATGTTGTTACAAACATTTTTTCATAAAGAGCTATGCTTCAACAAAGGATACCTAGACAGAGAGGTAACTGATAATAGCAGTACATTTGATTTTAATTATGTGCTCTATCCGAATCATGGAAGTATAATTTTATCTTCCATTTCCATTAAAGGATTGTAAGAAACCTCTTACTTATTGAGCTTAACCCATAAATATTCCTAAAAAAAGGGCCTGTGATTGTGCCAGATAATGAGGGAGAACAATGCAGCCTAAACAGAAAAATCTGCTTCAAACTGTGTTTCTGCAAAGAAAAAAAAAGGTCCTGATATACAATATGTAAAAAATGTGGTATTTGTGTTTTGCTTGTATTCAAAAGGTTGAAAGCACATGCCTACTAAATAGCAGGGTGTTATTCAGCCTGATCAAAGTGTGTCACAATGCTGTAGGTTTACATGCAAATAACTATCCAATCTTCTATGTTTCTAACAACATGTATACAAAACTTTATTCACAGTTTATACCTGTGATCATGCTCAGAACAGTACTTTTTTTATCCAATTAAAGAAGTGAAATCCATGCTCCTATATCCTATATTATAAAAGACAAGAGTTTGTCTGAAGCCGTCATGCGCAGTTCAGACAAACACTTGCAGCTGATCGCACGCGCACCCACCCGACAGCAGCGCGAGGACCGGGCAGCACAGCTGATCGCGCGCGCAGGGGAGAACCGGGCAGCACAGCTGATCGCGCGCGCAGGGGAGAACCGGGCAGCACAGCTGATCGCGCGCGCAGGGGAGAACCGGGCAGCACAGCTGATCGCGCGTGCAGGGGAGAACCGGGCAGCACAGCTGATCGCGCGCGCAGGGGAGAACCGGGCAGCACAGCTGATCGCGCGCGCAGGGGAGAACCGGGCAGCACAGCTGATCGAGAGAGAGAGATTAAATAAATATAACACAACACGGCCCGTGTGAACGGGCTTTAGGACTAGTCTTATATATTCAGCTAAGCCTAATACTGAGGGAACAATTGTAATCAACTTATTCTGTTTCCTCAAAAATGGAGGATTTGGAACTGTATTTTTTTTCATTTTTGAAAAACTCATGTTCCTGTTCTGAATAAACCAGCATTGCCATATTGCAGCTACATTGTCATGGTGATTAGAAAGAAACACAACAATATTAAGGCATTAGATTAAATGGCTTTTACTTAAAGGAACAGTGTACGCTAAACATTTTCTCCCCTTTAATTTGTTCCCAATGGGCCATTTTACCTCCTGGAGTGTGTTTAATTGTTTGTAAACAACCACTTAACTTTTATTTGTTATTTGAAATAGCCACTTTTGGCTTTTGTATCCCCACCTACACTGAAAATATGAGTAACAAATGTGTTCTCTGTAGAAAAGCTATGTAAATAGAAGACAATAGCACTGTTTAATCTCCCAGTGGGAGTATGACGAGAGATATTTTGTTTGTGAAATAGCTGTTTGTGTTTATTCAGTCCCCAGCCTTAATTAGCATTTCAGTACGTAACATACATACTTGCAGGCTCAGCCCATTGTTATGGGCATGTCATGGGTGATCGTTTTAATGGAAAACAAAACAACTATTTCAAATAAAGAAAAAAACTTGAAGAAAAAATTCCCCATACATTTAATACTCTGCTGTGGGTATAACAAGCCATTTGGAACACATAATGGGGTAGTACAGTGTCCCTTTTAACATTCTTTTGAGCCCAAACATATTTGTAACCTGTGTAAAAACTGCTCTTTCATATCCATGATAAAAGTACGTAACTTCAAGTCTTATTGCCAGAAGCCATAAATCATAAATAATGAATATTAGGTAGGCATTTTATTATAATTACACTATTTAGTTTTGCTTGCAGCCTGTTTGGTTTACCATCATTGAGGTCCAGAAGGTGGTGCTATTATTTCTATTGATTTACATGATTTGTTTTGATACATTTGAGAAGAATTATAGATCTGTACTTTTGCCACTAGGTGGCACTGGATGGCAACTTTTTTTTTAATGAAACATTTTTTTTTTTTCATGCTATGTAACTTTTAGTATTAATCTCATGCCTGCAGTCCAGGTATCCACACTTCCTATTACATGCTAGAAGTTACAATAGTGTGTTTAAAGATGATCTAAACTTAGATTTAATTTAAAATCTTGCTCATACTGTACCATAATATATGTTTGCCTTCTAGTTAAAAATATGAGTCACCACATCAATACAGAATGCATTGTTTAATTTATATACATTCCTCTGCTAATTTGTTATTTGTTTTTGTTTTTCCTCGCTCCTTATCTGTCTTCTGGATCATTTCATAGGCGTCTTGTTGGATTCTTTCTGATCCTCACACAGTTGGGTTTTTGCTGTGTCTACTTTGTGTTCCTGGCTGACAATGTAAAGCAGGTACTGATTATTAAATTCCCCAATGTTTATCTTATACTGATATGTACTTATCATAAAGGGACACAATTGTGACAAAGAAAATAATCTTTGTAAGAGGATTTTATCGTTGCCCTGTTGCTTGCATATAACAGTTTTTTATCCCCTGCAAATTGGTTAAAGGGACACTGAACCCAAACTTTTTATTTCCCGATTCAGATAGAGCATGACATTTTAAGCAACTTTCTAATTTACTCCTATTATCAATTTTTCTTTGTTCTCTTGCTATCTTTATTTGAAATGCAAGAATGTAAGTTTAGATGCCGGCCCATTTTTGCTGAACAACCTGGGTTGTTCTTGCTGATTGGTGGATAAATTCATGCACCAATAAAAAAAGTGCTGTCCAGAGTACTGAAACAAAATAAAAGCTTAGATGTATTCTTTTTCAAATAAAGATAGCAAGAGAACAAAGAAATATTGATAATAGGAGTAAATTAGAAAGTTGCATAAAATTGCCTGCTCTATCTGAATCACTAAAGAAAAAATGTGGGTTCAGTGTCCCTTTAAACACATATAATCAGCTCCAGAGCAGCAGTGCATTACTGGGAGCTAGATAAACACATCTGATGGTCCATTGGCAAGAGAGATATGTACATAGCCACCAATCACCATCTATATCCCAGTGGTGCATTGCTGCTCCTGAACAAGTTTACATATGATTTTCAACAAAGGATACAAAGAGAATGAAGTGCATTTGATGATAGAAGTAAACGTAAAAGTCTCTTAAGATTGCACACACTTTTTCAAACATAAAAGTTTAATTTTGACTCTCATGTCCCTTTTAATTGTTATTTAATTTATTTTAGAATCGCCTTATACAATGTAATGTTTATTTCCAAGGCAATTTTAGCTCAGTAAATTAGATATCCTTTTTTTTTTTTTTTGCTCAATAAAACAAGCTGATGATTTTTTTTCCTAAACGCATTTTTTTCCTAAGCGCATTGTGGCACGCTGTCTAGTCACAGCCGGCCCGATCGCACCATTAAACTGAATGTAGCTTGCTCCCGCTACCAGACCAGAGCGAGCTACATTCAGTTTAATGGCGAAATTGGGCCGGCTGTGACTAGACACCGTGCCACGATGTACTTAGGAAAAAAACATGCCTGCTCAGTAGAGCCAGGAGCGGCATTCTGAAAAATTTTACTTAGTGAAAAAATATCTCTGAAATACTTTGTTATATAAAGTTGGCGCTATGATCATGTTATAAAATTCTGCACTATGTGCAGAATTATATAACATTATTGTGTAGGTTTACTGTCCCTTTAAATTAACACAAACAAACAACAATCCAGCTATTTCATATACAATAATAAACCTAAATTAGTAATTTCCCTTACAAGTTGGTTCTACTAGAGAGTGTATGCTCCTAAAGTAGAGCCATTAAAGGGACATTAAACCCAATTTGTTTCTTTCATGATTCAGATGGAGAATACCATTTTAAACAATTTTCTAATTTACTTCTATTATCTAATTTGCTTCATTCTCTTGATATTCATTCCTGAAAAGCATATCTAGATAGGCTCAGTAGCTTCTGATTGGTGGCTGCACATAGATGCCTCATGTGATTGGCTCACCCATGTGTGTTGCTATTTCTTTAACAAAAGATATCTAAAGAATGAAGCAAATTAGATAATAGAAGTAAATAGGAATATTGTTTAAAATTGCATTTTCTATCTGAATCATGAAACAAAATTTTTGGGTTTAATGTCCCTTTAAGCCAATTGGGAACAGCAGTCACATGACCCACCAATCATTGGCTGTATTCTGCTCAGGAGCTTACCTGTGTAACCCGTTTAATGTCACCAATGCATAAACACTATAATGAGTTAGACTATGACATTTTACATTTTAGTAGGGCATCCAACATAGAAATAAAATAGAAATTGAAGAAGAGAAATGAATGCTTAACTTAACAACAGAAAACCTAAAAGACCATGATGTCATGATTTGGATAAATATGTCATTAAAATAAAATCTGTTTACTTCTATTATCAAGCTTTGTTCTGTTGGTATTTTTTTGTTGAAGAGCATATCTAGATATGCTGGGAGCATGTTCGTGTCTCAAGCAATATATGGCAGCAATGTTTAACAAAAATTGTACGTTATAACATTGTTACAGACACTGTTGCAGTCAGTGCTCAAAGACACATGTACGGTCGTCAACATAAATTTGTATGCTCTTCAAGAAAGGATACAAAGAGAACAAAGTTAAAGGGACATGAAATGTTTATTTGATGATTCAGATAGAGCATACATATGTAATCAACTTTCCAATTTACTTCTTTTATCAATTTTGCTTAATTCTATTCTATTGTTATCTTTTCTTGAAGGAGCAGCTGTGCACAATTGGGGACTAGCTGAACACAATAGTAAGCCAATCACAAGTGGCATATATGTGCAGCCACCAATCAGTAGCTAGCTCCCAGCTCCTGTGCCTACCTAGGTAGCACTTTTCAACAAAGGATACCAAGAGTATGGCACAATTTAGGTAAAAGAAGCGCATTGGAAATTTGTTTAAAATTGAATGCGCTATCTTAGACATGGAAGAAAATGTTTCACTTTCAGGTCCCTTTAATATAACAAAATTAAATCGGAATATATTATATATAGCTCATTATGTTTGTTTTAAAATTGCAGGCTCTAAATGAAACATCAAATATAATTTTACTTCCATGTCCCTGTAACTTAGCAACTAGCAGTGGCACAAAATGCTAACTTTACAATTAGAGTGTGCACAAGCCTTTTTATGTGGGACACGGATTTGTGTTTAATATTTATATAAAGGAAATGATTAATTCTGCTACATGGTGAAATGCCCCGGATCATTTGCCCCCGTCTTTATTTCTGATTTTTTTATTTTTTCCCCCCCAAGTTTTCTTAATTATTTTTTTTACATCTTGAATCAAAATGAGAGTGTTATTGTAGATGACTGAATTCATTGTATGTGTGAAGTAAGCCCTGATAGCGCTTTTTGAGAGTGCTGTGCATGTTTTCATTTGCAGGTATCTAATGAATATAATGTTCTGAATTTGATTCAACTATCATTCTTGCATTTCTTGAAGTACAATTTCATTTTCAGTTAATAGTTTGCTTTTTACGCGTTTCCTCATTGTCATTTGTGACATTGCTGCACTTGCATGCACTTAAACTGTTCTGCTGATTCACGGCCATGAATTTAATCTCTTTTTTTTTGTATGTGACTCTCAACACTCTACTTAAATTATAAATTAATCTAGGGTATAGACTCCTCAATCATAATATAACCTGACAGTTCTCCATGCATTAACCTTATATAACCTTATATCTCCTTCTTTAAATGTTCTTTCTTCACCTTCAAGAACTTTTATATAGGGATAGCCTTTATCAGTCGGGCCCAGTAGTGACACATTCATAGATCATCTATATAGCTTGTCTTGTTAAACATATATAGAAAAATAATACATGTCTATTGCAAGGTATATCCAGTCCACGGATTCATCCTTACTTGTGGGATATTCTCATTCCCTACAGGAAGTGGCAAAGAGAGCACACAGCAGAGCTGTCCATATAGCTCCCCCCCTAGCTCCACCCCCCAGTCATTCTCTTTGCCGGCTCTGGCAGCAGGGCCTCTCTACGGGAGGGTAAAGTGAATGTGGTGTTAGATTTGTAGTTTTATATCTTCAATCAAAAGTTTGTTATTTTTAAATAGTACCGGTTTATACTATTTACTCTCTGGCAGAAATGTGATGAAGAATTCTGCTGAGAGGAAAATGATTTTAGCATGTTGTAACTAAAATCCATTGCTGTTACCACACAGGACTGAAGAGTACCAGAAAACTTCAGTTGGGGGGAACAGTTTGCAGGCTTAACTGCATTAAGGTATGTTTCAGTCATCTTTTTTCTAGTCAAGACAAGATAATGCTAGAAGACTGACAAGAATCCCCATGTGGGAAGGGTAAGCCATGTTCTGAGACTCAGTATAGAACTCAAGGCTTATTTAAGAGGGGTTGACACTGTTGCAGGGCAATCGATTATTTTATTTAACAAAATACTGATCATAGACACTTTTTAAACACTTTTGGTGTGTTTATTACGGGGTTTTTATTCCACATGGCATTATTTTAGTCACCTAAAATGGGGAATCTGAAGGCCTCACAACTCCGGAGTGGAAGGGGCCTAATTTCGCGCCTCAGTTGCGCAGTTAATCCTGACAGATTGTTCATGCTGCTTCACATGGAGGGTTCAGAGACTGTTTGAGGACTTCCAGAGGCTTGCTTTTCACAAAACTAATCCCTAAGGGCAGGTAGGGCCACAGCAGGCTGCTGTGACAAGGTGCTGTAGTTTAATAACCGGTTGTAGGCTTTAGACTGCTCCGGTTTGGGCATTAAAGGGTTAATCAGACGGAAACTTGTTGTGCAATCATATCGAAGCATTAGGCACATACAAGTGATTTGGTTCATTTTTCACCGTTTTGTAAAATTGTGTGCGCTTTTTATTTCTTAAAGGCACAGTACAGTTTATTTCAAATTCTGTTTTTTATTGATTAAAGTGTTTTCCAAGCCTGCTTGTGTATAATACTAATCTGTTAAACATGTCTGACACTAAGGAAAAGCCTTGCTCTATGTGTTCAGAAGCCATGGTGGAACCCCCACTCAAAATGTGTCCCAAGTGCACTAATGTGTCTATACACTTCAAAGATCATATTGTGTCACTTAAAAATATAGCCCTAGATGATTCTTTGACTGAGGGGAATGAGGATAGTCCGCCTTCCTCTCCCCATGTGTCATCACCAGTTACGCCCGCTCAAGCGATACCTAGTACCTCTAGTGCATTGGCCCCTATTACATTGCAACAACTAGCGACAGTCATGGATAATTCCCTTGCGGCCTTTCTATCCAAACTGCCAGTTTTCCCTAAAAAGCGCGATAGCTCTGTTTTAAGAACAGATGAGGAGCAGTCGGAAGCTTTGGGAGGTTTATCTGATGTACCCTCACAACACTCTGAAGTAGGGGCGAGGGATGTGATGTCTGAGGGAGAAATTTCGGACTCAGGAAAGGTTTCTCAGCGGGCAGAATCAGATTCACTAGCGTTTAAATTTAAATTGGAACACCTCCGCGTACTGCTTAGGGAGGTTTTATCAACTCTGGATGATTGTGACCCTATGGTGGTCCCAGAGAAATTGTGTAAAATGGACAAATACCTAGAAGTCCCTGTATACACTGATGCGTTTCCGATCCCTAAGAGGGTGGCGGATATTGTTGCTAGGGAGTGGGAGAGACCAGGTGTACCCTTTGTTCCCCCCCTATCTTTAAGAAAATGTTCCCCATAACTGATCCCAGGCGGGACGCGTGGCAGACGGTCCCTAAGGTAGAGGGGGCAGTTTCGACACTAGCCAAGCGCACAACCATCCCAATTGAAGACAGTTGTGCTTTTAAAGATCCTATGGATAAAAAGTTAGAAGGTTTACTAAAGAAAATATTTGTTCAACAAGGTTTCCTTCTCCAACCGATTGCCTGCATTATTCCTGTAACTACTGCAGCTGCTTTTTGGTTTGAGGCTCTGGGAGGAGTCGCTCCAGAGGGAGACTTCATATGACGAGGTCATGGATAGAATTAATGTTCTAAAACTGGCTAATTCTTTTATCACAGATGCCGCTTTGCAATTAGCTAAGTTATCGGCGAAAAATTCTGGTTTCGCCATTATGGCGCGCAGAGCGCTTTGGCTCAAGTCATGGTCGGCTGACGTGTCGTCCAAGACAAAATTACTAAATATCCCTTTCAAAGGAAAGACCCTTTTCGGGCCCGAGTTGAAAGAGATTATTTCGGATATCACCGGGGGAAAGGGCCATGCTCTCCCGCAAGATAGGCCTTTTAAGGCTAAAAACAAGGCTAATTTTCGTTCCTTTCGCAACTTCAGGAGCGGTCCTGCTTCAACCTCTGCAACCGCAAAGCAAGAGGGTAACTCTTCACAGCCCAAGGCAACCTGGAAGCCTTTGCAGGGCTGGAACAAGGGTAAACAGGCCAAGAAGCCTGCAGCTGCTACTAAGACAGCATGAAGGGGTAGCCCCCAATCCGGGACCGGATCTGGTAGGGGGCAGACTCTCTCTCTTCGCTCAGGCTTGGGCAAGAGATGTTCCCGATCCCTGGGCATTAGAGATTGTTACTCAGGGATATCTTCTAGAATTCAAGGACTCCCCTCCAAGGGGAAGGTTCCACATTTCTCGTCTGTCTACAGACCAGACAAAGAAAGAGGCGTTCTTACGCTGTGTAGAAGATCTACTCAAGATGGGAGTGATATATCCAGTTCCAATTACAGAACAAGGACTGGGTTTTTACTCAAACCTGTTTGTGGTTCCCAAAAAGGAAGGAACTTTCAGTCCAATCCTGGATCTAAAAATTCTAAACAAATTCCTCAGAGTTCCATCATTCAAGATGGAGACCATCCGGACAATCTTACCTATGATCCAGGAAGGTCAATATATGACTACCGTGGATCTAAAGGATGCGTACCTACATATTCCTATCCACAAAGATCATCATCAGTTCCTAAGGTTCGCCTTTCTGGACAAGCATTACCAGTTCGTGGCCCTTCCCTTCGGGTTGGCCACCGCTCCCAGAATTTTAACAAAAGTGCTAGGGTCCCTTCTGGCGGTACTAAGACCGCGGGGCATTGCAGTAGCACCTTATCTGGACGACATCTTAATACAGGCGTCATCTTTTCCCCAGAGCCAAGGCTCATACGGAGATTGTTCTGACCTTTCTAAAGTCTCACGGGTGGAAGGTGAACATCGAAAAAAGTTATTTGTCCCCGCTCACAAGGGTTCCCTTTCTGGGAACATTAATAGACTCGGTAGAAATGAAAATATTTCTGACGGAGGTCAGAAAGTTAAAGCTTTTAACTACTTGCCGAGTTCTTCATTCCATTCCTCGGCCCTCTGTAGCTCAGTGCATGGAGGTAATCGGATTGATGGTAGCGGCAATGGACGTAGTCCCTTTTGCTCAAATACATCTCAGACCACTGCAACTGTGCATGCTCAAACAGTGGAATGGAGATTATGCAGATTTGTCTCCTCAAATACAACTGGACCCGAAGACCAGAGATTCTCTTCTCTGGTGGTTGTCTCAGGATCACCTGTCTCAGGGAATGTGCTTCCGCAGACCGGAGTGGATCATCGTCACGACCGACGCCAGTCTGTCAGGCTGGGGCGCGGTCTGGGACTCCCTGAAAGCTCAGGGCCTATGGTCTCGGGAAGAGTCTCTTCTCCCGATAAACATTTTGGAACTGAGAGCGATATTCAACACGCTTCAGGCATGGCCTCAACTAGCGGCGGCCAAATTCATCAGATTTCAGTCGGACAACATCACGACTGTAGCGTACATCAATCATCAGGGGGAAAAAAGAGTTCCTTAGCGATGAAGGAAGTAACCAAAATAATCAGGTGGGAGGAGGATCACTCCTGCCATCTATCTGCAATTCACATCCCAGGTGTAGACAACTGGGAGGCGGATTTTCTAAGTCGTCAGACTTTTCACCCGGGGGAATGGGAACTCCACCTGGAGGTTTTTGCTCAGCTGACCCAGCTATGGGGCATTCCAGAATTGGATCTGATGGCGTCCCGTCAGAACTCCAAATTTCCTCTCTACGGATCCAGGTCCAGGGACCCCAAGGCGGCATTGATAGATGCTCTAGTAGTCTGGCTTATGTCTTTCCACCGTTTCCTCTTCTCCCTCATCTGGTAGCCAGAATCAAACAGGAGAAGGCTTTGGTAATTCTAATAGCGCCTGCGTGGCAACGCAGGTCTTGGTATGCAGACCTAGTGGACATGTCATCTGTCCCACCTTGGACACTGCCAATGAGGCAGGATCTTTTA
Source organism: Bombina bombina (assembly GCF_027579735.1). Classification (NCBI taxonomy): domain Eukaryota; kingdom Metazoa; phylum Chordata; class Amphibia; order Anura; family Bombinatoridae; genus Bombina; species Bombina bombina. The sequence goes on from NC_069504.1 coordinate 992,012,676, forward strand.
ATACAGGGTCCATTCAAGCATCCAAATCTAGTTTCTCTGCAGCTGAATGCTTGGAGATTGAACGCTTAATTCTATCTAAGCGTGGTTTCTCTGAATCAGTTATAGATACTCTGATCCAGGCTAGAAAGCCTGTCACCAGGAAAATTTACCATAAGATATGGCGGAAATATCTTTGTTGATGTGAATCCAAGGGTTACTCGTGGAGTAAGATTAGGATTCCAAGGATATTGTCTTTTCTCCAAGAAGGATTGGAGAAAGGCTTGTCAGCTAGTTCCTTAAAGGGACAGATATCTGCTCTGTCTATCCTTTTACACAAGTGTCTGGCAGAGGTACCAGACGTTCAAGCGTTTGCTCAGGCTTTAGTTAGAATCAAGCCTGTCTATAAACCTGTGGCTCCGCCATGGAGTCTAAATTTAGTTCTTTCAGTTCTTCAAGGGGTTCCGTTTGAACCTTTACATTCCATGGATATTAAGTTATTATCTTGGAAAGTTTTGTTTTTTGTAGCTATATCTTCTGCTCGAAGAGTTTCAGAATTGTCTGCTTTGCAGTGTAATTCACCCTATCTGGTGTTCCATGCAGATAAGGTAGTTTTGTGTACCAAACCTGGTATTCTTCCTAAAGTTGTTTCTAATAAGAATATTAACCAGGAAATCATTGTTCCTTCTCTGTGTCCTAATCCAGCTTCAAAGAAGGAACGGCTATTACACAATCTTGATGTGGTTCGTGCTTTGAAATTCTATTTGCAAGCAACCAAGGATTTCAGACAAACATCATCCTTGTTTGTTGTCTATTCTGGTAAGAGGAGAGGTCAGAAAGCGACTGCTTACCTCTCTTTCCTTCTGGCTGAAAAGCATCATCCGATTGGCTTATGAGACTGCTGGACAGCAGCCTCCTGAACGAATTACAGCCCATTCCACCAGAGCTGTGGCTTCTACATGGGTTTTCAAGAATGAGGCTTCTGTTGAACAGATTTGTAAGGCAGCGACTTGGTCTTCACTGCATACTTTTGCCAAATTTTACAAATTCGATACTTTTGCTTCTTCGGAGGCTATTTTTGGGGAGAAAGGTGTTGCAAGCAGTGGTGCCTTCAGTTTAGGTTACCTGTCTTGTTCCCTCCCTTCATCCGTGTCCTAAAGCTTTGGTATTGGTATCCCACAAGTAAGGATGAATCCGTGGACTGGATACACCTTGCAAGAGAAAACAGAATTTATGCTTACCTGATAAATTACTTTCTCTTGCGGTGTATCCAGTCCACGGCCCGCCATGGCAATTAAGTCAGGTTAATACATTTTTTGTTTAAACTACAGTCACCCCTGCACCCTATGGTTTCTCCTTTTCTCCTAACCTTCGGTCGAATGACTGGGGGGTGGAGCTAGGGGGGGAGCTATATGGACAGCTCTGCTGTGTGCTCTCTTTGCCACTTCCTGTAGGGAATGAGAATATCCCACAAGTAAGGATGAATCCGTGGACTGGATACACCGCAAGAGAAAGTAATTTATCAGTTAAGCATAAATTCTGTTTTTCTTCATAAATGGAAAGAGTCAACAGCTGCATTCATTACTTTTGGGAATTCAGAACCTGGCCACCAGGAGGAGGCAAAGACACCCCAGCTAAAGGCTTAAATACCCTTCCCCACTTCCCTCATTCCCCATTAATTCTTTGCCTTTCGTCCTAGGAGGTTGGCAGAGAAATGTCAGAAGTTTTCGATAGTCTCTTATGGAGGGTAGTACTCTTCGGCATGGGACTGGAGTTTTAAGTAGTCCTGTCAGGAGATGCAGGGAGAGTCTTTCTACAAAACAATCCCGACTCATATTAACAGCTCCACAAGCAATCAGTGTTGACGAGTTTCGCTGCCTGCTTTTTTCTCTCAAGTCTATGGCTGAAGCGATGCTACCATCTGTCACATTTGAAGGGCCGTGTTCCTGTTCCACAGCGTAGATTCCGGTAAGATCGTTTCATTTTACTTTCATCATGGATGTATTGTTATTACAACTGTTTGTCTGAGAGGGGCTACAACTTTTCGGGGATAACTTTAACATAGGGTCTCAGTGAGGCTCCTTTTTGTATCTTCGGAATCAAGGGTTAATATCTACTGGGGGGTTATTGAACAGGGGGGTTTATAATCATGAGAAAAAAGAGAGCATAAGAGAGCATAAGAGTGCTATATGCATTCCTTCTGTGGATAATCTTTATCCACAACCTCTAGTCCGGGTTTATAATCATGTTTGTTATGTGATTCTGTCTGCTACTGTGTAGTGTTGCTTCGGCTCATGGCTATTTTGGAACATAACAGCCTATGTCTAGTGCCTTTACGGTTGGGTGCGCTTTTGCATGGACTGCATGGTTTACCTTGTGACCGGGCATGGCCACATTTTGGCTCTCCATTTCTGCATTCCTGACCGTGTGTGGTGACGGAGAAATCCTGGTCTGCTGGTGTCTGGTTCCTGGAGGTGGTGAGTGCCCCAGTCATTTGGGGTGTAAGGTGCCGTTTAGATTTTTCTTATTGGTCCATTTTTTATTCAAGGGAGGATTCTGATTTTTTGGAGACGGATGTCTCTGATTCAGACTCTACTTCTTGCAAAGAACATGAATTGGCCCGGGTGATACATGCCCATCAGTTATGTTCCGAATGCCGTTTTAGAGTGCTCTGTTCCTCGGGATTGGGGAATCAGGTGCCCACTGAGCCATCCACCTCTGGGGATTCAGTTTCCCACGAGGTGAGTTCCCTACCACCAACTCTTACTATGCATGCAGGTAACCCAAACGCTACTTATCCTTCTATGGAGTGTGGCCTATTCCCACCGGAGGTTACGACAAGGTTCCATATGGCCATATTTGTGGCGCCGGCGCATCTGCACCTCCCTGGAGTGTGTTTACGATATTGTCTGTGTTCCATTAACCGGGGCTTGTCAGGCGTGGGATCGCCTGGTCCAGTTCAGCCCTCCAGGGGAGTGACTGCCCCTGAGGCCTCAGTGGGTCAACCTTCGGGCCAGTGTTTTCTTTTGTCCCAGCGGAGGTATGTTGCACCTTTCGTTATAGACTGCGTTTCCTTCGTGTTCTACTGAGGGACGTTTTGGCGTTGCTAAAGGATCCCACTCTTAATGGGTCTGGGGATTCTTAGTCTTAATCTTCCACTAGCTTGCTTACATAGACATAAGGGGATGAAGTAATCTTCTTATAGTCTTTGTTATTTGTGTATCCTTTTCCAGTTCTGAGCTTGGAAGTCTCGGACCCCTGTTGGGTTGGGCCTGCGGGTCTGTCTGTTCTTCCTGGGTGATAACCTACGGGTTGCCTTATCTTTTATTTTTATTTGGTCTAAAGCTTATGTTGTTGTGTGATGTTTCCTTTGGGGAACTTTCTTCTCTGGAATTGATACTCGCAATTTTGTGGTTGCACTGTTTACTTTTACAAGAGCTTTATCCCTTCATCTCGGGGGAGACTCTGTGGCCTTGACAGTGCTGGGGCCCTTGGTTTCAGGCTGGTCCTGACTGGGTACAAATCCTTCTGTCTTTGAGGCCTAGTTTAGACATGTGGCACCTTTTTATGTCCGGCCGGTCCGGTGAGGGCGCCTAGTGATCACAATATTATTGTGTGGTTTACTTGTTATTTTGCAAGCTTCAGCTAGCATCCTGAGAGGACTTGATGGTCCGTGGTTGCTTAGGGGCATGGGGGATTGGTTTAGTCCTCATTCGCCTTTTAATCTAGTGGGCCGGGACTCCGTTGAGATTCGCGGCGACATGCTCAGTCTTTTCTGATTTTTCCAGGAATTAAAGTGTTCCTTCCCGTTATGGGTTGGAGGCTTGGAGGATTTAGGTACTTCATACCTCCGTTCTTAGGATTTTGCCTTTTATGGTCTCTTTGGAAGTGTCCTTTTAGGACTTGTTCCTTTTAGAGGTTCTCTTCCTTTGGGTTGAGACTTTGTGGACTTTGTCTGTTTTTTATGGCGGCTTTGGCCGCTTAATTAGGATATGAAGGCCTTGAGGCTCTGTCTTCCTTCGGGAGTTAGTCGTCTCCATATCAGGGGTAATAGGAGGTGTTGTCTCTTTTTCCAAGCTTTTTGCTTAGGGGTGTTTTTTTCTGCCTGGGTTTGGGATGCTTTGCATTCTTCTCCCTTGGTGTGGTCCACTGGAACGTTAATCTGAAAGGATTGTGGAGACTAGCCTTTCTTTTCTACTCTCTTTCGGGTGACTCTGTTCTCGTTCTAATTTCCCTTGATGTTGCACTTGGGGCCTTTGGGCTCTAGAGAAATTGTGTGACTTTGTCGCGGCCAAGCACCTTGTTGGGGGGTGTTGACCTCCGGCCAAGGGTGTTCTTTTCCCTGTGGGCTTCGAATTACGAGTAAGTCCTGTACCCGTTCTTTGGGTTCCCTGGTTATCATCCCCTGTGAGGTCTGATTGCTTCGGACGGGGTATCTTGAGTTCCCTGGGGGTGTCGTTCATTCTAGGATGATTCTGTGTCCCGGGTCCAGGGTTCTTGTCTTTGATTCTTCTTTGATGTCTGGAGACTTATGATCCGGGGGACTGGTTTGGGACAACCCAGTTTTTTCAGGGACCCTATGTTGCGACATAGGGGTTAGCTCATTGGGCTTGCAAGCAGGAAGGCCAGAGTTCACATCCACCTTCGGGTACTGGTTATAAACTTTATGGCCTGACTTGTCCTTCGGACGGAGTGTGCTCCTCTTCATGGGGAGTTTTTTTCTATGTTGGGTCAACAGTGGTGTCTGGATTATTTTTTTATTCGGTCCGTGTTTTGATCATACTATAGCTTCATGTGTTGTGGACATGTACACTGTTCTTATCTGTGCCCTTCCCTTTTGAGGGGATAGTTTGTCTTCCTTATGAGCTGGGGTTTCCTCTCTCTGGAGGGTCATTGTACTATCCTGTGTGTAGGAGGTTGGATCAGGTGGCTTATTTGTGTAAGGGGCAGCATCTGCTGCTCTGTGGGCTCTGTTCCGCCTGTTGAAAATTGATCTCTCTACGTAGAGACTGTCTAAGAGAGTTGTGACAGGTCTTCCTACAGATCTATTGCACTTTTATCTGTTCCAGGTCCTAGGGGGTTCTCCTTGGGAGTGCCTTATTTTGGCGGAGCGGATTGGGTTGGCACCCGAGCTCTGTTGGGGTGGTTGAGTCCCCCTTTTTCATTCTATTCCCTGGAATATTCCCTGCTTGTGGTTGGGGTCTTTCTGTCCCCCCTATCAGACATGTCTGTCGCTTGGGCTGGTCCGGTGTTGGAGCAGGATCTGAGATCTGTTGCTCTGCTATTTCATCCTCAGAGCATTCAAGGTAAGGTAAGCCTTTTTAAGGTTTCTCCTTTCTCCACGTTCAAGACTTGTGGGAAGGACTGGCGGTTTTTAGATAGCCTGAGACGTTATCCGCTGGTTAGTGGATACTTAGCAGTCTGAAGGATCCTATCTTCAGCTGCTTTCTACTTGCCCTGCAATTATTGAAGTTTCAGAGTCATTTTTAGATGACTGCAGCGTGCAGTGTTTTTGCTTCAGGGGTTGTTCGTCAGACCTATCTGAGCTTGCTGCACAAGGTTTAGTTTCTGAATATTTTGGTATTCTGAGCTACCTTTTTGCGGCTTGGGGACCTTCGTCTTCAGTTGCTTTCTAGAGTGCAGTTGCTCTGTGTTAGGGGAAGATCCTCTCTCTGTTTCAGACTCCCGGCCTTATCTCGTGGTTTCTGTATTCTGGGGTCTGGACGTTGCCTCCCCTTGTTTCTATGAGACTGGTTGGGTCTCTGTTAGCCTGACCTGGTTTCTCGTGTTTTTTGCTCTGTGTTGGTGCCCTTTTTAGTTGTTTTTTTTTTTATGGAGTTCCTTATGCTAGCTGGACAGCTAGATTAGCATATTAATGCATTGTGGCTACTCTGCACTGTAGCAAACCAAGGGTTGTAAGTTCGATCCCCGGCAAGGTCTACTCAGCCTTTCTTTCGAGGTTGATAAAATGAGCAGCGCCTTGAGTCTCTTAAGGGGGATAAGCCACGCTTTACATGTACAATCATGTTTTCTCTGTGTCTTTTCTTCTTTGTGGAAGAATACCGTAGTTTGTTCCCTTTCTTTAGTAAGGGGTGTGTTGTTTGGAGACCGACTGATGGGCAACGGTGTCTCTTGGAGGCTGTTAACTCAGTCAAATCTAGTTCTTGCTGTCTCTAGCAAGGCTTGTGGACTATCTGCGGGTCAGTGTCCTTGGGCTTTTTCCTTTTTTTCAAAGTTGTTCTTGGCTTTGGATGAAGCAGGATTTTGTTGGGTAGGGGTTTTCAGGCCTGGTACCCTCAGAATGGGCTGCCTCTTGTACCCTCCCGTTTTTGTATTCAGTGTCCTCTATAGCTTGGGTATTGTTTTCCCAAAAGTAATGAATCCAACTGTGGACTCTTTCCATTTATGAAGAAAAGCTTAAATTATGCTTACCTGATAATTTTATTTTCTTCAGATAGAGTCCACAGCTCCCCGCCCGTATTTTTTCTGTGTGGCGTCTGTTATTTTTGTTCTTCTGGCACCTTTTCACCCTGATATTTCTTTTACTGTTCCTTGTTCCCTCGGCAGAATGACTGGGGGATGAGGGAAGTGGGAGAGGTATTTAAGCCTTTGGCTGGGGTGTCTTTGCCTCCTCCTGGTGGCCAGGTTCTGCATTCCCAAAAGTAATGAATGCAGATGTGGACTCTTTCCATATGAAGAAAATAAAATTATCAGGTAAGCATAATTTAAAGGGACAGTTCACCCAAAAACTTTCTCCCCTTTAAATTATTCCCAATGATCCTTTTTACCTGCCAGAGTGTATTAAATTGGTTGCAAGTAGCTCCTTTACTCATATTTCGGCATTTGAAATAGCTGATTTAGCCTGTGGTTTCCCAACCTATACTGAAAGTTTTGATACTGGCGTATACGCTATTGACAAGCCTAAGTAAACACAATCAGCAGAAGGAATTAAACTCACAGTGGGGGGCAGGATAGTTAAGTAATAAAATGATCATTTTCCATTGTTCTCTCTATGTATTGAGCTTTGGTGTTCCAGACAAATATAAGATAAGGAAGCAAGTCTGTGTACATAAAAGTGATAACAAAATGAGATCTGACATTACTCGAAGCTCAACCCATTGTAATAGGCTGTGGTTTCAAAGCACAAAATCAGCTACTTCAGATAAACAAATAAACCCGAAAATGCAATTTCTCAAATATTTTATACTCTGCAGTTGGTATAACAAGTCATTTAAAATACATTTATGGAAAAACAATTTTACAGTGTACTGTCCCTTTAAGTTTTTTTTTTTATATAAATTTTAGTAACATCTTATCTTCTTTTTTTTTTTGCAGAATACATTGCACTAGATCTGACCCCTCTTGCAGTGTCTGTTTTTATAATGGAAATCTAATATTTTCTGAATTTATATTGAAGTTAACACTTTAATATGAAAAAGCGTCCTGCATTGTCTCTAAAAAAATGCATTTTAGAACACTATGCAATTGTAGTAACTATATCCCAATCACTTTCCTGCAGTTAAAGGGACAGCATTCTGTAAAATGTTCTCCCTTTGAATGGGTTCTTAATGATCAATTTTACTTACTGGGGTATATTCAATTGTTTGCAAATCACTTCTTTACCTTTTAGTTTGCAGTTGAAATAGCTGAATGTACCTTTCTAATCTGCCTTTTGTACTAAAAATGGCAATACTTAAGTATTGACTATAGAAAAACTATGTAAACAAGAACCTGCATAAGAAATTATGCACCCAGTGGGGTTAGGAGTGATGTGTACTAAAATGTTAATTTTCTATTGTTCTTTTCTTTCCTTAGATACGGTGAGTCCACGGCTTCATTAATTACTGTTGGGAATATCACTCCTGGCCAGCAGGAGGAGGCAAAGAGCACCACAGTCAAACTATTAAGTATCACTTCCCTTCCCACAATCCTCAGTCATTCTCTTTGCCTTCGGTGTAAGGATGAGGTGAAGTTTTTGGTGTCTGAAGAAGATTGGATTATTTCACTTCAATCAAGATTTTATTATTTTGAAAGCCAGAGTAGGTTTGCTCTGATCTTTCCTTTCAAGGTTGGATCTAGCCGTTCTCCACGTTAGTCTCTTCAGTAGGGCAGTGGTGGCTTTAAAGCAGTTAGGAACTTGTGAGGTGGGCCTTGCTGCGTTTTCCTAACATGTTGCTGTCCAGGTATAGACAACCTTAGTAGGTTTACTCTGTTCTTTCTTTTTTTCACAGGTCTCTGTGAGGAGTGGCATCCTCTCATACCGGGTGAGCTGTCCTCCTGCCAGACAGGTAGATGTACAGGTAAGGGCCTTTTGTCTTCTGGGACTAGGAGGCTGGCACTGAAGGGGTTAAGGACTCTATGTACTTAGTTTGGGACACAAAGTCCTTATGAAGGATGTTTTATGGCAGTGGGCAGGCACAATTTGGTATGTGATTGAGGAAACTTAGGGCTTAATCTCTTTCACGGCAGGGAAGGAGTTAACTCCCTTTTGGGGCTCAGGTTTTTATGTATCCCTCACTTGACTATGTTTTTTGCTTGTTTAACAAGGGACAGGACACATTGGAAGTATTTATCTAGTTTAAGCCTACGCTTATTGTTGAAACATAGTGAAGCCCAGTAGGGGAGTGCGCTTTTTCTATTATGGCGCCATTCCTATGAAGAGAGTATGGGGTGTTTTTTCTTCCGCTTTGAGGAAGCGGAGCAGTGCAACTTTTATTTGTGTCAGTTCCCAGTTAGAGTATACTGCTCAGTAAGAACTGTTACGCAATGTTTTTTTGCAGCAGGATGAAGCGCGATGTATGCACGCTTCATGTCCCGCCTCCTTCTCAGGTAGCGGAAAGGTGCCATCTTATGTTTATTCAGCGTCTATAACCCTCGTTCTCCGGCTGAGAACAGAGCAGCGTTACTGGTATGACTGTCTTTGTGTTGTTTAAGTAGAGAAGTTCTATAGGAGAAGATTGTGACTGTGAGACAAACATCTATGACACTAGTAAATCTTCACAAATAGTATACGGTTCTGAAGATTATTTTATCTGTCCTCAAGTAAGGGTATACCACTGTAGTTTAGTGGTGAATAAAACCGGTCTAGCATCTTGAGTCTTTTTGTTTTTTAAAAAAATAAATAAAGGAAAGGACAAATGGTTGTTGAGGCATACAGTATGTACTTAGTTTTGCAACAGGGGTCTGTTCCTAAGATATTTAGTGTGAACCCTTTCATAATAAAGATATATTTTTTGTTTGAATGTCTCTTATAATAGATTTTAGAGTCTATTCATATATTCATTCTGTGCTGCTTGAATTGCATATTTGCTATGTAAGCAGTTTATAAACTGAAGGTTACTAGTTTGATCCCTAGTTAATAGGTTGTTGCTTTCTGAGCCTCATGTCTCCTAGGATAATGCTGTTAAGGCAATGCCACAGCGTTCTTCTACAATGTCCCAAGCCTCTATGGCGTCACATGCAGTGCCCTGCGGTTCCTATTAATCTCCTGGAGGAGTTAATTTGCCTGCAGAAATTGCTGCTCGGGTATCTTCAGCGGTATCTGTGGCTTTATCTGCTTTTCCTATACTAAAGGGAAATCACAAGAGGAACATTACAGATTCAGATAGTAAGGTTTCTGGTCCGCCTGCTGCTACTCAGGTTCCTTTTCTCATAGGTCTGATGAGGAGGATACGTCAGTGGCCTATGAGGGTGATGTCTCAAGATTTGGACAGTATAATTACTTCATCTGATGCTGAAGTAGTATCCTTCAGATTTAAGATTGTACACCTTTGTGTTTGGTTAAAGGAGGTTTTGGCTAATTTGAAGACTCTGATACGTATGTTGTTGTCAACCCTAAAGAATCTAGTAGACATTCTAAGTTCTGGAATTCTTCTGTGAAAGTTTTTCTTGTTCCAGACCGTGCTAGGAGATTTTTCACAGGAATGGGAGAAGTCAGGATTTTCTTTTCTCCAACATTGGTGTGTCCGGTCCATGGCGTCATCCTTACTTGTGGGAATATCTCTTCCCCAACAGGAAATGGCAAAGAGTCCCAGCAAAAGCTGTCCATATAGTCCCTCCTAGGCTCCGCCCACCCCAGTCATTCTCTTTGCCGTTGCACAGGCAACATCTCCACGGAGATGGTTAAGAGTATGTGGTGTTTTAGTTGTAGTTTTTTATTCTACTATCAAGAGTTTGTTATTTTAAAATAGTGCTGGTATGTACTATTTACTCTGAAACAGAAAAAGATGAAGAGTTCTGTTTGTGAGAGGAAGATGATTTTAGCAGCAGTAACTAAAATCGTTTGCTGTTTCCACATAGGACTGTTGAGATGAAGTAACTTCAGTTGGGGGAAACAGTTAGCAGACTTTTCTGCTTAAGGTATGACTAGCCATATTTCTAACAAGACTGTGTAATGCTGGAAGGCTGTCATTTTCCCCTCATGGGGACCGGTAAGCCATTTTCTTAGTCTCAAACAGAATAAAGGGCTTAATATGGGCTATAAAACTGGTAGACACTTATATGGGCAAAATCGATTGCTTTATTTGAGCATTTTATACATGTTTATGTTTGAAATTCACACTTATAAGCTTGGGGAACGTTTTTTAACGTCAGGCACTGAGTTAGACACCTTTCCAGTCAGGAAGGGCCTTCCCAGTTGTAGGCTGAGCCTCATTTTCGCGCCATTACTGCGCAGTTACTTTTGAGAGCAAGACATGCAGATGCATGTGTGTGGATCTGATAGTAGTTGGAAAGGTTCCTAGAAGGCTTCATTTGGTATCGTATTCCCCCCTGGGTTTGGTAAAGTCGCAGCAAAGGCTGTAGCTGGGACTGTAGTGGGGTTAAAACTGTAACCGGCTCCGGTTTCTTTATTTTAAGGGTTAAAGCTCTGAAATTTGGTGTGCAATACTTTTAATGCTTTAAGACACTGTGGTGAACAATTCCTTCATACTTTTTCACATATTCAGTAATAAAGTGTGCACTGTTTAAAATTTAAAGAGACAGTAACGTTTTTGTTTTAAAACGTTTTTTGTGCTTTATTGACAAGTTTAAGCCTGTTTAACATGTCTGTACCTTCAGATAAGCTATGTTCTATATGTATGAAAGTCAATGTGTCTCCCCCTTCAAAATTGTGTGATAATTGTGCCATAGCGTCCAAACAAAGTAAGGACAGTACTGCCACAGATAGTAAAGTTGCCCAAGATGATTCATCAGATGAAGGGAGTAGACATAGTTCTACATCATCTCCTTCTGTGTCTATGCCAGTTTTGCCCACGCAGGAGGCCCCTAGTACTTCTAGTGCGCCAATGCTTATTACTATGCAACAATTGACGGCAGTAATGGATAACTCCATAGCAAATATTTTATCCAAAATGCCTGCATATCAGAGAACGCACGATTGCTCTGTTTTAAACACTGAAGAGCAGGAGGGCGCTGATGATAATTGCTCTGTCATACCCTCACACCAATCTGAAGGGGCCATGAGGGAGGTTTTGTCAGATGGGGAAATTTCAGATTCAGGAAAAATTTCTCAACAGGCTGAACCTGATGTTGTGACATTTAAATTTAAATTAGAGCATCTCCGCGCACTGCTTAAGGAGGTGTTATCTACTCTGGATGATTGTGACAACCTGGTCATTCCAGAAAAATTATGCAAGATGGACAAGTTCCTAGAGGTTCCGGTGCACCCCGACGCTTTTCCTATACCCAAGCGGGTGGCGGACATAGTGAATAAGGAGTGGGAGAAGCCCGGCATACCTTTTGTCCCCCCTCCTATATTTAAGAAATTATTTCCTATGGTCGACCTCAGAAAGGACTTATGGCAGACAGTCCCTAAGGTCGAGGGGGCAGTTTCTACTCTAAACAAGCGTACTACTATCCCTATCGAGGATAATTGTGCTTTCAAAGATCCTATGGATTAAAAATTGGAGGGTTTGCTTAAAAAGATTTTTGTACAGCAAGGTTGCCTCCTGCAACCCATTTCGTGCATTGTTCCTGTCACTACAGCAGCGTGGTTCTGGTTTGAGGAACTAGAAAAGTCGCTCAGTAGAGAGACTCCGTATGAGGAGGTTATGGACAGAGTTCACGCACTCAAGTTAGCTAATTCTTTTATTTTAGATGCCGCTTTGCAATTAGCTAGATTAGCGGTGAAAAATTCAGGGTTTGCAATTGTGGCGCGCAGAGCGCTTTGGCTAAAGTCTTGGTCAGCGGATGTATCTTCCAAGACAAAATTGCTTAATATCCCCTTCAAGGGTAAAACTCTCTTTGGGCCAGAATTGAAAGAGATTATCTCAGACATCACTGGGGGAAAGGGCCACGCCCTCCCACAAGATAGGCCTTTCAAAGCCAAGAATAAGTCTAATTTTTGTTCCTTTCGCAATTTCAGGAACGGACCGGCCTCTAATTCCGCATCCTCTAAACAAGAGGGTAATGCTTCACAAACCAAACCAGCCTGGAAACCGATGCAAGGCTGGAACAAGGGTAAGCAGGCCAAGAAGCCTGCTGCTGCTAACAAAACAGCATGAAGGAGTAGCCCCCGATCCGGGACCGGCTCTAGTAGGGGGCAGACTCTCTCTCTTTGCTCAGGCTTGGGCAAGAGATGTTCAGGATCCCTGGGCACTAGAAATAGTCTCTCAGGGTTATCTTCTGGAATTCAAGGAACTACCCCCAAAGTTAAGGTTCCACATGTCTCACTTATCCTCAAACCAAATAAAGAGACAGGCATTCTTACATTGTGTAGAAGACCTGTTAAAAATGGGAGTGATACACCCAGTTCCAACGGCGGAACAGGGAATGGGATTTTACTCAAATCTGTTTGTAGTTCCCAAAAAAGAGGGAACTTTCAGACCAATTCTGGACTTAAAGATCCTAAACAAATTTCTCAGGGTTCCATCGTTCAAAATGGAAACCATTCGAACGATTCTACCTACAATCCAGGAAGGTCAATTTATGACTACCGTGGATCTAAAGGATGCGTATCTACATATTCCTATCCACAAGGATCATCATCAGTTCCTAAGGTTCGCCTTTCTGGACAAACATTACCATTTTGTGGCCCTCCCATTCGGGTTAGCCACTGCTCCAAGGATTTTCACAAAGGTACTCGGGTCCCTTCTAGCGGTCCTAAGACCAAGGGGCATTGCAGTAGTACCTTACTTGGACGACATTCTGATACAAGCGTCGTCTCTCTCAAAGGCAAAGGCTCACACAGACATCGTTCTAGCCTTTCTCAGATCTCACGGATGGAAGGTGAACATAGAAAAAAGTTCCCTGTCTCCGTCGACAAGAGTTCCTTTCTTGGGAACAATAATAGATTCTTTAGAAATGAGGATTTTCCTGACAGAAGTCAGAAAGTCAAAACTTCTAAACGCTTGTCAAATTCTTCATTCTATTCCACGTCCTTCCGTAGCTCAGTGCATGGAAGTGGTAGGGTTGATGGTTGCAGCAATGGACATAGTTCCTTTTGCGCGAATTCATCTAAGACCATTACAACTGTGCATGCTGAAACAGTGGAATGGGGACTATACAGACTTGTCTCCAGTGATTCAAGTAGATCAGAAGACCAGAGACTCACTCCGTTGGTGGCTAACCTTGGACCACCTGTCCCAGGGAATGAGCTTCCGCAGACCGCAGTGGGTCATCGTCACGACCGACGCCAGTCTAGCAGGCTGGGGCGCGGTCTGGGAATCCCTGAAAGCTCAGGGACTATGGTCTCGGGAAGAGTCTCTTCTCCCGATAAACATTCTGGAACTGAGAGCGATATTCAATGCTCTCAGGGCTTGGCCTCAACTAGCAAAGGCCAGATTTATAAGATTCCAATCAGACAACATGACGACTGTTTCTTATATCAATCATCAGGGGGAACAAGGAGTTCCCTGGCGATGAGAGAAGTGACCAAAATAATAGAATGGGCGGAGGATCACTCCTGCCACCTATCTGCGATCCACATCCCAGGAGTGGAAAACTGGGAGGCGGATTATCTGAGTCGTCAGACATTCCATCCGGGGGAGTGGGAACTTCACCCGGAGATCTTTGCCCAATTAACTCAATTATGGGGCATTCCAGACATGGATCTGATGGCGTCTCGTCAGAACTTCAAGGTTCCTTGCTACGGGTCCAGATCCAGGGATCCCAAGGCGACTCTAGTGGATGCACTAGTAGTGCCTTGGACCTTCAACCTAGCCTATGTGTTTCCACCGTTTCCTCTCATTCCCAGGCTGGTAGCCAGGATCAAGCAGGAGAAGGCCTCGGTGATCTTGATAGCTCCTGCGTGGCCACGCAGGACTTGGTATGCAGACCTGGTGAATATGTCAGCGGTTCCACCACGGAAGCTACCTTTGAAACAGGATCTTCTGGTACAGGGTCCATTCGAACATCCAAATCTGGTCTCCCTCCAGCTGACGGCTTGGAAATTGAACGCTTGATTCTATCAAAGCGTGGGTTTTCAGATTCTGTGATAGATACTCTGGTTCAAGCCAGAAAACCGGTAACTAGAAAAATTTACCATAAAATATGGAAAAGATATATCTGCTGGTGTGAATCCAAGGGATTCTTATGGAATAAGATCAAAATTCCTAAGATCCTTTCCTTTCTACAAGAAGGTTTGGATAAAGGATTATCAGCGAGTTCTCTAAAGGCACAGATTTCTGCTTTATCTGTCTTGTTACACAAACGACTGGCAGCTGTGCCAGATGTTCAAGCATTTGTTCAGGCTCTGGTTAGGATCAAGCCTGTTTACAGACCTTTGACTCCTCCCTGGAGTTTAAATCTAGTTATTTCAGTTCTCCAAGGGGTTCCGTTTGAACCTTTACATTCCATAGATATTAAGTTGTTATCTTGGAAAGTTTTGTTTTTGGTTGCTATTTCTTCTGCTAGAAGAGTTTCAGAGTTATCTGCTCTGCAGTGTTCTCCGCCCTATCTGGTGTTCCATTCAGATAAGGTTGTTTTGCGTACTAAGCCTGGTTTTCTTCCAAAGGTTGTTTCCAACAAGAATATTAACCAGGAGATAGTTGTACCTTCTTTGTGTCCGAATCCAGTTTCAAAGAAGGAACGTTTGTTACACAATTTAGACGTAGTCCGTGCTCTAAAATTCTATTTAGAAGCTACAAAAGAGTTCAGACAAACATCTTCTCTGTTTGTCGTCTATTCTGGTAAAAGGAGAGGTCAAAAAGCGACTTCTACCTCTCTTTCCTTTTGGCTTAAAAGCATCATCCGATTGGCTTATGAGACTGCCGGACGGCAGCCTCCTGAAAGAATCACAGCTCACTCTACTAGGGCTGTGGCTTCCACATGGGCCTTCAAGAACGAGGCTTCTGTTGATCAGATATGTAAGGCAGCGACTTGGTCTTCACTGCACACTTTTGCCAAATTTTACAAATTTGATACTTTTGCTTCTTTGGAGGCTATTTTTGGGAGAAAGGTTTTGCAAGCCGTGGTGCCTTCTGTTTAGGTAACCTGATTTGCTCCCTCCCTTCATCCGTGTCCTAAAGCTTTGGTATTGGTTCCCACAAGTAAGGATGACGCCATGGACCGGACACACCAATGTTGGAGAAAACAGAATTTATGCTTACCTGATAAATTACTTTCTCCAACGGTGTGTCCGGTCCACGGCCCGCCCTGGTTTTTTAATCAGGTTTGATGAATTATTTTCTCTAACTACAGTCACCACGGCACCCTATGGTTTCTCCTGTTTTTTCCTCCTGTCCGTCGGTCGAATGACTGGGGTGGGCGGAGCCTAGGAGGGACTATATGGACAGCTTTTGCTAGGACTCTTTGCCATTTCCTGTTGGGGAAGAGATATTCCCACAAGTAAGGATGATGCCGTGGACCGGACACACCGTTGGAGAAAGTAATTTATCAGGTAAGCATAAATTCTGTTTTTCCCCTTTCCTGTCTTTGGAAAGATGTTTCTGTTGCTGTCTCCATTTTAGATCATGGCACACAGTGTCTTAAATAGTAGGGCATTTCTACTCTGGCTAAGTGAACTACGAATCCTAGAGATGATAGCTGTTCTTTTAAGGATCAATGGACTAAGCTGGATGCTTACATGGAAGTTTGTATTGCCACTGTATCAAGTGCGGCATCTTATTGGTGCAATGCCTTCTCTGATTCCAATTTAGTAAAGACTCATTTGGAGAGATCCAGTACAGAATTAAGGCTCTTGAGCTAGCCAATTCTTTTATTCCTGATGCCATACAAGTTTTTCAGCCCGGAGCCAAGATATCTGGCTTCGCTGTGCTAGTCCGCGGGACATTGTAGACAGTGGATTTGTCCTCCGAGTCCAAGTTTCTGGTGCTTCTGTACAAGGGTAAGACCTTGTTTGGTCCTGATCTGGCAGGAATAGTTCTGATTTACGGGTAGGAAAGGGTCTTTTCTACCACAGGACATGAGAATAGACCTAAAGGAGCCCCCAATCTGGGATCGTTCCAAGTGGGGGATTAAATGTATCTGTTTGTCTTCAAACATGGATACGAGATGTCCCAGATAGGCTGTGGACATAATATCTCAAGGTTACTACATAGTAGTCTTTCCTTTCCTTCATGAGGCAGGTTCCTTCTGTCAATTTTATCTGCAGGCCAGATAACAGTGAGGCAGTTTTGTAGTGTGTTTGTGACTTCTCTCCCCTGTGAATGATAGTTCCAGTACCTGTAAGGAAACAGGGTCTAGGATTTTATATCATTCCTTTTTGTGGTTCCCGAAAATGTGGGAAATTTTCGTCCAATTGTAGACCTAAAGTGTCTCAGCAAGCTGTCTCAGGGTACCGTTCTTCAAATGGAAATCAATGGTTCCATTATTCCTTTGATCTAGGAGGGTCAGTTCATGTTGACCATAGACATGGAGGATGCTTATTTTCAAGTTCCTGAGTTTGCCTTTCTGTCAAACATTTTCAGTTTGTGGCTCTTCCCTTTGGTCTTACCATGGCTCTCAGAGATCCTGGACGTCATAATAGTTCAGGCGCCATCCTTTCAACAAGCAAACTCTCATACTGTTGTCTTGTTGTCTTTCTTAATTCCCCTGATGGAAGTGAATCTAAAGTTTCCCTATCTCTGATAATATTTTTGACAGAGGTCAGAAATAGAGCATTCTTTCGTCTTGTCTCTTTTGGCACTCTACTGTTTGACCCTTCAGTGACTCAATGTTTGGAGGTAATAGGTCTGATGGTTGCTTCATTGGGGGGGTAGTCATACAAGATAGGAGTGACTACCTCCAGGAAGCTAACAACATTCTTAGTGATACTCAAACATAAAAAAAAACTACACTTGGGCGACGGAGCTTGCCACGATACCGGGTAGTCACACTACCAGCTAGCTCTGTGAACCAAGTGTTATTTATCATATATTATAGATGTTTTTTATCCTCTAACACCCAAATATCCTCTCCCTACTGGATTGCTATACCCTCACTGCTACGAGGAGGAAGGAGAAAAGATAGCAATAAGAGGCTTGCACAGAATCAGCTACGCAGCAGACTGTGCCTGCACTTCTACAGTGGTATACAGCAAACTCCTGGAGCCTACACAGGACACAGTTTGGCACCAACCTGAAGGATCTCCCTCACAGCCCTCTCTAATCATAGTGGCTGATCAGTACTTCCACACAGCTCTTAACCGCATTACAACTGCAACAGGCGGTTCTCTACCTAACCTCAAGTAAGCTGCAGTGATAGTGCCTGGAGGGGTTCGTGCACGGACTGGCCGTGCTAGCGGTAACTAAACTACAGTCGGACCACCCGCCTCTAAACTCATCTCTACACTCCTGACTCTCCTACCACTCAACTACCCGACAGGTGGAACTCTCTTTCGAGCACTCCAGCGTGGAGACTGGAGGAGGCCTCTATTTTATGTGACGCAGTAAGTAAACCCTCGCATCTTACACGCTCAGCTCTGAAGGAGCACACGATACTCTGCCAGCCTTATTAAACTTTTGGGATATCACTGGGGTTACTACGGTCTCAGAGGCACCTCCTAGTATCTTATTTATATCTTTCCATATTATACAGCAGCCACGACATAAGAGCTTTCAGCTCTTCTGAGCCATATAACAATACTGATCTAACTTTTACTCTTTTGGGCCTCATCACATGGGGAGTACATTTTGTGACATACTGCACTATTATAGCCCTTTTACCACTTCATAGGGCTCTGCTACGTGACTCATACCATTTAAAAGAGACCTTGTTCTCTGCCATCTCGAATATCTCCAAGCACCAGTTAACTAACAGATACTACTTAGGTGCATCCTAGCAGTTAGGTCCAGTAACTCACAGAGGCTTAATACTCCTTATCACTAGTTCTAAATCTTTTTGTCTGGTGTACACCTACTATATACCTAGAGGGACAAATCACATACTCCCAGATCGGTACTTTTTGTTGAAGCAATATTCCACAAAGCTATAAAATAAGGCCCTGAAATCCCAGTGAAATAAAACTTTTGATTACTAGTATTCTCTGCTCTCTCTCCTCCCTTTCCCATCGGCCCTTTTTGCCTATGGGTCATACCCCACATTCCCTTTTCCTAACCTGCTCAGGGAGAGCGCACGCCCCGGGAGAGAGGCAGACTACTAGCGGCTGCAGCAACCAACATTCAAGCTAGATACACCTCTGGAAGCACAATACCTGACAGTAACATCTTTCTTAATATATACCTCTAAGATATCATGATGTGCTGAGTCTACCACCCAGGGGGGGTGCCGAATCTCTATTCTCCACTTACCATCTGTTATAGGAGGTTTTCGCAATTACGCTCTGCAGAAACATTTGAAGTTACACTGACCTTACGCGTCATAATATGTCTCACTCACAAAAGAAGAAGTCGAAACATACTGACGCCCCGAAAAGGACTCTCTCAGATCACTTTTTGAATAAGACCCCTTATGAACAAGACATGTCAGATAAGGACTCTAGAGAATCAATAATTTCTGCTAAAGGATGCCATAGACGCACTTCTCACACAACTGAGAGGTCCTCGAACACCCATTCTTCTATTTTGGATTCCATTAAAGAGCTCTCTGACAAGATGGACTCACACTATTCATCTCTTAAACAGGAGCTCAAAATGTCAGTCTTGGAACTCAAAAGGGATATCTCCTCTTTGGGAGAAAGGACTGAAAATCTAGATTGAAAACAAGAAGACCTCCACCTGGACCATTCCAATCTCCTCGCATATACACAGTCTCTCACGGAAATGATCTTGGACTTAGAATCTAAAATGGCGGACCTGGAAGACAGGTCCCGCCGTAATAATATCAGAATCTGTGGCATACCAGAGGAAGTGGGAACACCTAACCTTACCAAATACCTTTTAGATCTATTCAAAGAACTTCAGGGGCCCATGCAGAATCAAGAGGCCCTAATAGATGGAGCCCATCGAGCTCTTTGACCGAGAAATGCACCCTCTAGATCATCCAGAGATGTAATCATCACAATGCACTACTATACATTCAAAGAAAAGATCCTCAGAGCCTCATTCCAGAACAAGCATCTAAAGGACCCATTTCAGACTATCCAGATATTCCCAGACTTATCCTCACATACACTATCTAAGAGATGTTCCTTTCAGCAAGTAACCCAATCCCTCCGCCTAAACAATATAAAATTCAGATGGGGCTTCCCAGTCAAGCTATTCTTCCAAATAGATGATCGCTCCTACGCCGTCTCCACCCCAGACCAGGGGATCAAAATCCTACTTTCTGCAGGACTACTTCATCCCCAAAATCAACCTAAGGATTCCACAGACAAAGCAGAGAAGCTCAACGCTACAGCTCCAGAGTGGCGTCCATTGCCACAAAGATTCAACTATCAAACCAAAAGATAAGAAATCCCGTCCAATAATGACGATCCCTGATTCTTCCTTCTGAAGGAATAATAATCTACCATACAACATTTAGACATTATAATCCAGTATTCCCATTCTCTTTGTTTGCAGTCTCTTATAGTTTTGGATGGGGATACTTGATAGTCCTGTGGATATGAGACAACACTGGCGAGACTTGAGATAGCTGGTAATGTACTTTACTTTTTATAGGTGATGGTTGCTAAATTTATTCTAGTTATGTTATTATTATGATACTTTGAAGTTTTTATCCCACAGTCCAGGTGCTTTATACCAGCTCTGTTAAACTCTCATATGTTTTAGAGGACTTCATTAGTTCGCTATCACCTTACATTTCACAATAGGTCAGCCTCCTTTTCGGTAACCCTCGGTCCACCTGTACTTTATAGCCATGTTACTACATCCTTGCTTAATGATTACAGTAGGCAAGACGCCACTCTTCTTTAGGTTATATGAAGACCCCTTTGCTTTGATGTAATACTCCCTTTGATGTAATACTTGTTCACTACATAGATATGTAAGCCAATCTACCGCCGGCTTTCACACTTAAAGTAATTGATTGCAAACTACGTCTGTTCTCAGTTTTATATATTTCTATTAGATAGCAACACTTGCCAGCCCGAGGGTTTTAGAACCACTAGGAGGTGAATATTGATAGTTAGCTCTTCACCCCAACTAATGCAGTTGATAGCCATTAAAGCTGTCCTATGTATGTTACTATTACACCAACATCATAATCTCATTTTCCAGGCTATGTACTCAATGTCAATTATAGAATAACACCCCATACTCCAGAAGAGCCTACTGACTTGCAGTCACCTTGCATTCACCTTACAATTCACCATAGGACAACCCCATTTGGGCAGTATATCGACCTCCTATAAATTCTAGCTATATTACTGTATCTATTGGAATGTATTTTTATAGTTGTTGAAATGTACAGCACCTGCATTTTATTTCACTATGTTAGCCACAAAAGTAAATTTAGTATGCTTTTCATGATGGACATCCACCATCTCTGAAACTGTTATCACTCTTCCAGTACTGATATAGACATACTTATTGTATAATCTTACTGATGCATCCTAATCCTGAAGGCTGTTAGTTCGTAATCCTACAGATTCCTCTATATTCCTACCATAAGTGGAGAATCCCACCTCTCCTTTTAACCTCCGGCACCCCCCCACCCATGCCACTATCCATCTTATTCATTTTATTTTCCTAAATACTTACTCCCCAAGTATCTCACTTACCAGCCCCTTCCCCATTATAGACACCTATTCGTAGATTCTGCTGAACATTGACAGCACTTGGTTCACCCTATAGATATAATTTCTTGTGTACTCCCAATTATATTTCTCCAACATTGGTGTGTCCGGTCCACGGTGTCATCCATTACTTGTGGGATATTCTCCTCCCCCACAGGGAAAGGCAAGGAGAGCACACAGCAAGAGCTGTCCATATAGTCCCTCCCAGGCTCCGCCCCCCCTAGTCATTCTCCTTGCCGCTCTGAACAAGTAGCATCTCCTCGGGGATGGTGAGGAGTTTGTGGTGTTTAGTTGTAGTTTTTTATTCTTCTATCAAGAGTTTGTTATTTTAAAATAGTGCTGGTATGTACTATTTACTCTGAAACAGAAAGAGATGAAGATTTCTGTTTGTGAGAGGATTATGATTTTAGCAGCAGTTACTAAAATCGTTTGCTGTTTCCACATAGGACTGTTGAGATGAGATAACTTCAGTTGGGGGAAACAGTTAGCAGGCTCTTCTGCTCAAGGTATGACTAGCCATATTTCTAACAAGACTGTGTAATGCTGGAAGGCTGTCATTTTCCCCTCATGGGGATTGGTAAGCCATTTTCTTAGACTCAAACAGAATAAAGGGCTTATTATGGTCTATAAACTGGTAGACACTTTTAGGGGCTAAATTGATTGCTTATTTAAGTATTATATGCAGTTTGAAGTTGAATTTCACACTTTTATAACATTGGGGAACGTTTTTAGCACCAGGCACTTGTTAAGACACCTTCCCAGTCAGGAAGGGCCTTTCTCTGTAGTAGGCAGAGCCTCATTTTCGCGCCATTACTGTGCAGTTAATTTTGAGTTCAGTACATGCAGCTGCATGTGTGAGGGTCTGGAATCCACTAAAAACGTTCCTAGAAGGCTTCATTTGGTATCATATACCCCCCTGGGATTGGTGAAGTTGCAGCAAAGGCTGTGGCTGGGACTGTAAGGGGGTTAAAATTAAAAACGGCTCCGGTTTCGACATTTTAAGGGTTAACAGCTTGAAAATTGGGGTGCAATACTTTGAATGTATTAAGACACTGTGGTGAAAATTTGGTAAAGATTGGATAATTCCTTCATAGTTTTTCACATATTCAGTAATAAAGTGTGCCCTGTTTAACATTTAAAGAGACAGTAACGGTTTTGTTTTAAAACGGTTTTTGTGCTTTATTAACCAGTTTAAGCCTGTTTAACATGTCTGTACCTTCAGATAGATCATGTTCTGTATGTATGGTAGCCAATGTGGTTCCCCCTTCAAATATAGTGTGATAATTGTGCCATTGCGTCCAAACAAAGTAAGGACAGAACTGTCACAAATTGTAAAGTTGCCCAGGATGATTCCTCAGATGAAGGAAGTAGACATAGTTCTACATCATCTCCTTCTGTGTCTATACCAGTTATGCCCGCGCAGGCGACCCCTAGTACTTCTAGCGCGCCAATGCTTGTTACTATGCAGTAATTGACGGCAGTAATGGATAACTCCATAGCTAATATTTTATCCAAAATGCCAGCATTTCAGAGAAAGCGTGATTGCTCTGTTTTAAACACTGTAGAGCAGGAGGGCGCTGATGATAATTTTTCTGTCATACCCTCACACCAATCTGAAGTGGCAGTGAGGGAGGGTTTGTCAGATGGGGAAATTTCTGAATCAGGAAGAATTTCTCAGCAGGCAGAACCTGATGTTGTGACATTTAAATTTAAATTAGAGCATCTCTGCGCATTACTTAAGGAGGTGCTATCTACTCTGGATGATTGTGACAATCTGGTCAACCCAGAAAAATTGTGCAAGATGGACAGTTCCTTGAGGTCCCGGTGCACCCTGATACTTTTACGATACCTAAACGGGTGGCGGACATAGTGAATAAGGAGTGGGAGAAGCCAGGCATACCTTTTGTCCCTCCTCCTATATTTAAGAAATTGTTCCCTATGGTCGACCCCAGGAAGGACACATGGCAAACAGTCCCTAAGGTCGAGGGGGAGTTTTCTACTCTAGCCAAGCGCACAACCATTCCTATTGAGGACAATTGTGCTTTCAAAGATCCTATGGATAAAAAATTGGAGGGTTTGCTTAAAAAGATTTTTGTACAACAAGGTTACCTCCTTCAACCTATTTCGTGCATTATTCCTGTCACTACAGCGGCGTGGTTCTGGTTTGAGGAACTGGAAAAGTCGCTCAGTAGGGAGACTCCGTATGAGGAAGTCATGGACAGAATTTACGCACTTAAGTTAGCTAATTCCTTTATTTTAGACGCCGCTTTGCAGTTAGCGAGGTTAGCGGCAAAAAATTCAGGGTTTACAATTGTGGTGCGCAGAGTGCTCTGGCTAAAGTCTTGGTCGGCGGATGTATCTTCCAAGACAAAATTGCTTAATACCCCTTTCAAAGGTAAGACCCCTTTTGGGCCAGAATTGAAAGAGATTATTTCAGTCATCACTGGGGGAAAGGGCCATGCCCTCCCACAAGATAAACCTTTCAAGGCTAAGAATAAGTCCAATTTTCGTTCCTGTCGCAATTTCAGGAACGGACCGGCTTCCAACTCGGCAGCCTCTAGACAAGAGGGTAACGCTTCCCAGACTAAACCAGCTTGGAAATCAATGCAAGGCTGGAACAAGGGTAAACAGGCCAATAAACCTGCTGCTGCTACCAAGACAGCATGAAGAGGTAGCCCCCGATCCGGAACCGGATCTAGTAGGGGGCAGACTCTCTCTCTTTGCTCAGGCTTGGGCAAGAGATGTTCAGGATCCCTGGGCACTAGAAATAGTCTCTCAGGGTTATCTTCTAGAATTCAAGGAACTACCCCCAAGGGGAAGGTTCCACATGTCTCACTTATCTTCAAACCAAGTAAAGAGACAGGCATTCTTACATTGTGTAGAAGACCTGTTAAAGATGGGAGTGATACTCCCAGTTCCAACTGTGGAAAAAGGTCAGGGGTTTTACTCAAATCTGTTTGTAGTTCCCAAAAAAAGAGGGAACTTTCAGACCAATTCTGGATTTAAAAATTCTAAACAAATTTCTCAGAGTGCCATCGTTCAAAATGGAAACTATTCGAACGATTTTACCTACAATCCAGGAGGGTCAATTTATGACTACTGTGGATCTAAAGGATGCGTATCTGCATATTCCTATCCACAAAGATCATCATCAGTTCCTAAGGTTTGCCTTTCTGGACAAACATTACCTATTGTGGCTCTCCCATTCGGACTAGCCACTGCTCCAAGGATTTTCACAAAGGTGCTCGGGTCCCTTCTAGCGGTTCTAAGACCCAGGGGCATTGCAGTGGCACCTTACTTGGACGACATCCTAATTCAAGCGTCGTCTCTTTCAAAGACAAAGGCTCACACAGACATTGTTCTAGCCTTTCTCAGATCTCACGGGTGGTAGGTGAACATAGAAAAAAAGTTCCCCGTCTCCGTCAACAAGAGTCCCTTTCTTGGGAACAATAATAGATTCTTTAGAAATGAAGATTTTCCTGACAGATGTCAGAGAGTCAAAGCTTTTAAACGCTTTTCAAGTTCTTCACTCTGTTCTACGGCCTTCCATAGCTCAGTGCATGGAAGTAGTAGGGTTGATGGTTGCAGCAATGGACATAGTTCCTTTTGCGCGAATTCATCTAAGACCATTACAACTGTGCATGCTCAAACAGTGGAATGGGGACTATACAGACTTGTCTCCAGTGATTCAAGTAGATCAGAAGACCAGAGACTCACTCCATTGGTGGCTGACTCAGGATCACCTGTCCCAGGGAATGAGCTTCCGCAGACCAGAGTGGGTCATTGTCACGACCGACGCCAGTCTATTAGGCTGGGGCGCGGTCTGGGATTCCCTGAAAGCTCAGGATCTATGGTCTCGGGAAGAGTCTCTTCTCCCGATAAACGTCCTGGAACTGAGAGTGATATTCAATGCTCTCCGGGCTTGGCCTCAACTAGCAAAGGCCAGATTCATAAGATTCCAATCAGACAACATGACGACTGTTGCTTACTTCAACCATCAGGGGGGAACAAGGAGTTCCCTGGCGATGAGAGAGGTGACCAAGATCATCAAATGGGCGGAGGATCACTCCTACCACCTGTCTGCTATCCACATCCCAGGAGTGGAAAACTGGGAGGCGGATTATCTGAGTCGTCAGACCTTTCATCCGGGGGAGTGGGAACTCCACTCGGAGGTGTTTGCCCAGTTGACCCAATTATGGGGCATTCCAGACATGGATCTGATGGCGTCTCGTCAGAACTTCAAGGTTCCTTGCTACGGGTCCAGATCCAGGGATCCCAAGGCGACTCTAGTGGATGCATTAGTGGCGCCTTGGACTTTCAACCTAGCTTATGCGTTTCCACCGTTCCTTCTCATTCCCAGGCTGGTAGCCAGGATCAAACAGGAGAAGGCCTCTGTGATTTTGATAGCTCCTGCGTGGCCACGCAGGACTTGGTATGCAGACCTGGTGAATATGTCATCGGCTCCACCATGGAAGCTACCTTTGAGACAGGATCTTCTAGTACAAGGTCCATTCGAACATCCAAATCTAGTTTCTCTCCAGCTGACTGCTTGGAAATTGAATGCTTGATTTTGTCTAAGCGTGGGTTTTCGGATTCTGTGATAGATACTCTGGTACAAGCCAGAAAACCTGTGACTAGAAAGATTACCATAAAATATGGAAAATATATATCTGTTGGTGTGAATCCAAGGGATTCTCATGGAGTAAGATTAAAATTCCTAGGATCCTTTCCTTTCTCCAAGAAGGTTTGGATAAGGGATTATCAGCGAGTTCTCTAAAAGGACAGATTTCTGCTTTATCTGTCTTGTTACACAAACGACTGGCAGCTGTGCCAGATGTTCAAGCTTTTGTTCAGGCTTTGGTCAGGATCAAGCCTGTTTACAGACCCTTGACTCCTCCCTGGAGTCTAAATTTGGTTCTTTCAGTTCTTCAAGGGGTTCCGTTTGAACCCTTGCATTCCATAGATATCAAGTTGTTATCTTGGAAAGTTCTGTTTTTGGTTGCTATTCTTCTGCTAGAAGAGTTTCTGAATTATCTGCTCTGCATTGTAATCCGCCCTATCTGGTGTTCCATTCAGATAAGGTTGTTTTGCGTACTAAACCTGGTTTCCTTCCAAAGGTTGTTTCCAACAAGAATATTAACCAGGAAATAGTTGTGCCTTCTTTGTGTCCGAATCCAGTTTCAAAGAAGGAACGCTTGTTACACAATTTAGATGTAGTCCGTGCTTTAAAGTTCTATATAGAAGCAACAAAGGATTTCAGACAAACGTCTTCTCTGTTTGTAGTTTATTCTGGCAAGAGGAGAGGTCAAAAAAGCTACTGCTACCTCTCTTTCCTTTTGGCTGAAAAGCATCATACGATTGGCTTACGAGACTGCCGGACGGCAGCCTCCTGAACGAATCACAGCTCACTCTACTAGGGCTGTGGCTTCCACATGGGCCTTCAAGAACGAGGCTTCTGTTGATCAGATATGTAAGGCAGCGACCTGGTCTTCTCTGCACACTTTGTCCAAATTCTACAAATTTGATACTTTTGCTTCTTCAGAGGCTATTTTTGGGAGAAAGGTTTTGCAAGCCGTGGTGCCTTCTGTTTAGGTAACCTGATTTGCTCCCTCCCTTCATCCGTGTCCTAAAGCTTTGGTATTGGTTCCCACAAGTAATGGATGACACCGTGGACCGGACACACCAATGTTGGAGAAAACAGAATTTATGCTTACCTGATAAATTACTTTCTCCAACGGTGTGTCCGGTCCACGGCCCGCCCTGGTTTTTTAATCAGGTTTGAAGAATTTCTTTCTCTATACACTACAGTCACCACGGCACACTATAGTTTCTCCTTTTTTTCTCCTAACCGTCGGTCGAATGACTGCGGGGGCGGAGCCTGGGAGGGACTATATGGACAGCTCTTGCTGTGTGCTCTCCTTGCCTTTCCCTGTGGGGGAGGAGAATATCCCACAAGTAATGGATGACACCGTGGACCGGACACACCGTTGGAGAAAGTAATTTATCAGGTAAGCATAAATTCTGTTTTCCTATCACATATACACGCAACTCCTACCCCCCCCATTTCACACCCTACTATTTCTCCAACATAGGTGTGTCCGGTCCACGGCGTCATCCTTACTTGTGGGATATTCTCTTCCCCAACAGGAAATGGCAAAGAGCCCAGCAAAGCTGGTCACATGATCCCTCCTAGGCTCCGCCTACCCCAGTCATTCTCTTTGCCGTTGTACAGGCAACATCTCCACGGAGATGGCTTAGAGTTTTTTAGTGTTTTACACGAGTCTTGCCCACTCAGGAGGCCCCTAGTACATCTAGCGCGCCAATACTCCTTACTATGCAACAATTAACGGCTGTAATGGATAATTCTGTCAAAAACATTTTAGCCAAAATGAACCCTTGCCAGCGTAAGCGTGGATGCTCTGTTTTAGTTACCGAAGAGCATGACGACGCTGATATTAATATCTCTGAAGGGCCCCTAACCCAATCTGAGGGAGCCAGGGAAGTTTTGTCTGAGGGAGAAATTACTGATTTAGGGAACATTTCTCAGCAGGCTGAATCTGATGTGATTACTTTTAAATTTAAATTGGAACATCTCCGCATTTTGCTTAAGGAGGTATTATCCACTCTGGATGATTGTGAAAATTTGGTCATCCCAGAGAAACTATGTAAAATGGACAAGTTCCTAGAGGTGCCGGGGCTCCCAGAAGCTTTTCCTATACCCAAGCGGGTGGCGGACATTGTTAATAAAGAATGGGAAAGGCCCGGTATTCCTTTCGTCCCTCCCCCCATATTTAAAAAATTGTTTCCTATGGTCGACCCCAGAAAGGACTTATGGCAGTCAGTCCCCAAGGTCGAGGGAGCGGTTTCTACTTTAAACAAACGCACCACTATTCCCATAGAGGATAGTTGTGCTTTCAAAGATCCTATGGATAAAAAATTAGAAGGTTTGCTTAAAAAGATGTTTGTTCAGCAGGGTTACCTTCTACAACCCATTTCATGCATTGTCCCTGTCACTACAGCCGCATATTTCTGGTTTGATGAACTGCTTAAGGTGCTCGATAGTGACTCTCCTCCTTATGAGGAGATTATGGACAGAGTCAATGCTCTCAAATTGGCTAATTCTTTCACTCTAGACGCCTCTTTGCAATTGGCTAAGTTAGCGGCTAAGAATTCTGGGTTTGCTATTGTGGCGCGCAGAGCGCTTTGGTTGAAATCTTGGTCGGCTGATGCGTCTTCCAAGAACAAGCTACTAAACATTCCTTTCAAGGGGAAAACGCTGTTTGGCCCTGACTTGAAAGAGATTATCTCTGATATCACTGGGGGTAAGGGCCATGCCCTTCCTCAGGATCGGCCTTTCAAGGCAAAAAATAGACCTAATTTTCGTCCCTTTCGTAAAAACGGACCAGCCCAAGGTGCTACGTCCTCTAAGCAAGAGGGTAATACTTCTCAGGCCAAGCCAGCTTGGAGACCAATGCAAGGCTGGAACAAGGGAAAGCAGGCAAAGAAACCTGCCACTGCTACCAAGACAGCATGAAATATCGGCCCCCGATCCGGGACCGGATCTGGTGGGGGGCAGACTCTCTCTCTTCGCTCAGGCTTGGGCAAGAGATGTTCTGGATCCTTGGGCGCTAGAAATAGTCTCCCAGGGTTATCTTCTGGAATTCAAGGGACTTCCCCCAAGGGGAAGGTTCCACAGGTCTCAGTTGTCTTCAGACCACATAAAAAGACAGGCGTTCTTACATTGTGTAGAAGACCTGTTAAAAATGGGAGTGATTCATCCTGTTCCATTGAGAGAACAAGGGATGGGGTTCTACTCCAATCTGTTCATAGTTCCCAAAAAAGAGGGAACATTCAGACCAATCCTAGATCTCAAGATCTTAAACAAATTTCTCAAGGTCCCATCTTTCAAGATGGAAACCATTCGAACTATCCTTCCTTCCATCCAGGAAGGTCAATTCATGACCACGGTGGATTTAAAGGATGCGTATCTACATATTCCTATCCACAAGGAACATCATCGGTTCCTAAGGTTTGCATTCCTGGACAAACATTACCAGTTCGTGGCGCTTCCTTTCGGATTAGCCACTGCTCCAAGGATTTTCACAAAGGTACTAGGGTCCCTTCTAGCTGTGCTAAGACCAAGGGGCATTGCAGTAGTACCTTACCTGGACGACATTCTGATTCAAGCGTCGTCCCTCCCTCGAGCAAAGGCTCACACGGACATCGTCCTGGCCTTTCTCAGATCGCACGGCTGGAAAGTGAACGTGGAAAAGAGTTCTCTATCCCCGTCAACAAGGGTTCCCTTCTTGGGAACAATTATAGACTCCTCAGAAATGAGGATTTTTCTAACAGAGGCCAGAAAGACAAAGCTTCTGGACTCTTGTCGAATACTTCATTCCGTTCCTCTTCCTTCCGTAGCTCAGTGCATGGAAGTGATCGGGTTGATGGTAGCGGCAATGGACATAGTTCCTTTTGCGCGCATTCATCTAAGACCATTACAACTGTGCATGCTCAGTCAGTGGAATGGGGACTACACAGACTTGTCTCCAAAGATACAAGTAAATCAGAGGACCAGAGACTCACTCCGTTGGTGGCTGTCCCTGGACAACCTGTCACGAGGGATGACATTCCACAGACCAGAGTGGGTCATTGTCACGATCGACGCCAGTCTGATGGGCTGGGGCGCGGTCTGGGGATCCCTGAAAGCTCAGGGTCTTTGGTCTCGGGAAGAATCTCTTCTACCGATAAATATTCTGGAACTGAGAGCGATATTCAATGCTCTCAAGGCTTGGCCTCAGCTAGCGAGGACCAAGTTCATACGGTTTCAATCAGACAACATGACGACTGTTGCGTACATCAACCATCAGGGGGGAACAAGGAGTTCCCTAGCGATGGAAGAAGTGACCAAGATTATTCTATGGGCGGAGTCTCACTCCTGCCACCTGTCTGCTATCCACATCCCGGGAGTGGAAAATTGGGAAGCGGATTTTCTGAGTCGTCAGACATTGCATCCGGGGGAGTGGGAACTCCATCCGGAAATCTTTGCCCAAGTCTCTCAACTTTGGGGCATTCCAGACATGGATCTGATGGCCTCTCGTCAGAACTTCAAAGTTCCTTGCTACGGGTCCAGATCCAGGGATCCCAAGGCGGCTCTAGTGGATGCACTAGTAGCACCTTGGACCTTCAAACTAGCTTATGTGTTCCCGCCGTTTCCTCTCATCCCCAGGCTGGTAGCCAGGATCAATCAGGAGAGGGCGTCGGTGATCTTGATAGCTCCTGCGTGGCCACGCAGGACTTGGTATGCAGATCTGGTGAATATGTCATCGGCTCCACCTTGGAAGCTACCTTTGAGACGAGACCTTCTTGTTCAGGGTCCGTTCGAACATCCGAATCTGGTTTCACTCCAGCTGACTGCTTGGAGATTGAACGCTTGATTTTATCGAAGCGAGGTTTCTCAGATTCTGTTATCGATACTCTTGTTCAGGCCAGAAAGCCTGTAACTAGAAAGATTTACCACAAAATTTGGAAAAAATATATCTGTTGGTGTGAATCTAAAGGATTCCCTTGGGACAAGGTTAAGATTCCTAGGATTCTATCCTTCCTTCAAGAAGGATTGGAAAAAGGATTATCGGCAAGTTCCCTGAAGGGACAGATTTCTGCCTTGTCGGTGTTACTTCACAAAAAACTGGCAGCTGTGCCAGATGTTCAAGCCTTTGTGCAGGCTCTGGTTAGAATCAAGCCTGTTTACAAACCTTTGACTCCTCCTTGGAGTCTCAATTTAGTTCTTTCAGTTCTTCAGGGGGTTCCGTTTGAACCCTTACATTCCGTTGATATTAAGTTATTATCTTGGAAAGTTTTGTTTTTAGTTGCAATTTCTTCTGCTAGAAGAGTTTCAGAATTATCTGCTCTGCAGTGTTCTCCTCCTTATCTGGTGTTCCATGCAGATAAGGTGGTTTTACGTACTAAACCTGGTTTTCTTCCAAAAGTTGTTTCTAACAAAAACATTAACCAGGAGATTATCGTACCTTCTCTGTGTCCGAAACCAGTTTCAAAGAAGGAACGCTTGTTGCACAATTTGGATGTTGTTCGCGCTCTAAAATTCTATTTAGATGCTACAAAGGATTTTAGACAAACATCTTCCCTGTTTGTTGTTTATTCAGGTAAAAGGAGAGGTCAAAAAGCAACTTCTACCTCTCTCTCTTTTTGGATTAAAAGCATCATCAGATTGGCTTACGAGACTGCCGGACGGCAGCCTCCCGAAAGAATCACGGCTCATTCCACTAGGGCTGTGGCTTCCACATGGGCCTTCAAGAACGAGGCTTCTGTTGATCAGATATGTAGGGCAGCGACTTGGTCTTCACTGCACACTTTTACCAAATTTTACAAGTTTGATACTTTTGCTTCTTCTGAGGCTATTTTTGGGAGAAAGGTTTTGCAAGCCGTGGTGCCTTCCATTTAGGTGACCTGATTTGCTCCCTCCCTTCATCCGTGTCCTAAAGCTTTGGTATTGGTTCCCACAAGTAAGGATGACGCCGTGGACCGGACACACCTATGTTGGAGAAAACAGAATTTATGTTTACCTGATAAATTTCTTTCTCCAACGGTGTGTCCGGTCCACGGCCCGCCCTGGTTTTTTAATCAGGTCTGATAATTTATTTTCTTTAACTACAGTCACCACGGTACCATATGGTTTCTCCTATGCTATTATTCCTCCTTAACGTCGGTCGAATGACTGGGGTAGGCGGAGCCTAGGAGGGATCATGTGACCAGCTTTGCTGGGCTCTTTGCCATTTCCTGTTGGGGAAGAGAATATCCCACAAGTAAGGATGACGCCGTGGACCGGACACACCGTTGGAGAAAGAAATTTATCAGGTAAACATAAATTCTGTTTTTTGAGCGGCTCTCGCCCGCTGAATTTCCCTCCCCTACACCTCGTTTACATGACGATATTAAGCACATATTATGACTCTCTATTCTCGTAGATTCAAAAGCCTTTCTTTTTTTTTTTTCTCTTCCCTACCACCCTCCTTTTTCCCCATACACCTCTTCCCTAACCATGGCACAAATGCGCATCCTGACACTTAACTTGCAGAGCCTTAATTCCCCCACTAAGCGTAATCTTATGTTGAATATGCTCCAACACTCCAGAATAGATGTTGCTCTGCTTCAGGAGACACATTGGCTCACGAACACTGACACTTCCCGAAACTATAAGAAAAACACAGTTATCATCACTGCGTCATACAATTTTAAATCCAGAGGAGTGGCGATTCTTATTAGCTCCCTTGTCACATATGAACCTATTTACATAGAGCAAGACCCACAAGCCTGATATGTCATCCTAGTAAGTAGATTAAACGACAAACTAACCACTATAGTGAACACTTATGCTCCTAATACGAAGCAAATTAAGTTTCTTAGACATCTGCTAAGTTCAGTATCGGCAGTCAAACAAGGCGAGTTGATTTTAGGGGGTGACTTAAATTTAATATGGGACCCCATCCTAGTTAGATTAGGCCCAAGGATCTCCTCAGCAGAGAGATCAGCCCACCCTCTCTCAGTGGTGTTTCAAAAATTATTTAACCAATATGACTTATATGATGTCTGGAGGGCTCTGCCTCCTTCAGACAAAGAGTTCACATTTTACTCCCCACCGCACAAATCCTATACTTGTATTGACTTCTTTTTTATGAGTTTGCATGCTTTAGACCACGTTACACTTGCAAAGATTTCCCCTGTGACTTGGTTGGACCATGACTCCTCCTCACAATAGGCCCGCATTTCACCCACTCACCCCCCCCCTACATGGCGTCTTAGAGATTTCCTAATCACTTATCCGACTCTCAGACTTGAAACCCAAGACATAATCACTTACTTTTTATAAGTAAACGATACTATCTGCGTTACAGCAGAGGTCTTATGGGCTTCCCTTAAGGCTTTTCTTACATTATATCTCCAAAGCAACACAGATCCATAAAGCTCAGAGCGCCTCCCTAGCTGCATTGATCTGCCAACTTAGATCCCTTAAAAGCCGACTCTCCACATCCTATACCATTGACTTGAATACCCAAATCTCAGATCTCACGCGACAGCTTAGAACACTGGAATTTCAGAGAACGCAGGCCAACTTGGAGAAGCTCAAACAAATATACTATTATAAAAGCAACAAGGCCTCCTCATTCTTAGCAACAAAACTACGAAATCGAACGGCACAATCTAAAATACTTTGTCTTAATTCACAACGAGGTGTGGTGACCTCGCCAAAAGAGATCGGTGAAACCTTTCGGGAATATTACTCGAACTTGTATAATCTAGAGGATACTGACCCTACTCCCCTTCTCTCCACAAAGGAAATTCGCTTGTTTCTAGAGTCACTAAACCTCCCTCAACTTGCCCAAGAAGCCTCCCAAGACCGCATTGCCCGATTTTGCTTGAGGAAGTTAGAACTAGCATTAAAGAACTTAAAATAAATAAGTCCCCAGGGCCAGATGGCTTTACTGGCCAATTTTATAAGACTTTTGACCTTACAGTCGCTCCTATCCTATGTAGAACCTTTAACGAAGTTATGAAAAGAGGCTCCTTTTGTAGAGAATATTTGGAAGCTACTATCACTACTATTCTTAAGCCAGGTAAAGATCCTATAGATTGCGGTAGTTACCGCCCTATTTCATTACTAAACCTAGACACTAAACTGTATGCCAAAATTATTGCCAACCGTCTGTCTAAAATAATTTCTACTTTGGTCCACTCAGATCAAGTGGGCTTCATTCCTCTGAGAGAGGGACCAGATGCCACAAGACGGGTATTAGACGTCCTAATTAGGGCAGCCAAAGTAAGAATACCCCTGCTCGCCCTGTCGTTAGATGCCGAAAAGCCCTTTGACAGGGTGAGATGGGAATATTTATGGGAGACCCTGGGTGCGTTTAAGTTCCCGACCATATTCATTACAGCTGTAAAAGCGCTATATTCTAACCCATCTGCTAAAGTTAAAGGGGTAGGTTTTAAGTCTGCCTTTTTTAAATCTCCAACGGGATTAGGCAGGGCTGCCCCCTCTCACCATTGTTATTTGTGCTTTCAATAGAACCCATTGCACAAGCTATCAGATTGGATCCAGATATTTCAGGCTTCCCCACTATAGAGACCCAACACAAAATCACACTTTACGCAGACAATATTACCCTACTTCTGACACACCCGCTCATGTCTCTCCCAGCCGTCTTTAAACTACTCAATATATTTACCACTCTGAGTCACTACAAATTGAACGTCTCTAAGACTGAAGCCCTACATCTAAATATTACACTTGCAGACTTGACCCGACTACAGAAACAATATCAATTTCAATGGTCTGCACAATCCATCAAATTACTAGGGATCTACCTTAGCATGGCTACCACCACAGTCATTTCCAAAAATTTCTTGGACAGACTCCCTGAATGGCAAAAACTCCTAGACTCCTGGGAATATCGAGAGATCTCTTGGACAGGTAGGATAGCAGCCATCAAGATGTCCTTTATTCCTAAGATCACCTACCTGTTCCGCTCCCTCCCGATTAATGTCCCTAGACCCATTCTCAATAGACTGCAGAGCCTCATCACCTCCTATATTTGGAAAGGTAAAAAACCTAGGACTGCCACACAGACACTACAGAGAAACACTACTAAAGGTGGTTTAAGCCTCCCAAACATCATTCTCTACTACCAGGCTGCTCGCCTAACTCACCTACTGAGTTGGAGCTATATGACTAACATGGCCTCTTGGAGGGAGATTGAGCAGTCTTTACTGCCATCCGGTTTGCATTTGCAAGACTTACCCTGGGTACCCACACACCGTAGGTGAGATCTCAAATTAACCCAACCTGTGATTCTTGACACTTTATAATTTTGGGACCAATCCAGACATCTTCCCACTATTGCACCTCATCCCTCACCACGACAGACAATTGCTAGCTCACTTATTTGTCTTTCTGACTCCCACATTCTCACATGGAACAATTTCAATGTAACGTATATTTTGGACCTCTATAACCATACAAACACACTATCACATAATGGACTTTGTGCGGACCTACAAATACCACATTCTATGAGATTTGAGGCATTTCGTCTATGCTCTATCATCAGATCTTGGGGATTCCCTGGAACTGATCTTAGAGAAGCTACCAATTGGGAACGAAGATGGTCGCAAGCCCTTATGATTAAGGGAGCTCTCTCATATCATTATGACTTGCTCCTTGACCCACATTCTCACCATAAGATATCGCAGCATGTGGCATGGGAAAGAGAATTAAACTTTACCACTGATATAGACTCCTGGCATAAAGAGATACTATTCACTAAAAAACTATTACACTGTGCAACATTATGGGAGTTAAATTTTAAGATTATTGTGCGCTGGCACTTAGTCCCTAATACTTTACATAAAATATATAATACTCACCCTCCTACTTGTTGGAGAGGTTGTGGCTTAGTAGGTACGCAGAGTCATATTTGGTAGTCTTGCCCAATAATCGCACCCCTATGGACACAACTCTTTGACATTCTCAGTCGACTTAACATTACCCTCCCGCTAGGCCCTCAGACGTGCCTTCTCCATTTAGATTGTCCTGCATTAACTACTGCACAAAAATCTTTAACCATTTACTTACTAATGTCTACCAAACTCGAAATTGCGAAAGCTCGGAAACAGAAATCCCCTCCATCAATTGCACAAGTCATTGCCACTGCAACCTACTTACATAGGATGGAATCATACGCCTACTCAGCCCTAAATAGGACTGACACTTATCTTGAGATTTGGATGCACTGGATGGAGATATTCCCCCACTGAGACACGTTGAGAAACCACAGCCACCTCCCCCTCTCCCCCTCCCCCCTTTTTTTTTCTCTCTCTACTTAAGTCTATATCAATCTACGAGAAGCATAGGAATATATGGTATAATATTAGAAACTGAGAAATAATTATGTAACTTTAGAAACTCTTGGTTAACAATTTTCTAGTCAGCGATAACGCCATCTCATTTGCTCTGCTCTAACGAATGTATATACCCAAGGATTTTGGATGTTTAATTTCTCTCTGTTTAAGGTTAATTTATTGTTCTTCATTATCTGTACATAGCTGACTATTTTGTTGGTCTTAAGTTACGCAGAAAATGTGATTGTTCATGTACAAGTACTTCCCTGCGTGGATATGTCAGAATTACATGTTTGTACCTAAAAAAAAAAACTACACTTTGACCCCACTCAAACATATAAGAAAGAATTATTTAGTATCCTAAAGGATGCTAAAAATAATGCTATTCTGTATAACGATAAATTTCAATTTTTGATGGAATCATATCCAACTATACCCACTTTTTATCACTTGCCCAAGGTGCATAAGACACTAATAGCACCTCCAGGTAGACCAATTATATCAGGGAGGATAGGGTCCCTTACTAATAATCTTTCAGTGTATATAGATCATTACTTACAGCCAGTAGTTAAATCTGCTAGGGCCTATCTTAGAGACACCCTACACACTATTAATATATTTGAGGGGTTAGAGTGGCAAGATGATTATCTTTGGATTACATGTGATGTGTCTTCCCTGTACACCTGTATCCCTGATGATTTAGGTGTTAAGGCTGTACAGGAGTCATTAAAAAGCACTGACATTACTGGAAGACATTTGGATTTTATTTTAATGGGTATCACATTTATATTATATCACAATTATTTTATTTTTGAAAAGCAGTTTTTTCGGTAGATACAAGGGACTACGATGGGGACTGCGTTTGCCCCATTGTATGCTAACATTTTTATGCATAATTTTGAAGTTAAACACATATGAGCTAATAATCCCCACATCAGTAATCTGATCAAATATTATCGGTATATTGATGATATCGTCATGATTTGGAGAGGGTCGGAGACTGATTGTGGGGAGTTATTGAACCATATGAATAACAATAATTACAATCTCAAATTTACTTCAAAAGTAGATAAGCAACAAGTGGAATTTTTAGATCTCCTGCGCTTTGTTGATGAGAATAGAAAGATAGCAGTATCAAATTATCGTAAACCTACAGACAAAAATGGGTTTTTGAACGCTAAAAGTGGCCACTTATCTAGGTGGAAAACAAATATCCCACTGGGGCAGTACCAACGGATTAAAAGGAACCGTACCAGAGACATAGATTATTATAGAGAAGAGGCTATTTTAGATAGAAGGTTCAAAGAAAAGGGTTATGACCCGAAAGTTTTACAAAAGGCTAAAGATAGGGTTAGAGCAATGGATAGAAAAAATATTCTAAAACCTAAGAGTAGAATTATAAGCAAAAATTATATGTTAAACTATGAGGCTAGATTTATTACTACATACAATCAGGGTAGTAAAGACATTCAAAATATCCTTAGGAAACATTGGGGAATTTTGAAAGCAGATCCAATATTAGGAGCCAGTTTACAAGAACAACCACTAGTGACGTTTAGGAAGAATAGGGATTTTAAAAACATACTAGCTCCTACTAAGTTACGCAATACCAATAAAGACAAAACTCCATGGTTAGAACAAAAACCAGGTACATATAGATGTGGATCTAAATCCTTTAAAATGAAGTATAAAAGCAATTGTGGCACCAACTATGTTGTGTATCTTCTCAGCTGTAGCTGCAACTTTATCTACATTGGTAGAACGAAAAGGAATGTACGTACCAGGTTGAGTGAGCATAGAAACAATATTAAAGCAGGTTTAACAACTCATAGTGTGTCTGAACATTTCAGGTTAAAACGCAATAAAGATCCAAATTGTTTAAAAATACAGATAATAGATTGTATCCCAGCAAATAGATATCCAAATAGACTACTCACCCTGAGACGCAGGGAGTCCTA
This sequence comes from Bombina bombina, assembly GCF_027579735.1. Taxonomy (NCBI): domain Eukaryota; kingdom Metazoa; phylum Chordata; class Amphibia; order Anura; family Bombinatoridae; genus Bombina; species Bombina bombina. The sequence goes on from NC_069504.1 coordinate 992,050,599, forward strand.
TTGGATTTATCAGCTTGACTGCATGCATCCTCAGGGTCTGAATATAGAATTGGACTTACAAGCTTTTATGTAAATGACAGTTAGGATAGTGAAAAAACACAGCTATGATGAGGTTTAGATTATCGCCTTTATAGTGAGTTTTATAAATGATATATTATCTAGCCAATCCAATTTTTTAAAAGATTTTTTTTTTTTTTAAATTTAAAAAAAATTAACAATTTTTAAGTATTTATCTTATATATACTATATTATGTTTTGATTATTAGAATCATTATCTTGTTGGTATGGGATATAGAATACATTATAATGGAGGTTATGGATTATGTATCAATAGTGTATATGCACATAAGTTATATTGTCTGTTTATTTATGTACCATTAATTTAAATTAGTGTCCATATATATGTTCTTTATATTTTTAAATTTTTTTTTTTTTTTTTAAATTTATATATGTGTCCAAAATACTTTAACATTTTTTTTTTTAAATAAATTTTTATTGAAGGTTCTTTGCAATAACATTCAAAAAAAATATGGCATAATAATAGTACATAACATGTGGGGGGAGGGGTGCGCTCAACTACAGAGCTGTGAGTGGGACTTTATCTATTGTGTATGACTAATATATATTTTGGCAACCTAGTTAAGGAACATATATTATCGTGATAACATATGATTGTGATATTTCTATTTATTTATATATTTTACCCATGGTAGCATATGATTTTATGGTGGGAGGATATTAAATGTGAATCCTTAATAGGATAAGGTATAAGGTGTGTGTGCAATGATTTGTTACAAATTGTGATACAATATGTTGCAAGGAACAATGCTTAAAGTGCAATATGTGCAATATATATGGTGAAAACAACCAACAATATGTGGTGTATAAAAACAGATACTTCTTAATTGAAACAAAACAAATGTACAATTGAATTATTAATCAGTTTATAGATATAAGCAAATAAAAACAAATAATAACAAATAAAATGATCATATCATTGCTATGGAATATAACAACTAATTCACTGAGTTTGTGAAAAGTGGTGTCGGTAAAACTGACTTATCAGCATAGACAAAAGTACTGGGATTGGTTGATAAGTTAATAGACACTCTTAGACAAAGTAAGTCCTTGAAAGGATATGATGATTATAGTTCAGCGTAAAATATAAAAGTTAAAAGTTGTGGCCACAACTTATAATAATAGTACATTACATGACAAAGAATAACTGAACAGCAAAATGATTCAAGACAGTTTCACATGTTTGTAGCCATCTATATATTACTGAAAACCAACATTTTATATATTTTTATTAGCAACACAATGACTGTAGCTATTATTCCAGGCTCTCGTGTCTTGACACATTCTAAAAGAACATTGTAGCTACTCAATGACCCAAACAGAAGGTCCTGGTACAAAGAACTTAATATGTAACAAAAAGGGGGGGAATTTAGGGATATGTCAGCGGATGAGCACCGCTTTAAAGATATATAATATAGCTATGTAGCAAAGGTGATGAAATGCTAAGAGTGTATAAGTGAGCAGTAGAAGTAGTAGTATTAACTGTTATGGTCTACTAAATACAGCCAGTGGGGGGCGGGAGACCATAGAAAATGACAATAAAATGATAATAGACACTGTCGACTAAGTGGCATGTAATATACTACGGAGTGTATGACTTGAGCGTTATATTGGAATATTACAAAAAAGAAGATAGAAGAAGGGGGAGGGGGTGGGACCCCAACTCTAAAGGATTGAGAATTAGATAACTATTTGAGATAAACTTATCCCCTCTGGTATGTGTATTACGGAACTCGCTATATCTCACAGGTAAAGAGACTGAAATATATTGTAGAGCAAGGAGAATTACCTGTATGTACTAGGAAGTTTCGCCTATCTACCTGATACGGAGTCTAAGGCAGGCTCCAGTGTTTCTGAGAGAAGAGAAGTCAAGCAATATCCATGTATCTGAGTCTTCAAATTAGGCATCTCACCTAGACATATCTCACACATGTTACAAATATTCACTTTTTCGTATGTCTGCAGGTAGTGTTAGACTAAATGAGAAGATAGAGATATTAAGCGTTTCACCTATTATAAATAGGCTTCTCAGAACCTAACAAAAACTCTCATTAGGTGTGTGTTTATAGCTAGTATGTCTACTTCTAGGGTGAGACTAAGAGGAAGGGGTTACATACCAAACATTTAACTAAACCTCCTAGGTCCTTACCTAGACATATCTTAAAAAATTAGATAAACATTAAACAATTTTAACATGGCAATACTTTAACACTGTAAACATTTGGGATGAAACAACGATAGTACAGCTTTATCAATGCAATCAAGAAGACTTGTCGGCCTTCCATCCCTCAGATAGATTGCTGAAAATCAAATGTATCTATTACAACCAATTGATGCTAAACCACTATTTCTAGTGAATAACATCCTGGAGGGCATCAAAGGGAGAGAAACATCATCATTAACATTCTCAATTATATGGAGGACAAACTAAGGTTGGGCCCGTCCACCACTTCAAGAGGGTTCCTGGTCAGATAGAGTTCTCCTTTTAGGAGGGGGAGGTGAGCGTCTAGGTTTTGGAGCCCACTCCAGGGCTGAGGCTCTTAGCAGAGGAGGATGAGCTTGATAAGAGGAACCTTGTGCAGGATCTTTTTGTGGTCCCAACTGTGGGTCGGAATTAGGAGACTGAACTGTGGGAGATTTCTGAAGGAGGTCTAGTTTCCCCATTACCTCCATTCCTTGTTTAAGTAAAAAAAATAGTATATGTATTGCCATTAAATTGAAAAAAGAGTTTTACTGGAAAACCCCACCTGTATTTTATGGAGTGTTTGCGTAAACACTGAGTAACTGGAAAAAAAGATCTTCTTTTAGCTAGCGTATGCGTGGAAAGGTCCGGAAAAAACAAAATCTCTTTGTATGGCTCAGGTAGTTCTTTGTTGAGGAAGGCCGCTTTGAGAATTTTTTCTTTAAAGTCGTAATAGTGAAGTCGGACAATTACATCTCTCGGTTGTGCCTGGTTAGCATTACGTACTCTCAAGGCTCTGTGAGCCCTATCGATCCTGTAGTCGGTATCTTGAGGACTGTTCAGTAGAGCAGCAAACATAGTCATCAGATATTGTGGGAGTTCAGTCGCTGTAATACTTTCGGGTATTCCCCTGATACGGACATTGTTGCGCCGGGATCTATCCTCAAGATCCGCTAATTTACCTTCCAGGTCAGATATTAGCTCCGCTAGAGTTTGAGTGTATGATAGAAGATTTGAATGATCTGTAGCAAGATCCTCATGTTTACGCTCTAAGATATCTGATCTCTCTCCGAGTGTGGCTATGTCCCTTTTAAGTTCAGCCACTGATGACTTGAGTTCCAGTTTCATAGAGGTATGATGGGTATACATTTTGGCTGATAGAGAGTTGATAAGTTCCCTAAGAGAGGAGGTTTCATTGTTATCCGAGGTTCTAGATCTAGCAGGATGTGTCATATTTTCCTCTTCTTGTCTCGAGGGGGAGTCCCTTGAGTCATCATCTGATAGATCTCTCTCAGTAGTAAGTTTACTATGAAAGTGGTCTGCTACCGTTCTCTTGGGAGCATCAGCTTGTCTGTGTTTTTTCCTGTTGGAGTGGGACATTATGGTAGGTGAGAACAGGTGTATTAGTATTTATATAAGCTACTAGACCAGGAACCCTCCCGTGTCGTGTTTAAATTGGGGTCCCAGACTGCCTTCTATTTAATAGTTTAGCACATTTTCACTGTATCAAAGTCAGGGTGGGAACACATGTACTTGGAAGAAAAATAGTGAAGTAGGACCTGTATCAACTTAACTGGACATTAGTAATATATACAAATATTCAAGATAAACAGTAAATACCAATCCAATACTATATATAATTTGTCTGATTTCAGACTGAGCAACTGCAAAACACGTCTCTGGAGCCCTGGGGAAGCAATGACAGGTTAAGGCAAAAAATTACACTCCACCTCAGCTCGTGATTCTGAGGACAATAAGACTGACGCAGCAGCCTATGGTTACTGGATTTGTGGCAGTGAGACCAGATATTGCTAGTTCTTATATATAAGTCTGCTTTGAAACTGCTACTGCTAAGCACTGAGTAGATTTATAGATTCCTCTAGAAGCGTATATGGCTTGAATAGACAGTACTGCAGTTATGACAGGTTACTATCCAAGAAGAGGACCTCTTATTATTATGTGCTCTGGGTTGTTCCCCTAGAGTGAGCTCGTGTACTGTAGAAGCAATAGGGTTGTTCCGTGATACAGGGTTTCAATTATACTTGCTGAAGATAGATCTCTAACTCCATAAACAAAAAGTGAAAGGATGCTGGAGACCAAAGCAAAAGCTGTGTCTATAGATTGGCAGGCAGTACAGATATTAAATTCAAACTGTTTCATATAAAGTTTATTCCCTCTGCTGAATAGGAGTTATGTCAAGGCAAAAATGCATTAATATTGCCACCTATAGAGTGTGAGTGTCAAAGATTTTGTAGATGTTTCTTAAGGCTTAGATACTGGCCAGTACAAATAAGAAGCTTGCTAGCATTTACTGTTGACTTGTAGCTAATTGCTGTAGCAATGGAAAAGTGATCATATTCTGTGCAATCTTCCACGTGGTCAGTAAAGCATCAGTAGCTCGTTTAATGACATAGAAATATGTATTTAGATGATACACTGTCTCACATACAATACTCTGATATATCGAAGAGGGGAAAAGCCACTCTCTCTGACTCTCTAGTTGTGTAGAATAATATGATAGGGGGTACTGCTCTTACGGTAAATCTGCGCTTCTCACAGCAACACTCATGAATGTAAACAGTTAAGATGGTGGATTCGCGCCACAACTTAGATAATGTTTGGCTGCAAGCCAAAATAACAGTTCGTGTATTAACGTCTCTTTTAGATATTTTCAAGCAACATTTTATGATGGGAAATCAGTATGAACAATATAGTGTTACTGTCTTGCAGCTGTAATAGATCTGCTGCCACTTACTGTGAGCCGTTAAGCTTTGTGTGTCCAGTGAGGCTTCCCTTGTTTGTTCACCTGTAATGCGCTGTGTCATGTACCGGTCTCCAAATTGTTGAAGTTAGCAGGGCTCCGGAGCGGATCCCCGACCCTCCGGAGCTGGAACAGTAGTAAGACCCAAGTGTGTTAGCGTAGGGCTCGGCAACAAGGACAGAGTCACATGTCAGCGCCTAGTCTTCAGACCAGCCGGTCACTCGCAAATCTCACTGACCGTGCGGTCCTGGTCCCAGCGTCTGCTGATTACTTGCCTTAATCAGGCTTACTCCTTCTTTCAGTCGACAGGTGTAGGTAAAAAAAAAAGAAGCTCAGGGCCTGAAGTCTTATAACATGTAGGCACTCCCGCACCTAATATCGCCTCCTTCTCCCGCACTAAGCTCCGCTGCTATGGCGGACCGTTGCACCAACCACTTAGCTAGGTATAGATGTTGTTAGGTATGTTTTTTGGGCACTTTTATACCCTTTGATTCTATCTTCTTATAGAACTCCGCACAGAGCACTAGCTAAATGCAGCCAGCTATGTCGGCAGTTGGCTCCGCCCCCCTATTTTTTAAATTTTTTGATATTTAGAATATACATTTATATGGATTTCATATGGATTTTATATTGCTGCTTTTTTGGTGGTTTTTTTTATTATTGCTGATTTTATTATTGCTCTTTTGCTGCATAATGAGTGACCAACATGTATGTTTAATGCATCTTTGTGGTTTTTATTGTTATGTGATTTTAATTGATAGCCCAATTGTACTATATTAGTGATATGTTTTACAACTCTAAGTTTGTAATTCACTCAGCCATAGCATAATCATGTGCATTAAGCATGATATGCTATTGGCTGAATGGAAGGTTCCAATCACATAGGCTCTTTTATAAAGCCGGTTTGAGCCTTGTGTCAGTATTCATTCATTTTTTCTCTTGAAAAAGTCTGAGCGGACTCAGACGAAACGTACGTAGAGTTTCACTGCACCACCAGTAGTTTCTTAACAGACTATAGCATTCTGCACCCAGACTTGGTATATGCCGACCGAGATGTTTGTATTTGGGCTGAGAATTTAAGTACTACACTGGAGGGATCGTTTTTATGTTTGAACCTGCTGTTTATACTTCTAAACGTTTGTGAGTATGTATTGTGTGCTAACACTCACTCTGTAATAAATACCCTGCACTTGAATCGGGCTGCGCCTGTTTTCCTATTTCCTCATAGCTCTTGTTCCTGATTGGGTGTAACTTGGAAGTACACACCCACCATCAGGGGCAGCAGACCATCCGGATGCTAACACAGAGGTTCCGGTAATACCAGCTGATTCGATTTATTAGCAACTCTGTGGATTAACGTCTGTCACCTAATAAAGGATAACCTGCTTCAATCTCTACAAACTCTCAGGTCTCCTCACTCTTCACAACTGAAGCGCCGATCCCGGTATTATTTTCATTGGACATTATCCCTTTGCTCGATTCCATCTGAGGGTCTGCTGTTATGCATGTTCAGATAGCGGACCGGGGATCTTGTGGCTCTGTCTCGGAGGATTGATCTAGATCTGTTGACATGAGATTCTTCCCTGTGGAAGGGATCTTGTGGCTCTGTCTCGGAGGATAGATCTAGATCTGTCGACATGAGATTCTTCCCTGTGGATCAGAGAGGGGAATTAGTGGTAGAGCGCTAGCTTTGCTTGCAAGATCGTTGCCCACATCTTCCAGAATCTTTTTTCTCAGGAGCTGTCTCGGGGCACATGCTTCCGGAGACCTTCTTGAGTAATAGTGATCACGGTCACTAGCCTGTTGGGTTTGTGACTAGGGACTTGGGAGGAGTCTGCTCTCCCCATAACCATCTTGGGGTGGAGAGCGATTTACAATGCTCTGATGGCTTGACCTCAGTTGTCTCCAGGTTTTTTCAGATTCTAGTGAAACAATTTCATCTCAGTGGTTTACATTAACCACCTGGGAGGAACCTGGAGTTCCTTTGCTATGATTGGCGTGGATTGTTCAGTGGACGGACGCTCACATTCATTGTTTATCCACTATTTACATTTAAGGAGTGAATACCGGGAGAGAACTTCTTGAGCAGTAAGATTTTTCATCCCGGGGAGTGGGCGCTTCTGCCGGAGGTGTGTCCAGATTAACCCTCAAATTGGGGATGCTAGAGTTGGAAATGGCAGTACGCCAAGCTTCCAAGTTATGTTAATGGTCAAGAGATCAGCAGGCTGCTCTGTTAAATACCTTGGTGGTTCCTTGGGATTTCGGTCTGACATTCCTGTTCTTCAGTTTACTCTCCTTCCACGAGTCATTGCTGGTATCAAATGGGAGTGAGCATGTGTATTTTAATAGTTCCTGCATAGTCTCGCAGGATCTGGTATACAGACCTAGTGGGTATTTATTTCTTCCACCTTGGTGGTTATTCTTGAGGAAGGACCTTCTAATCAGGGTCCATTCTTTCATCCAACTTTCGTTTCTCTGAAACTTTCTGCTTGGAGATTGTATGCTTAGTTCTGTCTAAGCGTGGTTTTTCTGAGTCGGTCATTGAGACCATGATTCAGGCTTGCAAGCCTGTTACTGGTAACTTTTACCATAAGGTATGGCGTAAATTCCCTGATTGGTGTGAATCCCAGGACTACTCTTGGAAGTAGGGTCAGGATTCCTAGGGGTTTTACCCTTTCTCTGGTAAGGTTTGGAGGACAGTTTTTCAGTCAGTTCTCTGAAGGGTCAGATTTCTGCGTTACCCTTTTTTTTTACACAAGTATCTGGTGGATGTACCAGACGTGTAATCTTTTTTCAGACCCTGGTTATTATCAGGCCTGTGTTTTAGGCTGTTGCTCTTCTTGGAGCTTTTAACCTTGTTTTGAGGTTTTGTAGCAGGCTCAGTTTGAGCCATAGCATTCCATAGATTTTAAATTTTTATTTTGGAAGTTGTCTTTTTTGTTATATCTTCTGCTCAGAGAGTATAGGTGCTCTCGGTTTTGCAGTGTGATTCACTTTATCTTATTTCGGATAAGGCAGTTATTTATCCTAAGTGGAAATATTGTTTAGGAATTTGTTATTCCTTCTCTGTGTCCTCATTCGTATCTCTTGAGGAATGTGTGTGCACAATTGGATGTTGTGCATGCTTAATATTTTTCTTCTGTTTTTGTTTGTTTTCTCTGTAACAGAAAGCTACTATTACTTCTCTTTTCTCTGGTTGAGAAGTTTAATTCATTTGCTTTTCAGACTGCGGGGCTGCAGTCTCCTGAGAGAGTTATGCCCCATTTCCTTCTTAATATGAGGAGAGTCCACGGCATCATTCCTTACTGTTGGTTCCTTATGGAGGGTATCTGCCCTTTGAAATGGGACTGGAGTTTTAAGTAGTCTTGTCAGCCTCTCAGTAAGAGCATTGACAAATGTTAAAGTCTAGAGAGGCAGGGAGAGTCTTTTTGCGAACGCATCCAGACTCATATTAACAGCTCCTAAGCAATCCGTGTTGACGAGTTTCACTGCCGGCTTCCATCACTCAAGTCAATGTCAGGAGCGATGCTACAAGACTGTCAAATTTGTGAATCTGTGTTTCTGTTCCATGGCATAGATTCCAGTAAGATTGTTTCATTTTTTTTATTTTTTTTTTAAACATATAACGCAAGAAGACAGGGTCACAGTGTGGCTCCTTTTATCTGTATGGAATCAAGGGTTAATATCTCCAGAGGAGGATTATTGAACAGTGGGGATGAATCACATAAGGTTATTTGATTATGCTTTGACATGTGTGAGATGAGGCTCAGGCAGATGGAACATACAGGGTTTTTCACTTTCGTTTTGGGAGCTGCTCAGCCTGAAAGACTTGGCACGCTTTTTTACTAGTATAGCAGGGGCGGTCCTGCATTGTGCTCCACGTAACCAGATGTGGTCACACTTATTTCCTCTTTCCTGACCGTGCGGTTTACCGGAGAAGCAGTTTCTCTATTTGGCCTGGGTCATAGGAGGTGGTGAGTGCCCCAGCCATTGGGGCTATAAAGGTGCTGTTTTTTCTTATTAATCAATAGTCTGCTTTGTTTGCGCAAGCTATGGAAGATTTTGATGCGTTAGAGGGTACTCCCTCTTTACCTAAATCTAATACCTGTCTATATTATGTTCCACATGCCTCGATAAAGTAACCATGTCAAAGAAAGTTAATATGTTTGATACCACTGAGCCGTCCACCTCTGAGGAGTCTCTGTCCCGTGAGATGTGCACCCTACAGTCATCTTCTAATACACATGCAGCTTTCCATAGCACTCTTAATCCTCCATCTGGAGGGGCCCTTTTACCGCCAGACTTTATTGAACAGTTACAAACGGCAGTGTCTGCAGCCTTTAGTGCTTTATCTCGCCCTGCTAAGTGCAAGCGAAAGGTCAAATATTGCTATCCTTCCCAGGGGTCATCTACTAGCTTATTGGATTTATCTGATACAAGATTATCCGATGATGAAGGCGCCTCTGATATTTCAGAGGGTGCTCTTTCTGGGTCGGAATCTGCTGCCTCTAAGCCTTCAACTGTGGAGGAACCAGACTTTAGATTTAGGATTGAGCATTTACGCTTTCTGCTCCTGAGGGACCTTTGATTCCTAAATTAGATAAGATCTACGAGGACAGGGTTGTGCCACAAACTTTCCCGATTCCCGTAAGAAGATGGCGAACATTATCAAGAATTATTAAGAATGAATGGGAAAGAATTGGTTCTTCATTTTCCCCTTCTTCCTTTAAAAAATTGTTCTCGGTCCTGGACTCTCAATTGGAGTTGTGGGGTTCCATCCCGAAGGTTGATGGCGCTATCCCCACGCTTGCTAAACGCACTACTATTCTGCTTGAGGATAGTTCGTCGTTTAAAGAGCCCATGGATAAGAAGACGGAAACTCTGTTAAGAAAGATGTTTCAACATCGGGATATTTGTTTCAACCGGCAGTGGCTGCTGCTGCGGTTGCTGGAGAGGTTACCTACTGGTGTGACTCATCTTATCTGACTTGATCGAGGTGGAGGGTCCCCTCTACGTAATCCAGGAAAGAATTAAGGCCTTAAGGGTGGCTAATTATTTTATTTGTGATGCAAATATGCATATTATTCACCTGAATGCCAAGGCTTCAGGTTTTTCTGTTCAAGCCTGTAGGGCACTCTGGCTGAAGACTTCTTTCCCTCCAATTTAAGGGAAAGATTTTATTTGGTCCAAGCCTGGACTCAATTATCTCCATGGTTACTGGAGGCAAAGGTGCCTTTTTATTGCAGGATAAGAACACGCCTAAGGGACAAGGCCCTAATTTTCGTTCCTTTTGTTTGGATAAATCCAAACGTCAGTAGCCCTTCGCAAAGCCTGAGCAATCCAAGGGGACTTGGAAGCTGGCTCAGTCCTGGAATATATCAAAGCAGAGCAAGAAGCCCGCCAACACAAAGTCGGCATTAAGGGGCAGCCCCCGATCCGGCTCTGAATCTTTTAGGGGCAGACTGTCACTCTTTTTAGATACTTGGTTTGGGGACGTGCAAGACCCGTGGGTCCTGGAGGTCATCGCTCAGGGATACAAGATACGTTTCAAGTCTCATCCACCCAGGGGCTGATTCCTCCTATCAAACATGTCTTCAAGGCAAGAAAAGAGAGAAGCCTTTCTGGGTTGCGTGATGGATCCTCCCTAGGAGTCATTGTCCCGGTACCACTTGCAGAAAGAGGTCTGGGGTACTATTTAAACCTCTTTGTGGTCCCAAAGAAGGAGGAAACTTTCCGCCCGACTTTGGACCTAAAGTGCTTAAACACATTCCTATCTGTCCCCTCGTTCAAGATGGAGACGATAAGGTTCTTCCTTCTCTTAGTTCAGGAGGGACAGTTCATGACCACTATAGATCTGAAGGATGCTTACCTTCATGTTCCAATACACAAGGAACACTTCAAGTTCCTAAGGTTTGTGTTCCTGGACTGCTTGCAGTGGCCAGAACCAGAGGTATAGCAGTAGGCCATATTTGGACAATATTCTGGTTCAAGCACCATCCTGTCGTCTGGCAGAAGACAATTTAAGATCTCTTCTGTTTCTTCTTCGAACTCATGGGTGGAAGATACACTTAGAAATGAGTTCTCTTATTCCCAGTACCAGGGTGGAATTCCTGGTACTATAATAGACTCCATATCTATGAGGATGTTCCTTACAGACCAGAGACGTTACAAGCTAACTTCTGCTTGTCTTGCCCTCCAGACCTCCTTAAGGCCCTCTGTGGCTCGGTGTATGGAGGTGATTGGTCTCATGGTGTTTAGCATGGACATAATTCCCTTTGCCAGATTCCATCTCAGACCACTTCAGCTGTGCATGCTGAGACAGTGAAACGGTGATCATTCGGATCTGTCTCAACAGATTTCTCTGGACAACCGGTCGAGAGGATCGCTCTCCTGATGGCTCTGTCCAAATCACCTTTCCCAAGGGACATCCTTCTTGATACCATCCTGGGAGATTGTGACTACAGAAGCAAGTCTATCAGGATGGGGAGCTGTTTGGGGTGCCAGGAAGGCACAGGGCCTGTGGACTCGAGTAGAATCCCTCCTCCCGATCAACATTTTGGAACTTCGAGCAATCTTCAAAGCTCTAAAGGCTTGGCCTCTTCTAGGTTCGTCCCAATTTATCAGATTCCAATCAGACAACATAACCTTGGTGGCTTACATCAACCATCAGGGGGAAACGAGGAGCTCCCTAGCAATCAGGGAAGTGTCTCGGATTCTGGAGTGGGCAGAGGTCCACAACTGCTCGCTGTCAGCGATCCACATTCTGGGTGTGGACAACTGGGAAGCGGATTTCCTCAGCAGACAAGCCTTTCATCCGGAGGAATGGTCTCTCCATCCCGAGGTGTTTGCGGAGATTTGCAACTGGTGGGGGACGCTGGAGATAGATCTCATGACGACCCGGCTAAATTCCAAGCTACCCAGATATGGGTCACGGTCCAGGGATCCTCAGGCGGAGCTAATAGATGCATTAGCAGTGCCTTGGAGGTTCAATCTATTTTGCATTTTTCAGCCGTTACCCCTTCTTTCCCGTGTAGTGGCCCGCATCGAGCAGGAGCAGGCATCAGTGATACTGATTGCTCCATCGTGGCCGCGAAGGATGTGGTTCGCAGACCTGGAGGGGATGTCCTCATCTCCTCCGTGGAAGTTACCTTGTCACAGGGATCTGCTGGAACAGGGTCCTTTTGTTAATCAAAATCTAGATTCTCTGAGGAGATTGAACGCTTAGTCTTAGCCAAGAGATTTCTCTAAGAGTGTTATTGACACTCTTATTCAGGCTCGTAAGCCTGTTGCTCGTCGCATCTATCATAAGGTGTGGAGAGCTTAACTATTCTGGTGTCAAGAGCGTGGTTTAGCCTGGCATAAGGTTAAGGCTGCCAGGATTCTTTCCTTTCTCCAGGAGGGTCTGGAGAAGGGACTTTCTGCCAGCTCCCTGAAGGGGCAAATTTCGTCCCTTTCTGTATTGCTGCACAAGAGGCTCGCAGAGCTCCCTGATGTGCAATCTTTCGTTAAGGCTCTGATTAGGATCAGACCTGTGTTTAGATCTAACGCTCCACCTTGGAGTTTGAATCTTGTCCTTAAGTTTTTACAACTGGCTCCGTGTGAGCCTATACATTCGGTTGACATCACATTGTTGTCCTGGAAGGTTCTTTTTCTTTTGGCTATTGCTTCTGCACGCAGAGTTTCTGAAATGGCTGCCTAGCAATGTGAGCCTCCTTATATGGTGTTCCACACTGATAAGGCTGTCCTACATACCCGCTTGGGTTTTCTACCTAAGGTGGTGTCTGATCGTAACATCAATCAGGAGATTGTGGTTCCTTCCTTATGTCCTAATACTTCTTCGAAGGAACGTTTACTTCATAATCTGGATGTGGTTCAAGCTTTGAAGTTTTATCTTCAAGCTACTAAGGATTTTAGGCAAACTTCTTCCTTGTTTGTTATCTATTCTGGGAAGCGTAAGGGTCTGAAGGCTTCTTTTTGGTTGAGGAGTGTTATACGCTTAGCTTACAAGTCAGCGGGTCTTAAACCTCCTCAGAGGGTTATGGCTCATTCCACTAGAGTGGTGGCTTCCTCTTGGGCCTTTTCAAAACGAGGCTTCTATGGATCAGATTGGTAAGCCGGCTACCTGGTCCTCTTTACATACTTTTTCAAAGTACTACAAATTTGACGTTTTTGCTTTGGCTGAAGCAGCTTTTAGGAGAAAGGTTTTACAGGCTGTGGTGCCCTCAGATTAGGGTCCACCTTTCCTTTACCCCTCTCGTTATCATTCAGTGTCCTCTAGAGCTTGGGTATAGTTTTCCCAACAGTAAGGAATGATGCCATGGACTCTCCTCATATTAAGAAGGAAAACATAAATTATGCTTACCTGATAATTTTAATTCCTTCTGTATGAGGAGAGTCCATGGCCCACACCCATATACTCCGATGAGTGGACCAAAATTAGTTTTTCTTTTCCGGCACCATTTATACCCTGATATTTCTCCTACTGTTCCTTGTTCCCTTGGCAGAATGACTGGGATATGAGGGAAGTGGGGAGTATTTAAGCCTTTGGCTGGGGTGTCTTTGCCTCCTCCTGGTGGCCAGGTTCAGTATTTCCCAACAGTAAGGAATAATGTTGTGGACCTCATACAGAAGGAAATGAAATTATCAGGTAAGCATAATTTATGTTTTCTCGAGGGCTGTCTCTTCTTCTTGGGCTTCCAAAAATGAAGCTTCTGTGTAACAGATTTGCAAAGCTGCAACTTGATTCTCTTTATATACTTTTTCCAAATTTTATACATTTTATATTTTTGCTTCGGCTGAGGATTCTTTTGGGAGTAAGGTTATTCAAGCGGTGGTGCCTTCTGTTTCGGTCTTCCTATCTTGTCCTTCACTAATTATCTGTGTCCTCTAGCTTGGGTATTGGTTTCCAACAGTAATTGATGAAGCCATGGACTCACCATATCTTAGGAAAGAAAAGAAAATGTATGCTTACCTGATAAATGTATTTATTTCCAGGAATGGTGAGTACACGTCCCCGCAATTTATTTCAAGACAGTTGTTTTTTAAAATCTCAGGCACCTCTACACCTTTTGTTATTTCTTTTTTTCTCCATTTTCCTTCGGTCGGATGACTGGGGATTGTGGGAAGGGAAATGATACTTAACAGTTTGACTGTGGTGCTCTTTGCTTCCTCCTGCTGGCCTGGAGTGATATTCCCAACAGTATTTGATAAAGCCGCGGACTCACCATATCCGGAAATAAATACATTTATCAAGTAAGCATAAAATTTCTTTTTAAGTTTTGGGATTTGGTATACAGAGATACGATAAGGAAGCATTCTGTATGTATAAAGTGATAAGATAAGGAGTTTTGGTCTCCCTACAAGTTCAGTCCATTTTAATGGGTTGTAGTTTCAAAGAGCTATTTCATATAAGATGCAATTTCCCATACATTTTATATTCTACAGCATGGATCACAAGTCATTGGAAACACACATTAAGTGACAACCAATTTTATAGAAATAATGTTATATCATTATGTTAATATAAGATACCAATTAATAATATCTCTCATGTGACTTAACTTAAGTGATTTAGGGTTTAAGAGAAATACAGCAAATTTATTTTTATATATCAAAAAACAAGTTCAAAGGTATCAGATAAAGGGATATAATTGTTGTAATATCGGGAAAAAAATATTTTTATATTATTTTATTTTTAAATAAATTGCTCCCTTTTACTGTGTTTCAACCCCTACAGACGGGCTAAGTACACAGTCAACTCCTGTGCCTCTCTATACAACTGGTGAGCTATTCAGGAGCAGGCATATGTGTGTATTCTCCAATCACTGTATGTATCCTCAAGTGTGGCACAAAGGGGGCTTTACAGGTGTGCAACATTGTCTATATGTTTAATCCTTTTGAAGATGCATAGTAAAAAGAAGAGTTTGTTTCAACATAAAATTGTCTAATGTTCTAGGGCAGGGTTCTTCAAACTTTATTTCTCAAGACCCAGTGCCATGATATCACATACCTTCACGACCATATTTTCATTCTTGGTTTGAAATTTTCAAAAAAGTAATATACGACAGGATAGATGCAATTATTGGCAAAGTGACTAAAATGTGTGTGTACTTTAGTCCTGATTGTAGTCAAGCTTGAAAGTGTTGTAAAAGGTTCTCATACACACACTCTAATACAACACACACACTCAAATTCAACATACACACATCACATGCACTCTCATAAAACACACACACTCATACCACACACACACACATACCACACACACTCTCCTACAACACAAACACTACACACACTCATCTTTCAACACACACACCACACACACTCTCCTACAACACACAAACACTCCACCAACACACACACCACACACTCACTCTCCTAAAACACACACACACACTTCCTTACAACAAACACACACTTCTACAACACACACACTCCACTACAACACACATACCACAGACACTCTCCTAAAACACACACACACACACACTTTCCTACAGCACTCATACACTAGTACAACACACACACACTCTCCTACAACACACACTCCTATGACACACACACTCTCTCCTAAAACAAACACACTCCTCTACAGCAAACACACATCAAAAACACTCTACTACGACACACACACTCCACTACAACACACACACCACAGACACTCTCTTACAACACACACACTCCACTACAACACACACACCACAGACACTCTCTTACAACACACACACTCCTCTAAAACACACACAAACTCTCCTACAGCATTCATACACTAGTACAACACACACACAGTCTTCTACAACACACACCACACACACACTGCTACAACACACAGTGACCCAGTAAACATGGTGTTGCGACCCAGTAATGAGTCCCAACCCATGGTTTGAAGAACCTTGCTCTAGAGCATTTAATTGTTTTCACTAGAATGTCCCTTTAAACACAACATTTGAAAATGTGACATTTCAGTAATTTAATTTTGCCATTTTAAAGTGAGATTTTCATTTTATCAGAATCCCAAAACTTCTTTTACAAATATGAACGAAAAACAATGAAACATTTAAAAAATATTTTGGTATAACAAAACGGTTCATATAAATTCTGTGTAACATGCAGAGCAGCAAGTAGATCTCTCTTTGAATATAGAATGAAAAGCTATCGCTCTTATATTGCTGATTTTTCCTCACTTTGAGCATAACCCTTTGAATATTTTAATGATTTATTTTGAAGCAAATCAATTTTTGTTTCATCAAAACACACCAGAATAAAGAATTGTGATTTGAAGTCAAATCATAGCGGGTTAAGGAGTAATTTACAAAAGCACTTCTTAGAAGAAGGATCATTTTATGCATGGGTTCGTCTTCCAGCAGGCATGTTTGTGACGAATGCAGTAAATTAATTCTTGAATGCATGAGATGCATAGCACTATCCTCAGGATAAATTAACCATATATTTCAGAGATGTATATTGTCAGACTGGCTGATTCTTCTGGTTTATATTGTCCATCAAAAAATGATATTTGTAGGTTTCTTAAAGAAAGTGAGTTTTTTCATATCACATTTAGTCTTTCATTATTCTGATAGAAAATACAATTTTAAACAACTTTCCAATTAATTTCTATTATATAATATGCTTAATTCTCTTGATATCCTTTGTTGAAATGCATATATAAATAGGCACATAGATGCCTTGTGTGATTGTCTCACCCATGTGCATTGCTATTTCTTCAACAAAGGATATCTGAAAAATGAAGCAAATTAGATAATATAATTAAATTGGAATGTTGTTTAAAAATTGTGGGTTTCATGTCCATTTAAGTGGTTCCTGCGGATTCAGAGCCCAGAGCATGCATTATTCAATACAGAGATTGTTTGTTTGATCTGTGCAGATACTTATTTACATCTGTCCTAATTGGACACAACAGAGGAGATAAGAACATTTTAAAGAGTATATCACTGAATTGCAAAACTGAGCAAATTTTGCTATAGCAATGACAGTTTTAAATGCTTTTAAAACATATTTTATTTAATCTAAATGTCTGATATATACTATGCATAGATACAAATGGTAATAATTTAATGTCCCTTTAAGTCACCTTGACAAAAGCCAGAAATTATGTTATTGGCTCATAACATTTGGCGTTGTATTCTGAGCAACCAATGAGAGGGAAATAAATATTGGTAATATGCTGGGTATGTACAACATATTCATACGACTGAGCAGTAGCTACTTCAAAGGAGCCGTAAAATTGTCTCCTTTTTAGTTTAGTTTTTTTTAAAACCCTTGAAATGTGCACAGTTGTGATCTTTGTGCTAACAGGGGTGCCGATTTGTATATGAACTCACTGCACTGGGCATGGAGTTTCCTACCAATCAGCACCCTTGGTGTTGATATAGAAGTTAAGTGGTACTCTGTCTAGTTTGTGCATGTACCGTATACTAAATGTATGAGCTGAGTCTGTTTATTTTGCGCAACAGCAAGACAACTGACTGCTCCACCCGCCCTTACATGTACATTTAGTATATTGCTGACACAAGTGGGGACAATCACAGCCCTTTCTATATGTTGTGTTATACCTTTTACTTCACTACACTGAAACAAACTCTCCTTTTGTATTTATAGGTAGTTGAAGCTTCCAATGCTACCACCAATGACTGCAGCAGCAACAAAACCATAATTCTCACCAACAGCATGGATTCCAGGCTTTACATCTTGTCATTTCTCCCGTTTCTAATACTCATTGTCTTCATAAGAAACCTGCGCTACTTGTCCTTCTTCTCACTTTTTGCTAACGTGGCCATGCTGGGGAGTGTAATCTTAATTTACCAATATATTGGCAGGGTAAGATGAGAGCAAACTTTATTATGTTTATGGAATTTGTTTGAATTTCCTCAGTACCATGTGCTTTATTGTAATGCACATATAGCCAAGGGTATCATGTATTTTTGTTTCAGTAAATATGAGTATAGAGTTATACCTAGGTTATTTTCTTTTTGTCTTCAGTTTACATCTATTGGAGATCTTTATCTAAGAAAATACATCATCTGCCCTAAAAAGTATTACACAGGACTTTAGCTTAATGTAAAATCATTCTGCCTAAATTATCCTGCACATTTGTAAAAGGCTCTATTGACCTTTTAAATTATTATTTCTTTCATGTAATTAGCAAGAGTCCATGAGCTAGTGACGTATGGGATATACATTCCTACCAGGAGGGGCAAAGTTTCCCAAACCTCAAAATGCCTATAAATACACCCCTCACCACACCCACAAATCAGTTTTACAAACTTTGCCTCCTATGGAGGTGGTGAAGTAAGTTTGTGCTAGATTCTACGTTGATATGCGCTCCGCAGCAGGTTGGAGCCCGGTTTTCCTCTCAGCGTGCAGTGAATGTCAGAGGGATGTGAGGAGAGTATTGCCTATTTGAATTCAATGATCTCCTTCTACGGGGTCTATTTCATAGGTTCTCTGTTATCGGTCGTAGAGATTCATCTCTTACCTCCCTTTTCAGATCAACGATATACTCTTATATATATACCATTACCTCTACTGATTTTCGTTTCAGTACTGGTTTGGCTTTCTACAATATGTAGATGAGTGTCCTGGGGTAAGTAAGTCTTATTTTCTGTGACACTCTAAGCTATGGTTGGGCACTTTTTTATAAAGTTCTAAATATATGTATTCAAACATTTATTTGCCTTGACTCAGGATGTTCAACTTTCCTTATTTCAGACAGTCAGTTTCATATTTGGGATAATGCATATGATTAAATCAATTTTTTCTTACCTTCAAATTTGACTTTTTCCCTGTGGGCTGTTAGGCTCGCGGGGGCTGAAAATGCTTCATTTTATTGCGTCATTCTTGGCGCAGACTTTTTTGGCGCAAAAATTATTTCTGTTTCCGGCGTCATACGTGTCATTTTTGATGTTCTTTTGCGCCAAAAGTGTCGGCGTTCCGGATGTGGCGTCATTTTTGGCGCCAAAAGCATTTAGGCGCCAAATAATGTGGGCGTCTTTTTTGGCGCTTAAAAAATATGGGCGTCACTATTGTCTCCACATTATTTAAGTCTCATTTATTATTGATTCTGGTTGCTAGAAGCTTGTTCACTGGCATTTTTTTCCCATTCCTGAAACTGTCATTTAAGGAATTTGATCAATTTTGCTTTATATGTTGTTTTTTCTATTACATATTGCAAGATGTCCCACGTTGGAACTGAGTCAGAAGATACTTCTGGAAAATCGCTGCCTGGTGCTGGAGCTACCAAAGCTAAGTGTATCTGCTGTAAACTTATGGTATCTGTTCCTCCAGCTGTTGTTTGTACTGATTGTCATGACAAACTTGTTAATGCAGATAATATTTCCTTTAGTACTGTTACTGTTACATTACCTGTTGCTGTTCCGTCAACGTCTAATACTCAGAGTGTTCCTGATAACATAAGAGATTTTGTTTCTAAATCCATTAAGAAGGCTATGTCTGTTTTTCCTCCTTCTAGTAAACATAAAAAGTCTTTTAAAACTTCTCATTTTTCAGATGAATTTTTAAATGAACATCATCATTCTGGTTCTTCTGGTTCAGAGGATTCTGTCTCAGAGGTTGATGCTGATAAATCTTCATATTTATTCAAAATGGAATTTATTCGTTCTTTACTTAAAGAAGTCTTAATTGCGTTAGAAATAGAGGATTCTAGTCCTCTTGATACTAAATCTAAACGTTTAGATAAGGTTTTTAAATCTCCTGTAGTTATTCCAGAAGTTTTTCCTGTCCCTGATGCTATTTCTGAAGTAATTTCCAGGGAATGGAATAATTTGGGTAATTCATTTACTCCTTCCAAACGTTTTAAGCAATTATATCCTGTGCCATCTGACAGACTAGAGTTTTGGGACAAAATCCCTAAGGTTGATGGGGCTGTCTCTACTCTTGCTAAGCGTACTACTATTCCTACGGCAGATGGTACTTCCTTTAAGGATCCTTTAGATAGGAAAATTGAATCCTTTCTAAGAAAAGCTTACTTGTGTTCAGGTAATCTTCTTAGACCTGCTATATCTTTAGCGGATGTTGCTGCAGCTTCAACTTTTTGGTTAGAAGCTTTAGCGCAACAAGTAACAGATCATAATTCTCATAGCATTATTAATCTTCTTCAACATGCTAATAATTTTATTTGTGATGCCATCTTTGATATCATTAGAGTTGATGTCAGGTATATGTCTCTAGCTATTTTAGCTAGAAGAGCTTTATGGCTTAAAACTTGGAATGCTGATATGTCTTCTAAGTCTACTCTGCTTTCCCTTTCTTTCCAGGGTAATAAATTATTTGGTTCTCAGTTGGATTCTATTATCTCAACTGTTACTGGAGGGAAAGGAACTTTTTTACCACAGGATAAAAAATCTAAAGGTAAATTTAGGTCTAATAATCGTTTTCGTTCCTTTCGTCACAACAAGGAACAAAAGCCTGATCCTTCATCCTCAGGAGCGGTATCAGTTTGGAAACCATCTCCAGTCTGGAATAAATCCAAGCCTTTTAGAAAATCAAAGCCAGCTCCCAAGTCCACATGAAGGTGCGGCCCTCATTCCAGCTCAGCTGGTAGGGGGCAGATTACGTTTTTTCAAAGAAATTTGGATCAATTCCATTCACAATCTTTGGATTCAGAACATTGTTTCAGAAGGGTACAGAATTGGCTTCAAGTTAAGGCCTCCTGCAAAGAGATTTTTTCTTTCCCGTGTCCCAGTAAACCCAGCGAAGGCTCAAGCATTTCTGAAATGTGTTTCAGATCTAGAGTTGGCTGGAGTAATTATGCCAGTTCCAGTTCTGGAACAGGGGCTGGGGTTTTATTCAAATCTCTTCATTGTACCAAAGAAGGAGAATTCCTTCAGACCAGTTCTGGATCTAAAAATATTGAATCGTTATGTAAGGATACCAACATTCAAAATGGTAACTGTAAGGACTATCCTGCCTTTTGTTCAGCAAGGGCATTATATGTCTACAATAGATTTACAGGATGCATATCTGCATATTCCGATTCATCCAGATCACTATCAGTTTCTGAGATTCTCTTTCCTAGACAAGCATTACCAGTTTGTGGCTCTACCGTTTGGCCTAGCAACAGCTCCAAGAATTTTTACAAAGGTTCTCGGTGCCCTTCTGTCTGTAATCAGAGAACAGGGTATTGTGGTATTTCCTTATTTGGACGATATCTTGGTACTTGCTCAGTCTTCACATTTAGCAGAATCTCATACAAATCGACTTGTGTTGTTTCTTCAAGATCATGGTTGGAGGATCAATTTACCAAAAAGTTCATTGATTCCTCAAACAAGGGTAACCTTTTTAGGTTTCCAGATAGATTCAGTGTCCATAACTCTGTCTTTGACAGACAAGACACGTCTAAAATTGATATCAGCTTGTCGAAACCTTCAGTCACAATCATTCCCTTCGGTAGCCTTATGCATGGAAATTCTAGGTCTTATGACTGCTGCATCGGACGCGATCCCCTTTGCTCGTTTTCACATGCGACCTCTTCAGCTCTGTATTCTGAACCAGTGGTGCAGGGATTACACAAAGATATCTCAATTAATATCTTTAAAACCGATTGTACGACACTCTCTGATGTGGTGGACAGATCACCATTGTTTAGTTCAGGGGGCTTCTTTTGTTCTTCCGACCTGGACTGTAATTTCAACAGATGCAAGTCTTACAGGTTGGGGAGCTGTGGGGGGTCTCTGACAGCACAAGGGGTTTGGGAATCTCAGGAGGTGAGATTACCGATCAATATTTTGGAACTCCGTGCAATTTTCAGAGCTCTTCAGTCATGGCCTCTTCTAAAGAGAGAATCGTTCATTTGTTTTCAGACAGACAATGTCACAACTGTGGCATACATCAATCATCAAGGAGGGACTCACAGTCCTCTGGCTATGAAAGAAGTATCTCGAATTCTGGTATGGGCGGAATCCAGCTCCTGTCTAGTTTCTGTGGTTCATATCCCAGGTATAGACAATTGGGAAGCGGATTATCTCAGTCGCCAAACGTTACATCCGGGCGAATGGTCTCTTCACCCAGAGGTATTTCTTCAGATTGTTCAAATGTTGGGACTTCCAGAAATAGATCTGATGGCCTCTCATCTAAACAAGAAACTTCCCAGGTATCTGTCCAGATCCAGGGATCCTCAAGCGGAAGCAGTGGATGCATTGTCACTTCCTTGGAAGTATCATCCTGCCTATATCTTTCCGCCTCTAGTTCTTCTTCCAAGGGTAATCTCCAAGATTCTGAAGGAATGCTCGTTTGTTCTGCTGGTAGCTCCAGCATGGCCTCACAGGTTTTGGTATGCGGATCTCGTCCTGATGGCCTCTTGCCAACCGTGGACTCTTCCGTTAAGACCAGACCCTCTGTCGCAAGGTCCTTTTTTCCATCAGGATCTCAAATCCTTAAATTTAAAGGTATGGAGATTGAACGCTTGATTCTTAGTCAAAGAGGTTTCTCTGACTCTGTGATTAATACTATGTTACAGGCTCGTAAATCCGTATCTAGGGAGATATATTATAGAGTCTGGAAGACTTATATTTCTTGGTGTCTTTCTCATCATTTTTCCTGGCATTCTTTTAGAATTCCGAGAATTTTACAGTTTCTTCAGGATGGTTTGGATAAAGGTTTGTCTGCAAGTTCCTTGAAAGGACAAATCTCTGCTCTTTCTGTTCTTTTTCACAGAAAGATTGCTAATCTTCCTGATATTCATTGTTTTGTACAAGCTTTGGTTCGTATAAAACCTGTCATTAAGTCAATTTCTCCTCCTTGGAGTTTGAATTTGGTTCTGGGGGCTCTTCAAGCTCCTCCGTTTGAACCTATGCATTCATTGGACATTAAATTACTTTCTTGGAAAGTTTTGTTCCTTTTGGCCATCTCTTCTGCCAGAAGAGTTTCTGAATTATCTGCTCTTTCTTGTGAGTCTCCTTTTCTGATTTTTCACCAGGATAAGGTGGTGTTGCGAACTTCTTTTAAATTTTTACCTAAGGTTGTGAATTCTAACAACATTAGTAGAGAAATTGTGGTTCCTTCATTATGTCCTAATCCTAAGAATTCTAAGGAGAAATCATTGCATTCTTTGGATGTAGTTAGAGCTTTGAAATATTATTTTGAAGCTACTAAGAATTTCCGAAAGACTTCTAGTCTATTTGTTATCTTTTCCGGTTCTAGGAAAGGTCAGAAGGCCTCTGCCATTTCTTTGGCATCTTGGTTGAAATCTTTAATTCATCATGCTTATGTCGAGTCGGGTAAATCTCCGCCTCAAAGGATTACAGCTCATTCTACTAGGTCAGTTTCTACTTCCTGGGCGTTTAGGAATGAAGCTTCGGTTGATCAGATTTGCAAAGCAGCAACTTGGTCTTCTTTGCATACTTTTACTAAATTCTACCATTTTGATGTGTTTTCTTCTTCTGAAGCTGTTTTTGGTAGAAAAGTACTTCAGGCAGCTGTTTCAGTTTGAATCTTCTGCTTATATTTCAGTTTTTTTCTTTATAAGATTTAAACTTTATTTTTGGGTGTGGATTTTTTTCAGCGGAATTGGCTGTCTTTATTTTATCCCTCCCTCTCTAGTGAAGATCCACATCTTGGGTAGTCATTATCCCATACGTCACTAGCTCATGGACTCTTGCTAATTACATGAAAGAAAACATAATTTATGTAAGAACTTACCTGATAAATTCATTTCTTTCATATTAGCAAGAGTCCATGAGGCCCACCCTTTTTTGTGGTGGTTATGATTTTTTTGTATAAAGCACAATTATTCCAATTCCTTATATTTATGCTTCGCACTTTTTTCTTATCACCCCACTTCTTGGCTTTTCGTTAAACTGATTTGTGGGTGTGGTGAGGGGTGTATTTATAGGCATTTTGAGGTTTGGGAAACTTTGCCCCTCCTGGTCGGAATGTATATCCCATACGTCACTAGCTCATGGACTCTTGCTAATATGAAAGAAATGAATTTATCAGGTAAGTTCTTACATAAATTATGTTTTTTTATCTTCTCCAATTCCTCCCTCAAAAAAATCCTTAACTCATTTCATATTCTGATAAATTATTGCAACTCAAATTTAAGGATATGAATTGACATTTCTGTTGTCCCCAACAATACTAACTCTGTATCATCCTATATTAACCCCTAGATATAATCTGTAATAACCAACCTTATTCCAGGGCTTAAAATATTCACCTTTGCTGTAAGTAGAATATATATGAACTGGATTACTCTTTGTTTTAGTCCTACTCTTAATGAGAGACTGGAAGATGGAAACTCAATCTGCATTAAATTTCTGTGTTGCACACTATTTAATTTTCAATATTGTACTTTTACCACCAGATGGTGGTGCTGGTTTGCACTGAATTGAAAGCTCTAAGTTCTACTAGAAATATTTTAAAACATTTTTAAATAGGTGCATCCCATTAAATTAATATGTCTGCTGTATATCGAAAAATACTGTTCAAATGTAAATACCATTATCTTAGCTCACCCTTGTAGCACTTACCAACAAAGACTGGTCCTTTTTACAAGCAGCTGGATGGAGACCCAAAGTATTAAATCCTAAAATCTAAAAAAAAATCCCCAAAAAAAACAACCTCTTTTTATATGGAAAACAATATGCTTTGAACTTCATATTATAACTAAAACATTTCACTCTTTTGCATGTGCACTGTAGTTTTATCACAATCTATACTGTATGCATTCAATTTGTTTTTTCTTTCACACAGGTGGTGAGAGTCCACAATACATTACTCCTGGGAATTACTCTTCTCTACCACTAGGAGGAGTCAAAAATGTGCAAACCCCAATAGCCCTATAAAACCCCTCCCAGCTCACACATACCTCAATCTTTACTTTGCCTTTTCTGGAAGTGGTTGAAGAATGAACATGTGCATTTAATTCTTCTGAGAGAAGGGTTTTCAGTCTATATAGAGGCCCTGTTTTCCCTCAGAGTACAGTGTTTTTTGTCAGAGGGATGTATATGGGGTATGGTTTGTGAATCTTTTGTCACATTCATGGGAAATTTTTCATAAACCTTCAATAATTGGTTGCAGAGACTTGTCTTTTGCCTCCCTCTATGGATCTATAAAGTACTCCTATTCTATAACCTTTGCTGATATGTTTCAGTACTGGTTTGGCTGTCTGCAGCTTGTTTGCTAGTGGACCAATGTCTATTGGTAAGTATCGTTTATTTTAGACACTCTATAGCTATGTTATGGGCACTTTTTAAGTTTTTATATGTTTGCTAATATATATGGCCCTGGGACAGAATCCTTTACATTATTCCCCTTGTTTTGCGCGTCAGCTTTTTTGGCGTCCTTAGTTTGTATTTTGTGTGTCAGACTTTCGGTCTACACACATCGGGTTAGCGCACGTCCCTTTAGTTTTATGAAAGTTACTTTAGAGCTTTGGCTGGTTTACTTACGTCGGGTCAGAGATTGTTAGTCCTTGGATATGCGCACATCGGATTTTGATGTGCTAAATCCCTTATTTCTGATTTTTTTTCATACGCATTTTCCTCATTCTCATGAACGTTATCTGCCCTTCGGGTGTAATGTTAATGTCTCCTGCTTTGTTTTTAGTTTGGCATAGCATGCATTGTTCCTGTGAGTTTATTTAAAAAGCTACTTAGGAGGGGGTAAGTGATTTCTATTCCTCAAGAGCTTTTTAGGGGTTTATAGTGTTTATTGCATTGCTTTTTCAGATGCTATAATGGAGCAGTCTGATTCTGTCCCTAAATCTACCCAAGGAATTGAATCCCCTGAACACATTT
Organism: Bombina bombina; assembly: GCF_027579735.1. NCBI lineage: Eukaryota > Metazoa > Chordata > Amphibia > Anura > Bombinatoridae > Bombina > Bombina bombina. Next base: position 992,076,394 of record NC_069504.1, read on the forward strand.
CTGCCATTATTGGGTGTGCTTATTGTTAAAAAGCTTAGGTGCCTTCTCCAGCTCATTCATGTCACTCATGTTTAGAATTATTAATGCAATCAGACCAACCTAATGCTGTGTAATTGGTCATAAATGCACCTTGTTTTTTTTATTACAACAGAATATTAATATTGTTTCACCTACTGTGAAAACTTTTATCAAGCCTGCAGTATCTTAGCTGGCTGCTCTTCCGCCTTCAAACAAGCATAAAACCTCAGATCAGAATTTACCTACTAGTACTATGTGCTCTAAGACTAGGGATACTGTTATGCCTTCAGATGGAGAAGTGTCCTCTGGTGATGAGGAATCTTTAACTAATGTTGAACTTGATATTTCTTCTTTTTTGTTTAAAGTTGAACATATTTGTTGTCTTTTAAAAGACGTTTTAATTACTTTAGGGGTTAAAGATCCTAAAGTTTCTGATGATAAGCATTGTAATCTTTTAAATTCCATTTTTAAGACTGTTGTTAACATTCCTGAGGTTTTCCCTATTCTTGATGCTGTCTCTGACATGATTTCTAGGTAATGGTCTAAGCCAGGTAATTCATTTACTCCTTCTGCAAGGTTTAAAAAGATATATCCTTTACCTGCTGCTAATATTGATTTATGGGAAATTGTTCCCAAGGTGTATGGGGCCATTTCTACTCTGGCTAAACATACTACTATTCCTTTGCAAGACAGTACTTTTTTTTAAAGAGTTTCATTTTATAGACGGGCCTTTTTACAAGCAGGGTATTTGCTCAAGCCAGCTATTTCTATTGCTGATGTGGCTGCTGCTTCAACTTACTGGTTGTTTAGTCTTTCAGAACAGTGTTCTGGTGACTCTGCTAGTGCTAATCTTTTGGGTTTATTTAAAGTGACAGTCTACACCAGAATTGTTATTGTTTAAAAAGATAAATAATCCCTGTATTACCCATTCCCCAGTTTTGCATAGCCAACACAGTTATATTAATCAATCACTAGGTCAGAGCGGTAGCACTAATGTAATAACCTATGCCCATAACATGGACGAAACCAGTACCCCAATAATGGTTGCAAATTTGTCAAAGGCAATGCAAGTAATAAAAAACAACTCACTGGTCTTGAAACAATGTAGCGACTTTCGCTCCTTTCGTCAGCCTGGAAACCTGATTGGATTACACCGCCTGTGTTTTACTCCATCCGCTGAACCGTCTGTTAGACTTCGATCATACATAGGTGCCAATTCTTCAGTGAACTTCCGGTTCACGGACACAGCAAACCTGATCCAGTCCTGGCGGATCTCCTATAGCCCAGTAGCTGTCTCAATTCAATCATACAGGCCAAAAAGTAATTGCTAGAACGGCTGTAGCAAAGATCCTTTATTGAACTTCAAATGTAAAAGTGACAAGGTTTCACCAACGTTGGTGAAACCTTGTCACTTTTACATTTGAAGTTCAATAAAGGATCTTTGCTACAGCCGTTCTAGCAATTACTTTTTGGCCTGTACAGTTATATTAATACACACATTACCTCTGTAATTACCTTGTATCTAATCCTCTACAGACTGCTCCCTTAGCTTTTGACAGGCATACAGTTTTGCCAGTCAGTGAAGACTCCTAAATAACTCCACTGGAGGGAGCAAAATGTTATCAATATGACACACATGAACTAGTACTGTCTAACTGTGAAGAACTTTCAAAATGCTCTGAGCTAAGAGGCGGTTTTCAATAGTTTAGAAATCAGTTTGAGCCTAGCTTTTCAAAAAGAATCCCAAGGGAACAAAGCAAATGTGATGATAAAAATAAATGGGAAAGTTGTTTAAAATTGCATGCCCTGTCTGAATCATGAAAGTTTAATTTTAACTAGACTGTCCCTTTAAACATGCCAGTTCTTTTATTTGTGATACTGTTTTTGATATTATGAAAATTAATGTCAAAAGCATGTCTTTGGCAGTCCTTGCTAGAATAGCCTTATGACTTTAATTCTGGTCAGTTGATATGATGTCAAAATCCAGATTATTATCTCTTTGCTTTCAGGTAAAGAAGTTTTTTGATTCTGATTTAGATTCTATCTACTGTTACTGGATTTAAAGGGGCTTTTCTTCCTCGGGACAGAAAGTCCAGAGGGAAATCTAAAGCTTTTGGAGTCTGGAGACCTAGTGCTAACTGGAACAAGTCAAAACAGGGTAAGAAAACTGCAGCCCCCGATCCAGAAGTTCTGGTAAGGGGCAGATTAAGCCTCTTTCAGGAGGCTTGGTTTCAGTCTGTTCCAGATCCCTGGATTCTGAATATAGTTTCTCAGGGATATCAATTAGGATTCAGAACAAGGCCTCCAAGAGGAAGGTTGCTTTTTTCCAGTCTATCTCAGATCTGGAAGCTATAGGAGTGATTGTTCCAGTTCCTTTGCAGAAACAGGGGATCAGATGTTATTCAAATCTCTCCATTGTTCCAAAGAGGGAAGGTACTTTCAGACCAGTTCTGAATTAGAAAGCCTTGAACAAGTTTGTAAGGATTCCATCTTTCAAAATAGAAACTATTCAGAGTTTTCTACCTTTTGTTCAGAAAGGTCAGTTTATGTCCACAATAGATTTAAAGGATGCTTACCTTCATGCTCCAATTCACAGAGAACATTTCCAGTTTTGGAGGTTTGCCTTTCTGGATAGGCATTTTCAGTTTGTTGCTCTACCATTTGGCAGAGCTAGTGGATGTTCTGGTAGCTCCTTGGTTATTTCAGTTTGCTTTTCTGTTTCCTCCTCTGGTACGTCTACCCAGAGTTATTTCCAAGATAAGCTTAGAGAAATATTCAGTAATCCCGATTGCCCCAGCTTGGCCTCGCAGGATTTGGTATGCAGATCTGGTTCAAATGTCCAGCTGTCACCATTGGACTTTGCGGCCAGACCTTCTGAATCAAGGACCATTTTTTCATCTGGATTTCAAGTCTCTAAACATTATGGCATGGGAATTGAATGTTGAGTCCTTAGGCATTCTCCTTATCTGATTTTTCATCAGTATAAGGCAGTTTTGTGGACTTCTTTTGACTTTTTGCCTAAGGTTGTTTCTGCTGACAATATTAGTAGAGAGATTGTTGTTCCATCTTTGTGTCCTAATCCCAAGAATGCTTCAGAGAGATCTTTGCGTAATTTTGGCTTTGTTAGGGCATTGAAATATTAAATTGATGTTACTAAGTACCTTAGACAATTTTTTAGTTTGTTCATTGACTTTTCTGGTCCTTGGAAAGGTCACAAAGTTTCTGCTGTTTCTTTGGCCTCTTGGTTGAAACGTTTGACTCGCAAAGCTTATTTGGAGGCATGTCAGCCTCCACCAAAGTGGATTATTGTTCATACTACTAGGTCAGTTGCCACTTCTTGGGCCTTATAATGAGGCTTCAGTTGACCAGATTTGCAAGGCAGTTACTTGCTCTTCTTTGCATACTTTTTTTTACATTTTAATATTTTTGCATGACGGTGAGAGTCCACGAGACCCCACCCTTGTGTTTTCTAGGGTTATTTTTTAAGTTTTTAGCTCTTATTTTGGAGATATTCCCTTTTAATTTTTTTTAGGTTGGGTCTGCGCACATTTTTTTTATTTTATGTTTATGCGCGTCAGGCGGTCGTGATAGCTTTCCTCTGGTTTTTAGAACGTTTTTCTCTTGTTAAGTGTAGTCAGTCCACGGGTCATCCATTACTTATGGGATTATATCTCTCCCTAACAGGAAATTGCAAGAGGATCACCCAAGCAGAGCTGCTATATAGCTCCTCCCCTCACACGTCATACCCAGTCATTCTCTTGCAACCTAACTAAAGATAGGATGTTGTGAGAGGTCTCTGGTGTTTTTAAACTTAGTTTATTTCTTCAATCAAAAGTTTGTTATTTTAAATGGCACCGGAGTGTGCTGTTTGTTCTCAGGCAGTATTAGAAGAAGAATCTGCCTGCGTTTTTTATGATCTTAGCAGACGTAACTAAGATCCACTGGCTGTTCTCGCACATTCTGAGGAGCGGGGTAACTTCAGAAAAGGGAATAGCATGCGGGGTCACCTGCAAATGAGGTATGTGCAGTAAAATATTTTCTAGGAATGGAATTGACTAAGAAAACACTGCCGATACCCACATGATGTAAGTACAGCCTTAAATGCAGTAGTAGCGACTGGTATCAGGCTGGTAAATGTATACACAGTAGAGTTATTTTCTATGGAATAGATTTTAACTGAAAAACTGCTGATAATACTTTAATAATGTATGAGCCTTAACTGCAGTAGAAGCGACTGGTAGCAGGCTTAGTGATAACTTTACACAACATATGAAAGGTTGTTTTTTATGAAAAGAACGTTTACTGGCACGTTAATCGTTTTGTGAGGTACTTGGTGATAATTATTATTGGGCGTGAATTTTTTTCCACATGGCTATACCTGTATTTCTGCATAGAAACAGTTAGAGCTGATCTCCCACTGTGTAGTATGTCTGGGAGGGGCTTTGTGTTCGCGCCTTGTTGCGCAGTTAAAATTCTATCATAGTCTTCCTGTTCCTTCCTCCTTGATCCAGGACATCTCCGGAGAGCTCAGGGGTCTTCAAAATTATATTTGAGGGAGGTAATCAGTAACAGCAGACCTGTGACAGTGTGTTTGACTGTGATAAAAAACCTAAACTGTAGTTTTTGTTTATCCGTTTTTTGGGTATTAAGGGGTTAATCATCCGTTGCTAGTGGGTGCAATACTCTGCTGCTTTCGTACATTTAATGTAAAAATTTGGTTGATATTACTGAATTGTCATGGTTTTTTTCAACCGTACTTGTATTAAAAGCGCAGCAGCGTTTTTTACATTGCTGGGAAAAATTTCTGAAAGTTATTTCCAGGTTTGCTAGCCTCATTGCTAGTCTGTTTGAACATGTCTGATACAGATGAATCTGCTTGTTCA